>NC_059112.1:7259258-7595195 GCF_020740685.1 Jaculus jaculus | reverse complement strand
TTTAAAATTTAGGCTCTTCAATGAGATGAGAGGCTATTAACTTAAATCTTCCCATAGGAAACCGCTAATAGCGCGTATCTGCACTCCACTAGACATAGCAGCCGAGTCCTGTCTTCTCAGCAGTTCTGTAAGTGTCAGGCCAGATCGGATCTGTTGTTCTTTCTAGGTCTACAAACCATTAATAATTTCTTCACCAATAAAGAATAGGAAGGTTTGTAGAAGAGAAGCTCAGCTACCCCGCAAGTCTGTACTCATGCAGCTCCCGTTTATACTAAGACTTGTTAAAGTGGTGTGACATAAAAACGTGTTGTATAGACATTACTGGGGGACCTTGGAGCCACTACTTCCTTATTGTTGGGATGAAACTTCTGACCAGCACAGTTTAGAAAAGGAAGAGTTTATTTTCCACTTAATAGTTTCAAGAAGTTCATCATGGTGGGAACAGCATGGCCGGAGCAGGAAAATGGCTTTGCATTGTTACATCAGCAAGGAGAAAATCAAGAAAGAAACAGCACTTGGGGCTGGACTATAAAACCTCAGGGCTTTCCCCCAGTGACACAATTCCTCCAGCGAGGCACCATCTCCCTAATGTTCCACCAGCTTCCCAAACAGTGCCACCAATGGGTACTGGCTTTCTGGTGTGTGTGTGTGTGTGTGTGTGTGTGTGTGTGTATTTATATTTATAAATATAAATATAAATAGATATAGATAGATAGATAGATAGATAGATAGATAGATAGATAGATAGATGGACAGATTCATGCCCAGGTAGCGCACCAGCAACAGAAAACAGAATTCCCCCAGCGCCCCAAGTCTAGTGAACCCATGAGTTCAGTGGGGTTAGTTTCAGGAGTCCAGGTGAGGAGCTGCTCACAGGGCATGGAAGACACAAAGGCATAATCTCCCTCCAAGTTCCACAGAACTCATGGACACTACACCTCTGCAGCAAACCACACAGCGTGCAGGAAACTTGTCAGGTGGGAAGTTCTCCTCTCCCTGCTAGTTCGTCCTTTTCTATAGCCTTCATGAAAGCTGTTCAACATTGCAACTTTCAGGAACTTCCTAAAACGTGCACATTTTCAGGCTTGTTGAGCTCCAAAACTTTCTGAGTCTTGAGCAGCCTATGTGTCAATTTTGAATTCCCTAAAGATCTTCTCTCCAGGATTGTCTGTTTCAATTTAAAAAAAAAGTAGCAGGGCTGGTGAGATGACTTAGTGGTTAAGCACTTGCATGTGAAGCCTACGGACCCGGGTTCGAGGCTTAATTCACCAGGACCCATATTAGCCAGATGCAAAAGAGGGCGCACTAGTCTGGAGTTCATTTGCAGTGGCTGGAAGCCCTGACATGCCCATTCTCTCTCTATATCTGCCTCTTTCTCTCCCACTCTCTCTGTCACTCTCAAATAAAGAATTTTTTTTTAAAGTAGCAAAGAAAATTGATTACAGTTACTAATGTTTGAATTGCTTGATCAACAGAAAATAAGTAACATATATAATAATATTATTAGGGAAGATTAAAAGCCTCTAGGCAACAATCTGGAAGACAAGGAAATAGTTAATAAGAAAAATACAAGCTTATATTATTTAAATTATTTATTTATTTGAGAGGGACAGACACAGAGAGAAAGACAGATAGAAGGAGAAAGAGAGAATGGGTGCGCCAGGGCTTCCAGCCTCTGCAAACGAACTCCAGACGCGTGCGCCCCCTTGTGCATCTGGCTAACGTGGGACCTGGGGAACCGAGCCTCAAACCGGGTGCTTAGGCTTCACAGGCAAGCGCTTAACCCCTAAGCCATCTCTCCAGCCCCACAAACTTATATTATTAAGATCAAAACCAATTCATTTATCATAAATATATTTGAATATGTCTGTTCTTATATCCCCATAACCAAGAAATGATTCTAGACAATTTTCCTTCTATTCAGTCTTGAATATTGAATGTAAACAACAATAAAGATATTTTGAAGATGGTGAAGATGAAAGTTATAAGGAAGATGACAATGGCAATAAAGAAGTAAAAGGACAAGAATTTGGATGAAAAATGGAATCTTTGAGTTTTTTTCAGATACTGACAGCTGCTTAAATCTGCAAACCTTCCATGAACCAACATGCCCATAACATAACCAAAAGAGACTACACCTTATTGCATTTAAGTCTCTTATAAAAATATTTTAAATTGGGTAATTTATAAAGAAGACAAGCATATTTCTAATACAGTGAGGAAAAGGTTATTGCTGAGATTAGCCTGAACATGGGGTCCTTGGGCCTTTGGAAGTAGTTTGTTGGAAGGATATGGAGCAGTTTGAAGCTGTGGTCTAGAAAGCTATAGATAGAGCTCAGTGGACACTTTGAAGTTGAGAGTCATATATGTGGTGGAGGCTCGGGTCAGGAAGTACCAAAGGAGCAGCAGGAATCTACTGGGTACACATCCAGAAGCCATTCATTTTATGTTCTTGCAACAAATATGGCTCCATTCTGGAAGTGTCCTTAGAACTTTATTGAGGCTGACTTAAAAAGTAACGGACTAATTTGTTAAGCAGAGGAAAATTTCAAGACAAGTAGCACTCTGACTCTTGTGTGGATATGGTTACTGGTCACTGTGTTTATGCAGGTTTACAGGGAGAGAGCCAAAATATTAGAAAAATCTACAGTTTTGATGCAGTTAAGCAGTGTGAGGTATTAAAAGTTACAAAGGAGTTGGTGGTAATAAAACAGCTCTAGTTGTTAAAGAAATGAGCAATATTAAAGAGAAAAAAAAACCTTTAATATTTTTCTCTTTAGAATGAACAATATTTTGAAGAAAAATAGTAAATTTTCCCTGAGGGCAAAATCTCACCCATGAAAGGCTCCACCTGTTAAAATTGCAACTAGATTTGAAATGAATTATTATGAGCTGAAATGCTCCTGAAGGAATTCCTGCTGCCCCAAAAAGATGATTAAGTAAAGGTTTTTTTAAAACTATTATTTATTTATTTAGGGAGATTGAGAGAGACAGAGGGAGAAAGAAAAAGAGAGAATTGGCATGTCAGGGCCTCAGCCACTGAAATTAAACTCCAGACACTTGTGCCACCCGGTGGGCATGTGTGATCTTGAGCTTGCCTCACCTTTATCCATATGGATAATGTGGGATCTGGAGAGTTGAACATGGGTCCTTAGGCTTTGCAGGCAATTGCCTTAACCATGGAAGCCATCTCTCCAGCCCAGAAAGGTGACTTTTTTAGACCCAACCATGAAGACCAGGCTACATGTCAAGCTAGGAGCAGAACTGTCAGAATCCTTCTCAGGTACCAGTTTTGCAAGAATGGAAGAAGTAATAGTGAGTGGACCATGGAGGCTTGACCCAATCTTTAAGAAAACTGCCAGAGAGAATAAGGTATGGTAGGATGGGATTCCTGGAAACTGACCCTCGGAGATCAGTATAAGAGGCTGCAAAGGGGAAGCTTGAGGTGCAATGGAGAACACAGGATGTGGGAGATGCTAGGAAAATTGGGTTTCCAGGGAATCAAGTTGCAAGCCCACAGTGGGGCATGCCAAGAAAGAGGCCATGTGTACTACAAGGCTCTGAGGTGGAGGAATGGGGCTGATCAAGGCTGTTGTAGTCTGGATGATTCCATCGTAGCCCCAGATGCCAGATATGAGCTGCGAGATCTAACAGTTGCCAATTTCTGACCTTACTTTGATTTATTCTTTCCTTTGTATAACCCTGTTCTTCACCTGTGGCATGGATATCTTTACTCTGCACCACTGTATATTGGAAAAATGTAACTTGCACTTTAAAAAAATTGTATAGGGGTCATCAGTTGAAAGATATTTTGAGTCTCATAAGAAACTTTTGACTTTGTACTTCTGAACAGTGCTGAAACTCTTGAATGCTATGGGCGTTTTTAGAGACAGGTGACATACATTTTGCATTATGAGATAAGAACGAAATGTTAGGGACCAGGAGGAGAATGATGTGATTTAAAGTGATATATTTGGGTGTCAAGCTGACCACGGGTAGAAATGTGGTGAGTAGTCTTCCTTATCAACCTGACTGTTTTTGCAATCTTCATGGAAACCATATCTGAGTGTATTGAGGGGTGAAATTTTAGAATTGTTTAACTAAACAAGGAATATCCATTCTGAATGTGGTTGGCACCATCATAGGGCTCAAGTCAAGGACTGAATAAAACGGCAAAAATGTATTGAACCCCAGCATTCATCTTCATCTGCTTTCTATCTAGACAGTTAATAGCCACCATGCCCTCCCTACCAATCACGGTACAATGTAACTATGATCCGAAAGAATCTTTTCTTTCCATAAATTTCTTTTGGTAAGATAGATAGATAAGTAGATAGATATAGATACGTATTTTTTCACGGTAGTTTTTTGATGTAGTCCAGGCTGAGTTGGACTTCACATTGTAGTATCAGGCTGGCCTCAAATTCTTGAACTCACAGTGATCCTCCTATCTCTGCTTCCCAAATGCTGGGATTAAAAGGGCATACCACCATGCCCTGCTTGTCAGGCATTTTGTTACAGCAACCAGTAAAGCAAGTAATATGATTGCACAGCAAGCACCCATCTCAAATACAAATGAAACAAAGCATAAGAGCATGTCCCTGTTCTAGCGTGAGGATTCATAGTCTTCTGTAAATTAAACTGTTAAACATTTAATCTTAGAGGCAATGTACATAGCTATTTGTCTGCTTCTTCTGTGTGAGTGTACTGATAAACAAGACATGAATGAATGTGAATGCCCCTGTCCCAATACACATCACTTATATAACAGATTTTGGCCAATATTTTATCTATAAATTATATTTCGCCATACTTGAAGGATTTAAGGATGTGACACATCCAAAAAAATCCCCATGTGGTGGGGGATGGGATGTTTGTAGACGGATATATGTGTGTATGTGTGTGTGTGTGTGTGTGTGTGTGTGTGTATATATATATATATATATATATATATATATATATATATATATATATGGAGAGAGAGATAAACATTTATGAATACACATATAAAAAGATATTTATCACTGGCTTTGTGCTCATCACTGAGTCACATACTTGGAAAACCCATGTCTTATATATCACAATGTAATTCACATTTCACTAGTGAGAAAACTAAGACACAAAAATTCTTAAGATATAAAAACAGTTTATTTTCTACTTTGTTTAGATTTATAGATGTAATTGGTGGGGAAGCGGTCCTATTCATGACCTAGTTACAAGATCTGTGGAAAAATTACTTAAAAACTTCCCTAGGCACAATTTTTAAACTGTCATCAAAAGTCTGTTGTTAATTTCCCCAGATTATATCATTTCAGTTTAAAAATGGGGTACTTGACATTCACATAAGAAATGGGTGAAATTTCTGCTAATTGTAAACTTTGAAAACTTTCATTGGCACATCACACAGCTTTACTTTTTGTCTTTGACTCAGCCAAAGGCTCAGTTAAAATACAGCGGAGGAGGAAGGTCCCATGTGTCTTTCTTTGCATAGTGTGTGTGTGTGTGTGTGTGTGTGTGTGTGTGTGTGTGTGTGTGAGCTTTTGTCCCATTCCATCTAAAATTGTATGACTCTAAAAAGTTATTGCATCCTGACCTAATTACTGAGCTGAGAGTAAAGTAGGTCATCAGTGTTTAATGGACTCCATCGATACTCCTGCAAGGCCCTTATATTAAGCTCAAAGGAAAACATCCCCTTCTCCTGATGTGCCTGGTGCCTGGGCAAGATTAGTGCCAACCTCATTATGTGTTCTCTCACCAAATGCATGCTGATAGTCATGTTTAATCACTTTCCTCAAGAGCAATACATCTAATAGCCCTTGCTTGAAGCTTAGGAAAATCCGTAGTGTCTATTCAGAAGCAGTGAATTACGTGGCATTCTGTTTCTGAGAGAATACAGAACAGTGTGAGTGTCTACTCTCTGAAGTCAAGGAGGAGAAAGAATTCTATTGTGCTCTAAAGCTGTATTCAAGTAAACTCCTGCAAAGTGGAATTATCTGCTGCAGCACCATTTCTCCTGGCTTCTGAATTGATTTGATTTAATATATAAATAGAAGGGAATTATTGTGTTTCTAAATAATGTAAATTAAGGCTGTCCACATGTAAGTAGGTAAACAAATATTCACATACTAGAAATATTAGATAGTAATATTTCTAAATCCAGAACCTCAACCCTAGTAATCATAATAATTGAAACAACATTGATATGTCTTTTTTCTATTAATTTTATCATGTATATTTCTCTTTCATAAAAATGCATGGTACAAATATAAACTAAGTATTTTAAAAATCTTAGGATAAAACCAAAGTAATATTAATGTCTGCTTTTTCTCATATCTTGAACTTCAACATACTAAACGTAGCATTATGTTCTATATCATTTCCAGCATTTTAAAGGTAATGACATCATTAATTTTTTTATATTTTATTTTTATTTATTTATTTGAGAGAGAGTGAGGAATAGGCAGAGAGACAGAGAGAGAATGGGCTTGTCAGGGCCTCCAGCCACTGCAAACGAATGCCAAATGGGCATGCCCCCTTGTGCATCTGGCTTACTTGGGTCCTGGGGAATTGAACCTGGGTCCTTTGACTTTGCAGGTCAGTGCCTTAACCGCTAAGCAATCTCTCCAGCCCTGGTTATGTCTGGAAATGATTAGCATGTGTACATAAGGTGACAGGTCTATGAGAACATAGGCTCACTGCAGTTGCACAGAACTTTGAACTTTTAAGCCCTTGTAGCCCACTTGGCTGGGCTGTACGGTGTCCCCCCCCCGCCCCCCCGACCTGCCGTGGGTGGAACACCAAAGGGAACATCAGCCTGCCTGACACTGCCGTATCCTAGCACATAACGTAACTCTGACAAGGCCATCCAGCACAGGAGGTGATTAAGTTCTCTCACACTACACTTGGATGATACCGTCTGTTTTCACTGACATTCAACAAAACAGCTGCTGCTCTGGTTGCCTCCTAAGGCATGCGCATCATCAAACAGACATCTCCATTTGATCTCCCAGGCTGGCCCTCATGGGGTTTGCACTAATTAAAGATGATAAGGTGAACGTGAGATAGAGAAGTTCCACACCGTTCCTTGAACAGTAAGACTGTGTATTCCCCAAAATAAGCAAAGTCTACAGCAACTTTGAAGCATCCCCTTGACACTTTGACGTTTGTTTGTTGTTCTGGCAAATCTAAAATGAGACCCTGACAACCCAGGAATTAGCATGTCAAAGAGTGAGCTTTACTTGCCCTGTGAGGAGTGTATTTGAAGTCAGTGCTGTGGTACTCAGGAGGCAGCTGTTTCTCCTGTTGCTTCTGCAGATGAGCATTGTCTCAGTAGAAACACAATTTCATAGCCATTAAACACGTGGGCTTCATCAGTAAGTAATTACAGTAGAAAACCTGACAGAAGTGCTTGCAACTCTTGCGAGAAGATTGTCTTATTGATCCCTTTATTGGACCTTGGTACCTTAATATTGGGCTACGATAGATAGATACATAGATAGATAGATAGATAGATAGATAGATAGATAGATAGATAGATAGATTAGATATAGATATAGATATAGATATAGATATAGATATAGATATAGATATAGATATAGAGCAATTGATTACCTTTGGCTGAACCTAATATTGAATACTATGCATAAATATTTTAGCACTAAATATGTGTAGAAGTTTTAGTGGTGTTTAAATATTAATTATTTTCTTCTACCAAGTATGAGTAGGTAGTCTTAATTTTAAAAAAAAATTGATATAATGAGCAGACAAAAGCAAATATGAGCTTCCATAAATAACTTCATGTTAGATCTTTATGTGCAAGGTAATATTGGGCTCTCTTCTTTAAACTCTGTTTTAGTTGAATTGTATAAAAACCCTATTAGTTTGTAAGAACTATTACAACATGAATGGAAAAATAATGCATAATAAATCTTCAACCCAGAAATGCTACTATTCACCATTTAAACAGGCAAACGTGATCCTAGGAATTCTAGAAATCTCAATTCTTAAGAATAAATAACCTGTAAATTTCCTTTTACTTAACCACTTTAAGAATCCTCTTTACAAGCGGCACAAAATTGGTGAATCTGAGATTAACAACCGCAGTACCGTCATTGCTATCAACTGTCCTGAGTCAGAGAAGTCTTCAAACTACCATAACCGATTTCAGCCCGTCCCGCCCCTTACTCGTCTCCGGCTGTAGACTATACGAGAAAATCAGTAGTTGCATCTTGCAAATAAATGTTATTATATGCTTTGAGAAGAGGACTTTCATATTAGAAAATCAAAATAAATTAACTGGAGTATTGTATAAACCTCAATTTGAGGGATATAATTGTTTCTTTGGTTTTGCTTAGACACTTGGCATTTTAAATCTAGAGGAAGAAATAGCTGTGTACCTCACTAAATGAATATCACAACGCATGTGGAAAATAGCAGACTTTGCTTTTCATAATGCTTACTTTAAAGCTATTTTACTATACATCTCATTCTTGCCTGCTGAGTTGCAGTTAGGTTCACATTGCTGGTAGAAATCATTCAACCAAGAGCAGCTTGTGGGGAAAAATAAAGAGGTTTATTTTCACATCCAGGCTCAAGAGGAAGTACCACGGTGGCAGGGAAAACGATGGCATGAGCAGGGGGTGGACATCACCCCTGGCCCACATGAGGTGGACAACAGGAACAGGAGAGTGTGCCAAACACTGGCAAGGGGACACTCGCTATAACACCCATAAGCCTGCCCCCAACAATACACTGCCTCCAGGAGATGTTAATTCCCTGATCTCCATCAGCTGGGAACCTAGCATTCAGAACACCTAATTTTATGGGGGGAAACCGGAATCAAACCACCACATGTGGTATCTTAGAATTTCTGTAAAGCCATCGCATGGTTTTCAGCTTCTAATTTCTTTTTCACATTTAGGTTATTACTTACCCTTGGCTACTTTATTCTAAGCATTTCAACATGGGTTCAGTAAGTAGCAACACTATGACAATTTGCATACAATAATCAAGATTGATATTGTAAATAAGCAATAGAAATTCAAGTTATGAAGAGGAAGTGGTGATGTAAGAACCAGAAACCATGTGCGGGGGACTTGACAAGGAAAGGTCATTGAGAGCACGTGGACATGGATCTGCAGGGGAGAGCCAGATGCTTCTGCCCTGGTGGATGATCCTTGACTCCACAAGGCTGAAGTGAATCTTTACCTTCCATAAGCTGCTTTTGGCTGGATGCTTGACCCAGCCATGAGAAAGTAATTCAACACAGACCAACTGTGCTGGTTTTCAGAATCTAAGATCAATATAAAGATTAATTATATACTACACATTTGAATGAAGAACCAATTAAGAGATTAAGAAATGAAGCACATACACAATTTCACCCAAAAGTGAAAAATACTCAGAAATAAATTTACCATGAAACATGTAGAACTTATACATTTTATCACACCCCACAGAAATGTAAAATTGCTAACATTAAGTAGTAAAATCCACTTCTTGATGCTTGGACAAGCATCCAACCAAACAGTTTTATGGGCGGAAAAGATTTGTTTCAGCCTACAGAATCCCAGGAAGTTCTGTCATTGGTGGAAGAGCTTGGGTCCCATTCATAAAGCCAAGCAGAGAGAGAGAGAGAGAGACCACCACTTCTGCTTTCACACTTTGGCAACCATCCCAATTCACATTTATGTTAACTACTTTAATTCAGTCTCACAATCTGTGATGTAATATGTGGCTACCATATATGTTGACTGGAAGAATGAGAATATTGAATTAATATCATCAAACTATTTTTTTTTCATATTTACTGTCATGATTCAAACATAACATGACCACCACACATCACCTCATGTGTTTTAACATGTAATTCCCAGCTAGCCATACTGAATTGGGAAGGCTGTGGAACTGTTGGAGGTAGAGCCTTGCTGGAGAAAGTATGCCATTGGTGGTAACACTGTTCTTTCTACTCCGTGACTTTGGTGAGATATGACATCAGCTTCTTCCTCCTGTCTTGCCTTCCTGGCCATGACACATTCTACTCTCTGGATCAGTAAGCCAAATGAGACCCTCTTCCTTTCCTAACTGTCTTCTGGCTGGGTGTTTTTTGTTTTCCCACTGTTTTGGAAACTGTATTTTTGATTTCAATTCTCTTAGGATTTTTCTTAAGATCAAACATGCATGTGCGGAGCTTCAGATTCTTGTGTATTTGAATTTGTCACATGGAACATGCGTCCTAACACTTGATAGCATCTTGTTCTCTCACTGTCAGGCTGATTATTGTTTGACATGTTCTGCTCAGCATTCTTTTTTAAAAATTTTTAGTAAGCTTTATATTATTAAACTGTCGGAAGAAGGCCAGAAAGGAGTGTGAGACGACGGTGCAGTTACAGTTAGCAGGGGACTAGCAGACGCGGAAAATAGGACTCTCACCACATGGGCAGGGATGATAATTGAGACCCCAAGAACAATTTATTTAAAACATACGGCCTTAAAATGGAATGTGGACCTAAATACCCAGAGGCGCCCCCACTTTGTAACAAAAATTCATATGAATGGAGTTAGCAGTCCTAACGGAGTGCTGGATCCAAGAGTCACATCCCCGCCAGCCAAGTAGCAGAGCCCATAGAATACAAAGTCAGCCTGCTCTGGGATTGTCTGGTGGGATCATGAAACGCCCTCAGCCACCGGAAGGACAGTGTTACAGCAACGTCTCTCACTCTCACGGATCCCCAGGCCCCACCCCATCCAAGCTAAGCAGCCTTGCATTTTCCACAGTAGTGCTTTTCTAGATACGTCTCCTACACCTCAGGGTCCTGCAAGGGGAAGCTCCCACTCACGGGCAGTTAGTTGATCTTAAGATACCGTACATGCTCCTAATTTGCTGTGTAATAAGCTGCGGTCTGTAGCGGGCCATCCTGTCAAGTGTAACTGCTGTCCGCATAGTTGAACTTAATCAGCTCCCATCCCATCAGGAGCCGCTGGGTGCACTGAACATCCTGTGAGCAGACAAGTCATACCATCACCTCGCTGCTGCTTACATGGTCTGCGTCTGCAGGCTGCCTTGCCCTGCCCTGCCCTGTCCTCCCCTGCCCTCCCGCCACAGCCCCCCACATGGAGGCCCCTTGGAACACCTAGGGAAGCTTCAGGTAGCAGCCTGTGTCACTAGTGCTGGGCCTGGGAGGTACTTTGCCTGCACCCTACCTTCTTGAGTTTTAACTGACACCCCCTAACAAGCCATCATGCTGTTCCCACCCTCCTCCACTCCCACTCTTGGGCAAGGTAACCCCTGTAACCCTCTGCTCCTCTCAAATGGGCCATGGGTGCGGAGTGCAGGGCTCCCCCTTCTCCTTCCCCACGTTTACGAGGGGACCGCTTTCTCTCTCCTCTGCTGCCTTGCAACACTTTCACCATTCCCTGCCGTGGCCAGACGCCATCAGACTTGGAAAGGTCTGGCCTCCTTCGCTTGGTTCTGAAACCTTCTATTACTGGCCACCAGCCCGTGGTCACCATCTGCTGATGCGCCATCAGCTCAGGCTCAGACCTGGCAGTGTCCAGAGAGTCCGGCTGACCCTGAAGAATGGACCATGGAGACAGCTGCAGGCACCGAGGCTGCACCGAGTCCTTCTCCGTCCTGTAGCAGATTCGTTCTAAACAGTGCTGAGGCAGGTTAAGCAGGGCCCCAGGTCCCCCGGACCACCCCTCCGGTCTAGGGCGGAAGCTGACTACCAGAACAAGAGGACCCTGACCAGAGCCCTCTGGTCTTGGCGCTGCTGCTGCTGCTCAGACCTCGGAGGGGACAGGAAGGAGATCCGGGTCAGTGGTGGGCCTGGCCTCCCACTGTGTGACAACTAGTGGCTAAAATGTGGATTCACACCAAAATAAAGGCCATTCGTGTTCTGAAAAAAATGTATCTATTTATTTACTTAAGAGAGAGAAAATGGGCAGCCTGAACCTCTAGTCAACTGCAAAAAGCCCCAGACACATGTCTCCCCTTAAGCATCAGGCTTTAGGTGGGTTATGAGGAATGGAACCCTGTTCCTTGTGCCTTGCAGGCAAGCACCTTAACTGCTGAACCACCTCTTCAGCCCAGAGTCTCCTTAACTTTTAATAATTTGTTTGATCTTTTGTGAATTTTCTGGTTATAATTCAGTCTATGATTACCACAATTTTATCAGCATATTAAGGGAAAAAAAGTTTCAATTCTTGAAGTTCCAGTAAGCTGTTTTGATGTTTGATAGCTAATTAGAAATGATCAGGCTTGGAGGTCAGTGTGGATAAAGCCCTGCTTTATAATCAGAAGCTATAAAACCAGGAACTGAAAGTGCAGGCTATCCGGTTCCTGGCCACAAGGTTGGGATCTGAGATAAGCATCTGGCCCTGGTAAAGACATTCTGAGCTGATCAGAAGGCCATTAACAGATCCCTGTCTCGTCCTTATAATAGAACTAGAGAATATGATTGTCCCCTCCCATTAGAGTCAATACTAGGGGGCTTGTCAATCACTTGAGAAGAAAAATACCCATTGGGAAATCCTTTCTGCTCTAAAGACTTTAGAAATAACACAAAGGCACCCTAAAATGCAGGTCACGCCCCACTCTCATCCTCATCACTTGAGTGTTGTGGTAGTTTGAATGTATGGCCCTATAGACTCAGGTATTTGTTTTTTTAATTTAATTTTATTTTTGGATTCTCGAGGTAGGGTCTCACTCCAGCCCGGGCTGACCTGGAATTCATTATGTTGTCCCTGGGTGGCCTGGAACTCCCGGCGACCCTCCTACCTCTGCCTCCCCATTTCCTCCCCAAAATGCTGCTTTTGGTCAGGATGACTGTCTCCGAAACAAATGGTAGCTGCAGCATATGTGTTCCACGTTACCATGTTACAAATCTCCCTTCTACACTACCCTCTCATGCGTCTCATTTGAATTCTTTTAAGAAGTTTCCAGAGCTAGATTTTGTAACACAGACACATATCTCATATGAAGTTAAAAAAAAGAGACAAGTAATGGCATAAACCAGAGAAAGGAGGTTACATCAACTAAATCTCCTTTCTCTCATAATTCTATAAAACAAACACAACTGGTTATTTTACACTTGATTTTAGCCAAAAGGCCGAGAAGCGATACAACTGGTTATTTTAAAAAAAGATTCCATTGACACATTGTTTCCTTATTTTATTGAAATTGGGCTGGAGAGATGGATTAGCAGTTAAGGTATTTTCCTGCAAAGTGAAAGTTCCTAGGTTCAATTCCCAAGTAAGCCAGATGCACAGGGTGATACATGTGTCTGAAGTTTGTGTGTAGCAGTTGAAGTCCTTGCAATGCCCAATCTCAATCTCTCTGTCTTTCTATCTCTCTCAAGTATATAAATAATTTAAAAATAGTAAAAATGGTTCCTTTGACACATTTTTTGTTTTACAAAGAGTTGGTAAATACCCAAATCTGGACATTTTAAGGAAAATTAACTAGTACACTGAACTTAGAGTCAAATCTAGTCAAGAAACCAATAAATGAAAGAAAAAAATCAAGATAAAAGATATCATTGAGATATAATTGTTTAAGTAAATGTTACATTTGTCTCTGACTTAGGATTTGTATTTCCAGAATTTTAGCTTTTCCTTCTATTGATGTGTAATATGGCATAAACATTGTGGCGGTTTGAATGCATTGCCCCATGGAATTAGGCTTGCAATTTGAGTCTCCAGCGAGCACAGCCTTGCTCTGTCCAGCCCCGAGGTGTGTGGGAAGCCAGTTTGATCTCTAACTATTGCTGGCATTCTGGTGGTATCTCTCTTCTTGCATTTAAGAGCATGGGCAAGCTTCTGCCACCGTTCACTGTGTCCCCCTGGAATTTACACACCTGACATCCTTTTCTACCATAAACTGTTTCTGGTTGGATATTTACACAGCAATGGAAAGCTGAACGAAACAAGCATAAAATAAAAGAAAAAAGAAAGAAAGAAAAAAAGAAAGAAAGGCAAACGAAGGGTTGTTTATGCTTCTATATGCATGTTGTTGAGACCAGGCTATGCTCTGCTCTGAGTTACTCCACATAGGGTAAAAGAACAGGTCCACGCACCTTGCCTTGCACTCAGAGACTGTATTTTGCAAACAGCTCTTGACTCCATATTAAGCATCAAGGATGGCTCCATCCTGGGAGGACATATGACTGACACCATCTGTCTGTCACCAACTTGTAGTACAGATCGAAAAATGACTTATTTCTGGATATAGAAAATGTGCCACATTATAACTTACCAGGGTGAAATTGGGACTAGAGGAGCTCATGAGTGTATTAAAATTATGTCAGGAAAACTAGAGCTGAGAACGTACAGGCACAGTGACTGAGGAAAGGAATAACACCTTGCCTGGACTATCTCAAGAGAAGGCCACCTCCCGCTGTGATGACAGTCTGTCTGCTGACCACCCGTGAGTGTCCCGATCCAACAAGCAGAGGACTTTCCCACTCCCCGGGGCCGCCGCTTGTCAGTTCCGGCTGCTCACATGGCCTTCTCCACATCATCTGCCTCGCAGCCCATCGCACTAGCCTGGACCTGGTCCTTCCTTCATCTCGCTCAGCCCTGGTGCTGGAGCTGACTGTGGCCAGCAGCCGGAAAATGAGGTAACACCTTGAACTTCGCCCTCAGCAGCATCATTTTGCGGGCTTACCAACACAGAGACACATACATCCCTCAACTCCCTGAGCTTGGCTCCCTCAGAAACCCTTGACTTCTTTAACCCTTTGTAGCCATTCTGTTGCCTACAAATGTGAGCATTTACACAACATATGTATACATGTGCATGTACCTCTGAGAGTTAACATTAGTGATTACATTTGAATTTAACAAACACTTTATTACTAAGGAAAGCTAGCATATCTGGCAAATTTGTACCACTGAAGCTTCCATATCTTATGAAACTTGTTATTCAATAAATTCTGACATTGTAGAAGGAGACAAAGATGTCTGCCTAAGTTTGAACATAACACAAAAGCAACATGACTTTAGTAGTCAACATGTCTACTATAAGGCACAATTTTAACAATCAGAAGCTTATTATTCTTAATGTTAAACGAATGTCAAATGCCTTCACATACATAGCCTGAATTCTCTAAAACCTCAAAGTCCAATCTAGTCCTGAATGTGACCATGCCATTTACTTCAAATGGTCACCATAGTGAAAATCAACTAAACAAAGTATAAATGAGAGAATAAACAAAATTAAATAATGGATATATACCAAATCCATTGGCAATCTGTACTTCCTCATGAAGAATGTATTTTTATATAAGACATATATGAGATATGGTTCAGGTTAAATTGAGTTTAAAATGCAATAAAAATACTGAATAACTGCAAAACAAAAGAGATAAGTTACATTTTTGAGTCAATGAATAGGACACAGGTGTTAAACACAGAGGTGTTCTTTCTTCCCTATGTTTCATCAAGTCAAGAATTTGGAATAAGAAAGAGTAACTGAATTTATAACGATAGCTATAATCTACTTCTATCGACATTTATTAAGGAGAAACAACCACAACATCAACACTGAGATTAAAATTGACTTTATAATGTTATTTTTTTTTGTTTCTCTGAAATAAATTCAAAAATGAAGCCAAGGATAATTTGAGCATTTACAGAATACATCAATACTGCTTCATTGCTCAGATATTCTTCAATTCAGTGATTTTAATTTTCTGTTGAACAAGTGGGTTTTATCAACGAACTTAGCATGTGAATATAAAGGAGGGGGTAAAATGTAAAATGCTTTCTTTAAATTTGCATATCTTTGGCTCCTGAATAGCCATCAGAGTAATTGTTTCTTAAATGTGGTGCCAATCTTTTCTCCTGTGTTGACCCTAACCAAAGCAATTAATTCCATAATGAAGTCTTTCTTTACAGACGCCATCTTATTTTTACCTCAGTCTAAATTAATAACATCATGATAATAATTAGTGGATTTGAAATCATCTATTCCTTTCTTACAACATGTGGACTCCTTATAAAAGAGCAATAGTGATGGAAATGAGTCTAGAGCATGGCAGCTGTGTTGATTGCTGTGCCCTGCTAACCCCAGCATCTGCCACGGGGCCTCGTTTAAATGCAAACGTGCTGTGGTGGTGACGTTCTTTCCCTTCCCTAGACTCAACCTCGAAGCCATCTAATGAATAAATATCATATTTCATATGTTCTGTGTTTACATTACATGTTGTATGGTATAATTAGTAATTATATTTAATTTTTCATATATATATGCATATATATATATATATAACTTTTTAAATTATTTATTTGAGAGCAACAGAGAGAGAAAGAGGCAGATAGAGAGAGAGACAGAGAGAGAGAGAGAGAGAGAGAGAGAGAGAGAGAGAGAGAGAATGGGCACGCCAGGGTCGCCAGCCACTGCAAATGAACTCCAGACACATGCGCCCCCTTGTGCATCTGGCTAACGTGGGTCCTGGGGAATCGAGCCTTGAACCAGGGTCCTTTGGCTTCACAGGCAAGCACTTAACTGCTAAGCCATCTCTCCAGCCCTATATATATAACTTTTTGAAGATCTATGTTATTTATTTGCCAGCGAGGCAGAGAGAGAGAATGAAAGAGGAAGAGAGAGAGAAAGAATGGGTGTTCCAGGACCTCCAACCACTGCAAATAAATGCCAGACACATGTGCCACTTTGTGCATCTGGCTTATGTGGGTACTGTGGAATCAAAACCAGGTCCTTAGGCTTTGCAGGCAAACACCTTAATTGCTAAGCATCTCTCTAGACCTATATGTAACTTTTATGTGGCTGTATGCACAAACTTTTACTATCTAAACTACTATTTACACCCTATTATATACTTACATGGATCAACTTTGTAATTATTGTAATATCCCTCTGACATTTCTGCTCCATCTTTACCAAAGACTCATAAGTAATTATGTACTTCATGCATTCATTACACGGTTACAAATTGACTTGGTTGTATGTTGTTAAATCTATAGATTATGTGATACATCACAGGATGTATCAAGTGATTCCACTTGCCAGGATGCTTATATGGTAACAGGATCACATGAAGTAGACTTCTATATAATTATTTGAAATCCTTAAAAAGAGTTTCCTCATTGATATTTCTCAGTAAGTATCATTGGTTGAATTTGTTTGCAGTGTCTGGAGGCCCTGGGGTGCCCAATCTCTCTCTTTTGTCTCCTTGAAAATAAAAATATGTTTTTTAAAGGTTTAAAAGGGAAAATATACCCACATTATTTTGTATAGCAGTACTCTTCATTTGCAGATACTTGTATTAATTTATGATATAATTTTCCCTGTGGTTGAGAAGACTCCTTTAACACTCTTGACAAGATAACTTTTCTCCTACTTGGTTTGTGGAGAATTATTTTCATTTTTATGATGATGAATGCATTTCTGCATTTCTGCATGTATGTATGTATGTATGCATGTATGTATGTATGTATATTACATGTTTGCTCTGTGTGGGAGGTGCATGTTCCACACAGCGTGGAGCTCAGTGAACAGCCTTGGGGTGCTGTGCCCTCTTTTTACGACCCACAACAGGGGTTTTCTCATCGTTGTGCAGGCAGCTGGCCCACACGTTGCCTATGCCCCTGACTATAGGCATATTGGGATTACTGAGTCACGTGCCACATTGAGTGTGCCTCTGTGTGCGTGATGGGGATCCAAACTAAGTCAGCAGCCCCACAAAGCAGGACCTTTAGCCACTCAGCAATCTCCCCAGGCCTCGGGAGATAAACTCGTTTCAGCTTCAGAACTGGAAAATGTTTTCACTAGTTAAAAAGAATCCACGTTAACATTATTTCTTCAAGAAGATGAGTGTGTGTTTGTATGTGAGGGAGGGTGAGTGTAATTTTTGATTTTTTTTGATTGTTTAAATTTGGATATGAATTTAGTGGTCATTCTTATCTTTAATCTTAGCTTGAATACGTAAAGTACCATATTTTGTTGACATTTGCCTATTATATTATGATATCTCTTCATCTCTACTTTGGTGTATTTTCATTTTTATTTTAGTCTGGCTGTCTTTGTCGACCTTCTTGAAAATCTTGGACTAATTTTTATTTCTAAGAGTAGATTATTATTATTATTATTATTTTTGGTTTTCTGAGCCAGGGTCTCACACTAGCTCAGGCTGACCTGGAATTCACTATGTACTCTCAGGGTGGTCTCGAACTTTCGGCAATCCTCCTACCTCTGTCTCCCAAGTGCTGGGATTAAAGGTGTGTGCCACTTCACCTGGCCAAAAATTGTTTCTTGAAATACATTTTGCCTTCCTTATTTTTTCTCTGGATACACACACACACACACACACACACACACACACACACACGCACATTTATTTTCATAACATTGTCTCAGGAGTCTGTGGATTGTTTTTGTGTCTTTTGCCTATATATTTGATATTTTCTGTATCCTTTATTATTCTCAGAATACTGTAAATTTGAGATATTTTATTTCTGGCCTAAATAACATTTCATTTTTATCTTTTATATGTCTTCTATTTCTCTCTTTGTTGCCTACATATTTCTTCTAACTTCTATAAGGTTTTATGCATCTGGCATAATATTCTTGCTTTTTACTTCGATCACATGTTGTCATTCCTTTGTTAATTCTAATTCCAAGAAGATTTCCGTAGAGATGGCTTAGAGTCTCCTTTAAATGTTTGCAAATTCTCATTGCATATTAACTTCAGTCTCTGACTTTCAACCTCAGAATGATACAAAGTCTACTTTGTTTTGGAACTTCTCTTTTTAAAATTAATAGCACTTAGCCAGGTGTGGTGGTACACACCTTTATTCCCAGCACCCGGGAAGCAGAGGTAGGAGAATGACTGTGAGTTTGAGGCCACCCTGAGACTACATAGTGAATTTCAGGTCAACCTGGACTAGAGTGAAGCCCTACCTCAATAATAATAATAATAATGGTACTCCCCTTAGCACATTTTTTCTCCCTGTACCTTGATTTACACACGTTATGAATCAATTGACATTTCAGATATCCTATCTATAAATTGGCCTACTACAAAATGCATATAATGACCTATAAGCTTATCTTTGTCTTTCAACAGCAATTACAACAACATTTACATTGTCTAGCTTCCCCTAAGCACTTACTTACACACCTTGTAAACAGTTTTGTTGCTGCTTTTCATCCATAAATGTTCTGTTTGGTACCAAGAGGTACTAACACAATAATGAATGGATTTATGTAGTAGTCTCCCACTGATATATCAAAAACTACACTCAAAACACTGGTTTACCGAGCTTGTAATTCAGTGTGTTAGAAACTGTAAGATAGCTAAGCTCATGTTTCTACTTGCTAGTGTTGATGCACACATAATGCCTCCAGTTGTCTCATTGTTTCATCAGTTAGCTTGGGTAATTAAAGAAGACATGAGCGGACAAGAATGCATGAGTCGGACGGGCTGGATAAGGTGCTTTGCACTATGAAGAGGACACAAACACTCTTCAAGCCTCATGGGTAATTGTTGCTGCTCTTTCATTGGTCTAAAAAAGTCACATGACCAAACATAGCATTAGTGAAGTTTATAGAGAGACAAGTAAACTGAATAGTGACTTATTAATGACCAGGACCTTAAAGGCCTATCAACATTATTTGTCAGTAATGACATGGCTGAATGACGAATATAAGGTCCTATATTAATTTAGTCCAACAAAGGCACAGCATCTGCGATATGAGATGCAATTGGAGACACTACCTAATGTAATAGACATTAAATGACTCTCCTCCTCCAAGACCCATTTGATGTCTATCAATCCCAACAGTATTCAAACATCTCTGTAGCCCAAGGACCTGTTTGCTGATCTCTCAATTATACCGTCATTATGTCCTTTTGAGGGTCTTTAAAGGGCAAATGGGTCCTTTATGGAAAATATACTGGAGTTTTTGTTTTTAAATGTATTTTTCAGTCACTATCCCATTCTAGCTGAGGATGACCTGAAACTTATTCTGTAGCACAGGCTGCCTGGGAATTTACAGTAATCTTCCTTTTTGCTCAGCCTCTGAGTGCCATGATTATAAATGAGAGTTACCAGGCTTAGCTGAAGCTATTCAAATCTACCATTTTAGACCACAGTGCACACACATATGTATGTGTACACAGTACGCTTATACTGTACATATACTATGCATAATACACATGCATATAGGTATAATCCTAGTGATAATTATTTGCTTAATAGTGAAAAGTAGAATTAATTTATTACAGCTCATCACTTCATCACAGATTTTGGGGTGTTCCTTCAAAATTACCTGTAACATCATACCATGCACTTCTCAAACTGAGGCCTTGGGTTTGGTCCCATCCAGCAACCTGCACAAAAAAGTCGACCGTAACTTAAAAGAAAATTTCTTACTCTGGTATGTAGAACTTTGGTTTCAAAAGCAATTTGGAGATCATAAGTTCACCTCTTTCCTTTCCCAGATAAGCCAAACCAGCCCCTGGAATTCACAACCCCCTATGCGATGCTCCATACGCGGTAGCACCCTTCATGTGCCTTGGACATGTTTCTTGGTGCTTTACTCCAGCAGAGAAAACAATGTGCTAGAATACTTCTGATTGTTTTCATCACCTTAGAAATAGTCATCCAGTGTCTCAGGAAAACAAATCACCCTAGTCTCTGTCATCTTTTGAACGAGTACAGGAACACCTCCTAAGAAAACCAAGGCAGAAAAGCATAAGGACTTGTGTCACTTTCATTGTTTTTTTCACATACAAAGTGGTTTTAATTACAGGTGAGTAAAAATCAAGGGATGTTGGGAATTAAGCAAAGCACTTTTTTTCTTCTTCTACCTGTTAACAGGTGCTAAAATCTGTTTATTCTGAATGGAGGATTTTGTAGTCAAAAATCCCATTATCATAAAACCCAAGACACAAAAGACTATGAAATATTGAGGCTGATTTAGTTTTCAAATGCAAAGTAGCAGATGGGTAAAGGCCGCAGGGCCACTGGGAAACCTGGGGAGAAGCAGCCGCCATCCCTGTCGCGCTGCAGACAATGCAGCGGCTGATTGGACAGAGCCTGGAAACGCAGCACATCTTAGTCTAGTAAGTTTCCTCTGGGGAAACTGATGTGAGGTAGGACATTCTTGTACTCAGTAAGAAAAGTCCTGATGAATGATACCAGAGAAGAAAGCCAATGCCTGTGCTAAGAGTATTTTTACAATTAAATCACACTTATTATAAAAGTTTTAGGCTATGAAAAGTTCTATAGTTCACCTGCATGTACACACATAAAATAGAAGTTACATTGTTACAAATGGCCATGTATGCACATGAGTACATTTACTTATTTACAGGAAATAAGAAAGGAAGGAGGAAGACAGAAGGGAAGGGGAGAAGGGCAGAACAGAGGGAATGAAGGAAGCAATGAAGGACGGAAGGGGAAAACTGCTTTTCATATGCTGATGTTTGTGTGTGGGTGTCTTAGTTCTTTTCACTTAAAATCGAGAAAAATATCATCAGCGTTGATGTTAAGAGAGTTATAAAAGCTGACTATATGACAAATAAAATTCTAGAACAAGCAAGAAGATTATCTGAAGAGCTAAAAGTATGAAGTTATGTGGGAGGGTGAAATAGCAGAAATTTCTGGTAGAACTATTAAGGAATGGAGGCCAGCACATGGGTGTGTACCCACATGCATCACTTTTAGTGTTGACACGATAATAATGGAGATTACTTTGTGACTTATTCCTGAGTTCTGTTAGTATTACATACTTCCATTAGCTCCTGTCTCTATGATCCTAACATGGCTTAGTAAATTTCCCATTTCGTGTCTTAGTTATATTTGGTCCTATGTGTGATTGTATATATGCCATAGCACAGCACATGTTATTTGTGAAAGACTCAGAGAAATTTTAAAATGTGCTTTTATGTCTCCAGTTATTTTCAATTTTTATTGCTTAGACAATGACTCAAGTCAGTCTTCTGAACAATCAGCTTCTCTCCATGTTTACAGAACTACTGCAAGCCTGCTGTGGTAGCACACAACTTTTAACCCAAGCCATGGGGAGGCAGAGGTTTTAGAAGGCCCAGATTGCCATAGGTTTGTGGCCACCCTGAGACTACATAGCAAATTCCAGGTCAGCCTGGGGTAGAGTGAAACCCTACCTCAAACAACAGCAACAGAAAACAAGCAAACAAACAAACAAGAACCATTTCACTATAACCTAGTTAGAATCATACAGAAATGCTCTCATCATTTAATTTAATTCAATTATGTTATATACTTGGTTCTATGTCAACTTCCCACAGCATTGAGAACTAAGAAAGCTGAATTTATGCTGAGCTCTTCTCCTCTTTCAAAACTTCTCAAATTCAGGAGCAAAAATTGGCTTTTCACAAGTAATGTCTGAATACCTGTATCTAATTTAAAACTAACGTAATCAATTTTTGTTCTCTCTAATTAAACACATCATATGTTTTTCTTCTGAAATACTGTAAATTACCTATTAGAATTAGAAGGCAAGATGCAAATTATAATTAATAGACCTTGTATTTTAAAGAAAATATGAGATTCTCCTACTCTTTTTTAAATTTTTATTTATTTATTTAAGAGTGACAGACAGAGAGAGAAAGAGGGAGAAAGGGGAAGAGAGAGAGAGAGAATGGGTGTGCCAGGGCCTCCAGCCACTGTAAATGAATTCCAGATGCATGTGCCCCTTGTGCATCTGAATAACATGGGTCCTGGGGAATCGAGCCTTGAACCATGGTCCTTAGGCTTCACAGGCAAGTGCTTAGTGGCTAAGCCATCTCTACAGCCCCTAAACACATCATATTTTGATTCAAAAATAAGCGAGGATTTTGTCCATTCCCATATCTGCCTATGAAATCTTATACATTGAAATATCTGCACTTGTCTTTCTAGCTATGCATCTCTCCCTCTAATAACCAATATATAGATATAGATAAGATGATATAGATATAGATATAGATATAGATATAGATAATAGATATTTAGATAGACAGATAGATGTGTATACACACACAAACACATACACACACACACACACACACACACACACACACACACACACAATGGACAGTCTTTAAAATAGATGGCACTACACTGAGGAAAGAAAAAAAAAAAATGTTCCCCAGAAGCAACTTAATGCAAAAAACATTTTTGATTCCCTTATAAAAATCGAAAATATACACAGGATCATTGCATTTTATACTCAAGTCCGAACTCCATTTCACCATGGCTATAGGCTATTTCTAATTCCCACATCTCAAGCACTTTTCTCATTCTACTTTAAATCACTTTTGCTTTGGTCAAGAGAAATTTGCTAAGATAATTATGTCTAACTTTCACATAGTACCCTGGGTATAAGAAGTTTAGTCAGCTCAGTTTTCTCCTTTGAGTTATATTTATCCAGCCTTTGATGACCAAGTTTAGGAGGTTGATTGACTGTATCTCCCAGGACAACCTCCTTTCTGCTAAGGAGACAGCGAAGCGCGTGTTGACCAGCGGGTGCGCTGAATTGCCAGGCAGTGCTATCTGTGCCAAAGGTGAGCTCAGTTATTTTGATCGTGTTTTTGTTTCCTTTGCAATTCTTCTCATCTGTCAGTGATCGCACCTAAAATTACCTTCATGGAATAGGCATAAGAATGCAATGTACCAACCCTTGCTGTAGGTACTAAGATTAACAAGAATGCTTGGGTCAGTGCGTATTTCTTTAAATCCTCTCTTGATCTAAGCCAGGGAATCACAAACCAAATTTGGAGTTGCTTCAGTGGGTAGATTATTTTATTCACCACATCAAGGTATAAAATTAAACAGATTGGAGGAAGTACATTTTGCTGAAAAATATATATTCTCAGTTGTATTGTTTTATGATATTGTCATGTGGTTTATATTTTAAAAATTAGCACTTTACCTACCATTGAAAATGTAATATGCATTTTACACTAAGAGAACATCTGCGTAGGAAATACTCACATGTAAGTGTTCAGTAAGCACATGTGAATAAATCTTGCAGTATTTGCATCAAAATGTATGGCCCAGAGGTTGAACCTGTAGGAAGAAACTAAAATCGCCTAGCAGCGTAGGTGCCAGACCGAGAGGAGGAGATGGGCACGCGTCCAGCACAGATGGTGGAGCGATGACAGTGTTCGCAAAGGCATCTGGGAGGGCAAATCTTAACCATGTTCAAATCTAGTGCAGTGACCTTTGGGAACAAGGAAAGGTAGTTAGTCCTTCTCAGAAAGAGAAAGCAAGGATTGGAGAAATGGCTTAGTATTTAAGGTGTTTGCCCATGAAGCCAAGGGACCCAGGTTTGATTCCCCAGGACCCACATAAGCCAGATGCACCTGTGTCTGGAGTTTGTTTACAATGGCTAGAGGCCCTAGTGCGCCCATTCTCTCTCTGTCTCTCTTCTATCTCTCTCTCTCTCTCTCTGCTTGCAAATCAATAAATAAAATGGTCTGTTTCCATAGTCCAGGAAAATGACTACAGAGACTGAAATCATACTGCCAGTGCCAATATTGATGAGTTCATGATATACCTCAGTAGCAGACCTGATATAATTTCAAATGGATTGCCTACAGCTTGTGAAGATGAATGGCCTCTCTAGGATAAGAGCTCTGGATTCTATCTATAATGCCCTTGATGCACTGACTATAAAGAGAAATGTGAGAGAGAAAAAAAAAATGGGGCTGGACATATGGCTTAGCAGTTAAGGCACTTGCCTGCATAGCCAAAGAACCTAGGTTCGATCTCCCAGGACCCGTAAGCCAGATGCATGTGGTGGCACATGCATCTGAAATTCGTTTGCAGCAGCTGAAGGCCCTGGCATGCCCATTCTCTATCTATTTGCCTCTCTTTCTCTCTCTCAAATAAATAAATTAAAAACAAAATGTAGGGATGACTCACTTGTATTTTAGTGAGTTCACTTAATCACTGGAAATGCATTACCCATTTGGTGGAGATAACTATTTGGAGCCTGTAGGTTGGGAAAGGACCTTGAAGTTTTTGTTTGTTTGTTTGCTTTTTAGAGATAGGGTCTCACTCTAGTTCAGGCTGACCTGAAATTCACTATGAAGTCTCAGGGTGGCCTCACAGTCATGGTGATCCTCCTACCTCTGCCTCCTGAGTGCTGGGATTAAAGGCGTGTGCCACCACACCAGGCAGGACCTTGAAATATTACTCAGCCTTTTCTGACATGTAGAAAGCTTATGAAAGTATGACAGTAAGGCCTGCTTTCTGGTGAACATTGTATAAAGTAAGGAAGATGTTCTTATGAGGAATCCCTGAATTACTCTGACATTTAGAGGCCAGAAAACAGAGAAAGGAAGAATAAAGAAGAATGGCATGGGACTGCAAGCTAGGAGACAGGAAATCAGCACAGCATTCTATCATTGATGTTTCACTGATGTTTCAAAGGTCATTGGGAGAAAGCATGAACTGCTGAGTCGTCGAGTGTGCCAAAGTTTAAACATGATTATTGATTTTCACAGGATGCAGGTAACAAATGACCTTGACTAAATAATTTAGTAGAGAACACTGAGAAGTTTAGGAAGTGAGGAAGTGGGAAGAGTGATTATATACAATGTTGGTGTGTTTCTATGAAGGACAGAAGATCGTTTGAGCCACAGATTAGCAGGGTAATAAAAAAGTGATTTGGTAATATGTATATTTATTTAAAATTGTTGGTAAGAAAATGTACACACCACACCACATCCCCCGACACACAGGGCATACCTAATTCAACCCACCATCATATACGTGGTCTCAAGCTGGCGGCAATTTGGAATTTAGAGCCTCCCAGAGGCTGTGTGTTGTTGAGGGCAGGCTTATGAGTGTTATAGCCGGCTCCCCCTTGCCAGTGTTTGGCACACTCTCCTGATGTTGCTCTGACCTGCTGGTGCAGAGGTCATGTCCATGTTCTGCACATGCCATCACTGCCTGCCATCATGGAGCTTCCTCTCAAAACTGTAAGCCCATTATTTTTTTAAATCCCTTCTACCATGAAACTGATTCTGGTCAGGTCCTTTGTGCCAGCAAAACAAAGGGAACTGTGACACACATGAATTGTGACTTCTAGTGAGGTAAAAATAAATATTTGATGAGGGAGAGAGACAGGCAGTAGATGAAGTGAAGTCTTTCAGGCTACATTGATAAATGGAGACTAAGCCTTACATCACAAAACATTTCATCACAAAGAGCAAAGTACATTGCTGGGAATTGGTGCTGAGGAGTAAATTTCTTTACATAGTAATGAGCATGTAAGGTTGAATGGGGGAAGACATGCTTTGAAAACTAAGTAAATAGTCAAAGGTGCATTCATTCTTGAGAATGGAGAAGTCATTCCCATGGAGGGAAAGTGGTCTGATCCTTGGGAGGTACTGCCGTGGCATTGGCAGGCATGGCTCTCTGGGCATCACCAGGAAGGTCTAGCTGCTTTATTGAAAGCTCGTGAATAGCTCTGAGCTGTAACCTAACCAGCCGCCTTGAAAGTGAACCTGCAGACCACCCTGTAGTAGATAAAGACAGCCTGCTTGTTCCTCATGCTGCGGCTTCCACGTTGACCATGGTGTTACTCCCCAGTGGACGTCCACACAGGGAGCACCCACAAGAGAAATGAGGGGCACCATAGACACTATGAGGCGCAGACAGAGACCACTCGACCTGTCCTGGTTTGCAGTTCTCAGCAGATGGCGGGCCAGAGTTAGTTTCTCTACCCACATGATCTTGACTTTTGCAAAATTAGGCTGTCTAGTTCCTTCAAAATCCCCATTAAAAAAAAAAAAAAAAAGGTTTGAATTAACTGACACAAAAGATTCTCTAAACAGTCATTTTAGTTTATCATCTAGATACTTTTTCATCTCTATTTATTGTTAAGGAACTATATGTTTTCAGCCCAAATATTCTGAAGGATCACTGAATTTTACCAGAAAAAAATAGCTTACTTAGTATCATATCCTCATAATATGTAAAATCTGTATTTTGTGATATTGAATGGCTAACAATCACTGGAACAAGAAAATGACAATGCTGACATTTTTAGAAATATGGTAACACAGTGCATAAATTTGTTACATAAAGTTGTATTCTCAATAGTTTTGAAATCTAAAATTGATTTAATGGCACTTTCATAAGGGCGGTCTGTAAGTCCAACTACTAGATAAATAACTGATATTTATAAATTTTGTGGTGGAGACATGTTAGCGCCTCTTGCTGCAGGGAATGAACGCCCATTACCTGTTACGTGGGCGCCCAGGAGAAAGCTGGGGAATTGAGCCTGTGTCGGCAGGCTTTGCAAGCAAGTGGCTTTCGCTTATGAGCCTTCTCTTTAGCTCCCGTATTTGGGCTTTTAACACTACTCAATGGAGTTGTTTGTTCACCAGTATTCCTCAATATCTGTGATGTAGGCTCAATATCTTTAAAATTAAGGTTCGTTACTAAATGGCGAATACACGGTTGTTACACTGACTTCTAGTTCTCCAGATTGCCTATTCTAAGTGTCTCTGTGGGAATGTGGACAAGGAAAAGCAGGCAACTGAAGTACCAAACGGAACCACATGAGGGCAGTCTTTTCACAGGAAAATTGTAATGCTTTCCATTTTCGTATAACGGGATTATTCAATTACAATGAAACAATTGTAAAGACATTGTTGGTTAAAGTTGAAATTTGTGACTTATAAGTTGCATAACTATAAGTATTTATGTGTTTTCTCATGAGATAGAAAAAAAATCCTAAATGGATGTCAACCATAATTCCAACATTCTCTTTGACTACTTAAATTTTTCACCTAACTAACAATAATTTTCAGGTAAATATAGTTTGCAAAAAAAATGGTCGATTTATGGAAGTTGTGAAAGAGGAACATAGACTCTTGCCATATAAAAATTCTGTTATTTTGGGTGAAATATTCTTTCCTTCATTTACAATAAGCCTTCCATTACCTTTTGTTTTTCCACTGAGATTGTTACTAATTGCAGCTTTTATCCTTACATTTCTTGGTTAAAAATATTCACTAAGACCTTCAGTAAGGAGAAATTTTATTTCTATGTCGTCTCTAACCGGCCATCCTAGATCTTTAGAGCAAGAAGTTGGGCCATGAGAATGTTGGTTCCCCATTTGCCACCGAGCAACCAAGGAGTGATTCCCTGGAGCCAGGTTTTGTCATTGAGCTCCGCAGTAGTTTTAACTGTAAAGTGAGTAGTTTGAATATATATCCTTGGTCTTTTCCTTCACTTCTATTCCCATGTGGTCTCTTCTGGCGTTGGCATGACCTCCTTACACAGAGAAGGAAATCATGGAGAAGAGAGCTCGGTGCCGCACCTGACCCGGCTCCATTTCAGCGGCTTTGATGAAGATCTCCTTTCTCCATGGAACGGGCATAGAGGCCAACTGATTTCAAATCAATAACGCTTTGAAGGCCCTTGGTTTAACTTTTTTTTCCCCACTGCTCTTTAAGTTTCTCTCCCAAACAATGAATAGAAAACTCAAGATGTTTGATCCAAGTTGAAAATGAATGCTTAATATTTGCCTTTACTTTCTGGCCCAGATACCATCCCAATGTCTGTAGGTACTAAGGAGATTGAAACAAATTATACTGTAATTCATATCACTGGCTTGCAAACTTACCCTGACTCCATAGGGAGCACAGCACACATGCATTTCTCACTAGGAAACGTTGAGTAAGACGCTTCATGCAGGCCCAGCGGAGAGACCAGCCAGCCAGTGTCTGCTGAGAGTTGTGGAGATACTTTCTGTGCCTGTGGCTTTTATCAGAAGGCGTCATGGCAATAAAATAAAACATGAAGATGACTTTTCTGGCTGTGAGGGATGTTGTTCTTCAGTCAGGAGTGCGAAAATCACTGAACATCCTGCTACGGCTTCAAGACTGCACCTTAGACTCACTTCTAATTAGGGATAAGCCAGCAACTTACCTGGCAGTGGTGTGAGGCAGGCGGGCTGTTGTGGGAAGGGGCATTCCTCCACTCAGCTCACCGTCTTGTTTGACTTGCTCATGAATATGTGCTTGTGCTTCTATGAAGCCAAGTACGTAGTTAACTACACTACAAAAGGACAATATTGCAATTGCTCTGAGACTGTCCTCACCAATAGTTAGGACTGCTAAAAATCCACCGAGGAGGGGACAGATAATGACAGCTCTGTGCCCGGTGCGCAAAATGACAACCCTGAAAGTGTGACGCATTTACCTCTGCTCCTCAAAGCAAGGGGAATGAAGAGGAGCGATTGATTTGTCAAGATTCACCTATATCATTAGTACCAGACCATGGAATTTCAACCTAAGTCTTTATTATTGGAAGTTCAATTTTATCACACAGGTCTTCTGGAATTTGAAGTGGGTGCTGGAAATGAAAGCCCTGATTAGACACTGCTGATGGATCTGTCTCTTCAACACACTATTTCTTTGGCTAGAGTTCTTCAGTGGCATTTTTCTTTGTTCCTAAGGAATCTCACTAATTCTTTGTGAGTGAAGATCATTCCATAGTCACCTCTCCTTAGTTTCAAGGATGTCTCTTTCTCAATAATATTAATTCATTATTTTTTTCCTTGCCAGTGAAAGTATAATTTGCCTCATGCATATTCAGAAAGGAAGATGTTAAGATATCTTCTATCATTCCCCTAGCACACAATATTGATTAAAACTAGGAATCTACAATAGTCTGAAAATAACTAAAGCTATGAAATTGAAATTCAAAAGGTAGATAATACCAGGAATTTGTATTCAGAAAGCCTGCAGGCAGTGGGCTCAGTTCTCATAGAGGTATAATATTTTGAAACAATCCCGAGTAAAGTTCTATGATTTAGAAAATATATTGTTATCAAAACTATTGTAGGAACAGGAACTGTAAGGGAAATTCTACACATAGCAGCAATAACATGGCATTTTACAAATTCATATGATGCTATCCTCTTTTCTGAACAATAGAGTTATTGTATCAATACGACAAAGCTATTCATAGACATCTAACATAAGGGCTAAGAAAGCATGGAACAGGAAATCAGAATCAGAAAACTGGCTCCTGCATACTATGCACTCGGACTGTGGGGACTTATTTGACACAGATTTTTGAATTTTGCTTGGACAACAAAAATGACGCTTAAGTTACCCAAACACATTATCAGTACATTTTCCTCAACATGCGTTATCACGTTAGTCAAAGGAATAGATCGTACTCAGAGTGGACTTGGCAAATATTGCTTTCAATTTTGAACATAGTCATGAAATAATGTTAAACACAGAAGCATTTTCAGTGTTTCTCAGAAGGGATTATTGTTTTAAACAGTTTGGAAGTGATGATGATTCATTACATTTATTAATAAATAAGAACTGCCTCTTAAAAGTTTATTTTGTTGCCTAAATATATTTTATTCATTCATTTGAGAGAGAAAGGAGGGGAGAGAGAGAGAGAGAGAGAATGGGCATGCCAGGGCCTCCAGCCACTGCAAATTGAACTCTAGACGCGTGCTCCCCCTTGTGCATCTGGCTTACGTGGGTCCTGGAGAATCTAACCGGGATCCTTTGGCTTTGCAGGCAAGCACCTTAACTGCTAAACAACCTCTCCAACCCCAGACAGTTTATTTTTACTTAATTTGTAGTAGTTTATTGAATTTCAGCATGTTGTTTGAGTTTCCATCAGGTTTCACTCTTCTGTTCCCTCTCCCCCACTCCCATTCCATGGCCGGCTCTCCTCAGCGGGGTTATAAGTATTCACTATGAGTCATGAATGCACCAATTTTGTTTGTTTAAAAAAAAAGCTGGGGCTGGTGGACATCTACCATTAGAGTCCACTACCTTCTACTTTTACACCCTTTGTTCTGGGTCTCAGTGTTTAAAAGAAATGCCCTCAAGTGATTCTAAAATAAAACCAACCTTTTCCCTTTTGTTGTTTAGCTCAGCGGAAACAATGAAAGAGTTACAATGTGGGTGGGATCACCCATCCTTTTCCTAGAAGAGCTCGTCCTTTAAAAAAAAAAAATAGAGAGAGAGAGAGAGAGAGAGAGAGAGAGGGAGAGAATGAGCACCCCAGGGTCTCTAGCTGTTGTGAAGGAACTCCAGATGCATGGGCCTCTTTGTGCATCTGGCCTTACGTTCGTGCTAGGGAATTACACTCAATCCTTAGGTTCTGCAGGCAAGCATCTTCAGCGACTGAGCCATCTTTCCAGCTCAGTCATCCCCTTTAATTTCTTGTCTGTGACTAATCGCCTTCTTGGATAGACTTCACCAACAATTCCAGTTGTTTGGTTTCCTGCTGGTCAGGCAGACTGGGCAATCTCCCTGTTCCTGAGAGAGCACGCGCAGGTAAGTGGCAGGGCGGCCGTTATTACCGCTGCTTTACAGACGAGCAAAAAATGCGGAACCTGTGTGTCAAACACCAGGACAGCACTGGCTTATCCTCTCCCTGAGCACTGGGGAAAGGACTTCACTTTCAGCCGACATCCCATGGATTGTACTCTGAAGGTGGAAGAGAAACCTTACTGCTCTGAGGGTGTGAATGAACAGAGCTTCCATAAGTGACAGAATTGTCTTAACATCTCCAATGTAGCAACTGGACACATTTTTTAAATGCACGTGATGTACAGCCAGAATTCTGTGGTTTCAATGTGGGCGGATGCTCCCCACAGCCTGCGCTCCCCGTTCCTTTAGGCTGGAATGCAGATCCCCCAATTCCTCAGGTGTTTTTAATGAAGGTCAAGCTTCCTGCTCAAGCCTCTGGCAGCCAGTGGGAGATGTCTCTAGGGGCAGATCTGAATTCCAGCCCACAGGTGTGCAGAGAGCGCCTGGAGCCCTGGTGGGTCTTGTTTGCTCCTTGTTGGTGTGTGCAAGTTGATGTGTGTGCACATTGGCACATTGTAGTGTGTGCACGTTGTAGTGAGTGCACATTGTAGGTGTGTGCATGTAATGTGTGCACATTGTAGTGTGGGCACGTTGTAGTGTGTGCGCGTTGTAGCATCTGGAGCTCTGCTCGTCTTGCTTGCTCCTTGTTGGTGTGCACACATTGTGGTTCTCTCTGCTTACGTGCATGGAAGGAAGCAAGCAGCTTTTCCACTATTGTAAGCTGGAAGAAATCCTTTGCTCACGTGAAACTGTCTGGTTGGATGTTCACCACAGCAACATGGAGAACAGGACTCCTATAGCTCTGTCTTATGAGTGTATTTGTTGACGTGTGAGTTCATTTGCACACATAACTTTATTTGGTTTTATGTATATAACATGTAATCAATTGATATAAGAGGAATGTTGATGTTATATATTCATATTATAGAAATTTTAAGAAAAATGAAGCCTAATGCTTACATGGATTCTCAAGTCATTTAGTTAACAGAACGCAGAATATAAACATTGTGAAAATTCAAAATATTTTTCCAAAGTTCTAATTACTATGGTGGAATGTTTCTTCGTTGAGAATGTTTCCAAACTTATTTTATGAAGTGAATATAAAACGTTCATTGACAATGGAGGTAATACAAAAGTTTAATTCATTTCAGTCATTATAGCCCCACATCCAGAAATGAATCCAGGTAAACAGAATCAGATCAGACTTAACCTGATTTTGATACAGAACTAATAAAGAAAGAAAAAGTTTAAACAGTTGTAATGTATATATTATGTTGCATCACAATTACACTGGGAAGAATTTTGTTCATTATTGTAGATTATACAAAATTTAATAAGCTAGGGAGTCTTTCCCTCCTAAAGAAAAGCTTATGCTACCATTTTAATGACACTTCACTTTTGGAATGATACAGAGTCTAATGACTTACCAGCAAGGGATTTCTCGTGTTTCTCCTAAGTGTTGTTTCACAACTTTGTGTCATACTTGTCAATGAAAAATAAAAAGTAACTTGATGCTAGCCAAAATAGAAATTGAAAGTAAAGGGCCATGAAAGACAGAGTCACTACTCTAGTGTCTCCAGACAGGGTGACTTCTAACATGCTGCCACTATTCACTTGAGAAAAAAAGTAAAAGATGGTATTGATATTCAGGCTTATTGTGTCATGTATAATGGTAGAATATCAACATATGATAGCAATTATCTGAAATGCCTGGTGTAAAATGCTGTTTCCTAGAAATGAAGGTCATTGCAAAAAATATTTACTCTGTCATCAAATAAGTAGGTCACCTTGGGAGGAAAATAAAACTGGAAACATTCTTAGGAAACTCCATTGTTCCCTATCCATAACTTTCATAGCATCAGCTCCCCAAATGCTCCATACGTTCTAGCATAAAATATAATGGTGTCTAAATGCCAAATAAATGTTGCGCGTCAAGGTAAGTAAATATCCCAGGCTGTGTTTCTTCTCTCCTTTGGGCTCACTCAACCCACCTCTGCTGCAGCTGGCTGCTTCAGTGCCACCTCTGACAACCCACCGAAGCAGCCCAGTGCCCACTGAGGCTCGGAACACCAAGACCGGCTTCATTAGGATGGGTTGGCAAGATGCCTCCTCAAGAGCCAAAGCCTAAGCCACAAATACAGTGCAACATTTATTTGTAGAAAAACGTTTGTCCAGAATTTTCTTTTATAAACTTCAAAAGCTTGACCAAAATGCAGAAATATTTTGAAAGAAAAACTGTACAAGTTTTTGTCTTCTCTACATTTTCCTTGTCATTACATGCTAACTTGTGTATCCTATACCAATGTAAACATTACTAGTGTTAAGTTGAATCTATTCTGATACACACATCTTCATATATGTGTATGTATGTGTATATATATATATATATATATATATATATATATATATATATATATATATATGATCTGCTTGTTATGAAAACTCCTCATTACATATGTTTAGATCTTAGAGTACTATTCATGGACCTCTCTCCCTATACATGGCTCAGTCATGATGAATAAAATGAATATAATTCAGATTTCTAATTGTTTGTTTTTGTTCCTGACATAATCTGTTATTTCTCGGGAGAAATAAGGCAAACAAATCAGGGATGTGAGATAGAAATAGCGTTTTACATGAAGAAAATTTATCAATCTATCATAGGAGTGAAAACTCCGATAGCAAGTACCAATCTACCCCATCACCCCGGGGCTTTTCATGGAATTGTCACCATAGCCTCCTTTTCATTCTTTGTCAAAAATAGGAGCAATATTTTTTAATCGGGAAAGTGTTACCTCTACTGCATTTATGCCCAGTGCTCAGAGTAAATGCTATTAACTTTCATCACAACAGAATTTTCATTGGTATAATGTCAAAGATCATTAAAACTCATTTTGTTGTCATTGTTAATAAAGAAATGTGTAGTTCTGAAGGCATTTAATTGTTGGATAAAGTGTCTCCATTTTTCAAACATAAGGATTTGAGAGAATCCAGTTTTTGATTGTTTGATTTTCTTGTTTATTCAGTTATGTGTTTTGAAGATGAATTTCAGACAGTGCAGATCTCATTGTCAGTTTGAAAAGAAGGGATTGATGATAAGTGTCCATTTTCAACATACAGAAATGAAAAGTCAGATACTCTGTGGTCAAAACAGAAAGTCTACAGAGGCCAAACTAGGTCACATAGCAGAGAGGGGGGAAGAAATTAAAGGATTTACAGAGAAGACTGGAGTCCCTGTGCTCACCAGTTAAGATCTTTGAGTTAGCTTCAAATGAAAGTGTCATCTGCCAATGGGAGAAGGCGCCATTCACCGGCTTCTATGGGAAGCACCATACGTGGCATTTTCCCAGGATGTGTGACAGTCCCATTTCTCTGTTTCCTCACCATTAAGTGTTATATGTTTTCTGATAAGTAGTATGATTCACTTTGAAACTTCTTAGCTTTACTTCCTCTAAAAATTCCCCTTCTAATATATGTCACATTTCACTTTCTGTTTAAACTGAAATATTTTTACTTTAATTTTGAGTATCTATTTCATGTTAATATCATTACAGCAATTGTACTGATTTTTAAAAACCACATGATTTCCATGCTCATCTGAATTTTTCTTGAGTGATGATATACTTTTAATTAGTCTAAATAATCTTTCAAGGTGATTTCTGCATAAAATATGATTGTTTCTGTCATTTACCATACCAGACATGTTAGTTAGATTTACATAAATACTCAAGGCTAATGTCTATGGGTTATCATTAAAAGTCATAATGAATTTCCAACTTAAAAGTCAATATTCAGTTTTTGAGCTTGTTGAAATCATCAGCCATGATACCTTTGCATTACATCAGGTGAGGGAGAAGAGGGAACTACAGCCTGTTCTTTATCTGCTTTTGTTCTTCGGGTTGAGAATTTTGTTGTATGAATATGTGGCATATTAGTCATATTACCATCAGGTTACACTCCTATGCTGCCCCTCCCCTCCCCTCATTCCTCAGTGGGATTATCCATAGTAATGTGGGGTCATGAACTTGCTGGTCAGTCTCTGTGGGTGGGTCACAATGTCTCAGAGTATAACTTCCTACCCTGTAGCTCGGACGTTCTTCCGACCTGTCTTCCACTAAGTTCCCTGAACCTTGGAGGGAATGTTATGTAAGCCCACTGTGGTGGTGAGCTCTCAGTAGAATCTGATTCCCTGCTCCATGAGTTTCCTGTCTCCTCATTGTCCACTGCCATCTTCCTGGTGAAGGTTCTCAGACAGCCATGAAAGCAGCGCGCATACTTATTCTACCGCTTCCTCCGTAATGTTTGCTGGGCCCTGACAAATGTGATGGGGATGATAGTCGCATGCTAGGCAGTTGGTTTTCCTTTCATGCTGTATTGATGGATCTTGGGTCTCTGTGATATTTACTGCCATCTACAGAAAGCAGACTCTCTAGCCAAGAGTGAGAACAGCATGGACCAAAGGGGAAAAACAGACATTTAGAAACTTTTTTTATTATTGTTGTTAGGAATAATATCTCCTTTAGCCAGAGAAAATGGAAGCTTCTCTCTAGGGTCTATGACCTTATAAAACCACAGGCTTCTGACTAGATTCTCAACACCACCTAAGAATTCCTTCCCACTGAGAGACCCTCCTATCCCATCAGACAGCCTATCTTATCTCCGTAGCCTGGGTCCCATTGCTGCACACCTATGCATGCCTTGCCTTTTTGTAGCTTACAGGATCCACTGCTTATTTTCACTGCTGCTGACCATCAGCCCCCAGTAGCTCCTCAGCGTGCTCTCCAGCGCCCTGAGGGCTAACCAGCAGGGGACTGGCTTCCCTCCCAGTAGCAGCCTGATCTGGCAGTGCCCTGCAGTCACGGCCTGTGGTGTCTTCAGCAATACGTTCTTACCACTTAAGGCTGCTGGGTAACTAAGTTCTTTGGTGATGAACTGTATTGCTTTGGTGGGCCTCGTGGGCTTCCCTGGCCAACAGCTCACTGTGAGGGGTGACCTAATGACAGTTATCAGTTGTCTGTTTAACAGATGGGATAGTTGTGTACAGGCCACTGTGTACACACATGCCTTTTGTCTAAATGGAGATGAAAGTGGCACATTACTTACTTATATGTGGTATCATGATACAGCCTCCTTCCCCCTGGGCTATCTAAATGCTGAAGCAGTACGTGCCAGTTGGGAGGAGGGTGTGTGCAGGGAGCCTGGTACACCTGCACTCATTGGCGCGCGCGCCTGTCTCTTCTCCATCTGCCTGGAAGTTCCATCGCGAATATCATTGACTCAGATACATCTTTGCACAATTATATTTCTAATCTTCTACCTAATTATATATATATATATCATATAATATTATATCTATTATATCTACCTAGCATCTATCTATTTATATATAGATAGCCAGCTACCCAGCATAACTAAATGCTATGTATTGCAGTCAGGTTCACATTGCTGGCAGAAATCACTGGACCAAGAGCAGCTTGTGGGGGGAAAAAAAAAATAAAGGATTATTTTGGTTTACAGATTCGACGGTATGAGCAGAGAGTGAACATCATCCCCAGGCCAACATAAGGTGGACAACAGGAACAGGAGAGTGTGCCAAACACTGGTAAGGGGAAGCTGGTCATAACACCCTTAAGCCTGCCCCCAACAATACACTGCCTCCAGGAGGCTTTAATTCCCAAATCTCCATCAGCTGGGAACCTAGCATTCAGAACACCTAAATTTATGGTGACACCTGAATCAAATCACCACAGTAGTATGTATGCATATATATGTGTATATATGTATGTATGTATGTATGTGTATATTTTTGTGTATATAACTGGGGGGGCTATACAATTTTGAAAATTCTTTTCAATAAGAGAATTGTAAATACAAAGTGTGATTGGAAACAACACATGTAGAGAACAATAAATAACAAAAGTAATAAGATTTAAAAGTTGGGGACTGAGGAAATAGTTTAATAGATAAGGTGCTTGCCTGCAAAGCCAAAGGACCCAGGTTCGATTCCCCAGGAACAAGGTCAGACAGATGCACTAGGCAGAACATGCACCTGGAGTTTGTGTGCTGTGGGTGAAGATCCTAGAGTGCCCATTATCCCCCTTCCTCCCTTTCTTTCTTTCCCCTTCTTTCTCAAATAAAAAAATAATTTACCAAAAAGTTGTCAAAACAAAATAAGAAACATGATGCAATTAATTAACTGCTTGAAGTTCAAGTCTATTACTTGAATTAAATACACATCTTGGCAGCATAATTTAGTCTTCATGTGACAATAGTGTAATTTTCTACCAAACAAGAAAGACAGTTGTCTCTTGACACAGTGGAAATTTATTTTCTGCTTTTGTTTGAGAGTTGTATGTAGGTGACTAAACAAAACATTACATCTTTGTTATGTTGTACTGAATAGATTTTTTTCTCTTGCATATCAAAGATTCTAAAATTATTGTTTTGGGACACTCCCTTGAAAATGTGTTATTAATGTATGGGATGATTATAACTGTGAGAACGACCTCACCAAGGACAGTCTGGATAGAATATTGTAGTACATATATTGAAACATTTCAAAAATGCAAGAATTTACTTTTAAACACATTGAAAGGGTTAAAATATCATGATAAACCAACATCACCATTCATTTAAAAAAATATTTTATTTCTTTATTTATTTGAGAGAGGAAGATGCAGAGAAAAAGAGAATGGGTACACCAGAGCCTCCAGCCACTGCAAATGATCTTCAGACATGTGCACCCTTTTGTGCATCTGGCTAACATGGGACCTGGGGAATTGAACTGGGGTCCTTAGGTTTTGCAGGAAAACTCCTTAACTGCTGAGCCACTTCCTCAGCACCATCACCATTCATTTCAATATATCTGAACTAACTCGTCTAGAAGAGATAATTTATAATGTTTCTAGCATCATTGGGACTAATATATTTCCCATGATCATCTTTCTATGGTAAAAATTCATTTGTTTAATATAATTTTATTGAGTAATAGTTTTTTTTCTCATAAGTGGTAAAATAATTGTATACAATTAGGCATTGTATACAATTTTTGTTCATTTTAACTTTTCTGCCCTATATATTTTCATATTTTAAAATATAAATGTTTTTCTGGTGAAAAATATTATTTATAAAATTGTTCAAAACACAAACATTACATATTTGATACAATTATATCTTAGTATTTTTCAATGAGAATTTTTCAGGAAACTGTGTGTGAAAACTGTGAGTGAAAAGGAAACCCTACTTGTCATCTAATTATTTTTTGCTTGTTCGAGTTATGGTCATAGGCACTAGCATATACTCCTAATGAAACTGAGATGAATAAATGAGGAGTTGGTGTAGCTGGGACAACTGAACTGCATGAACTGTAGTTACCCATCCCTCAGTGAGTGACTTGTCATTGCCTTACTTTAGACATACACTGCTTAACACAGAGAACTGTCTTCATGGATAACTGTATCCTGGTCCCCACTTGAGAGAGTGCATCCCATGTTCAGTACAAGGCAGGTCTTCATTGAGTGTGCCTCAGAGAAGCCAGGGTGTTAAACAGTTCTGATTCACACAGGCTTTGATACCTACTACAGCCACAAGGACCGAGATGAGATCTTCACTGATGCCCTCCTTGTGTGTGATCTCAGCACTCCCCTAGGTCAGCTCAAAGTTCTTCTCCCTCACCAGAGACGTTCTAACATGAAGGACAATTTGTTTTTCAGCATTCATGTCTTAGAAACTCAGTTTTTGGTTTCTCCTAATCAGAAGGCGCCCCCCCCCAAAAAAAAAACATGAAACAGAAACTTTTTTTCCAGTTCTTCCAGTACTTGTTATTAATAAGTAACACTAGCTACTTTTAGTTAAGGGCAACATTTTATGGCTAACAACCATCAAAACAACTGCCATAAAATTACAAATGGCATACGTTAGGAATTTTATAATGCTTTTCTATACAGTAGTTTAGGGACATATAAAATTAAAACGTTGAGTCATAAAACAATCTGTAGTTGTCTTTGCCATCTCACTCCATAAGACAGCTGAATTCTAACATCTAAATCATCATTTCAAATGCAAGCTTTCCTTTCACAGGACGGCATGTAAGATTAGGGGCAATGATAGCCTTTACTGTCAGCTCAGCATGATTTCACTAAAGGGATCTTCTCAGACATCATATTTTATAATACACTGTTTTATTTTTTTTTTTTTTTGAACACCAGGTGTAAGATCTGAGTTGGTGGAAAAGTATGGCTTACATTTATACAATGCCAACTCTGAACATTTAGATGGGAAAGGAAAGCCGGTACTAATTCAAGTTGTTAGCCTGTCTGAAACAGATTGTTCAGGAAGATGACAGGCTCAAATTTCAGTTCTGGGATGGAAACTGCATCCAGCCTCCTCTTGAAATTGTCTCAATGGGCCCATGTCGAATACATCAATTGCTATTTGCTTTGAACTGCTTGAATACCTGCTCAGTACAAACAATATGAAACCTCTCTCTGTGTGCGCCTAGTTGTTTCTTTCCTAAATTTTCAAGCCCAGACCGCTTCCTTGGCTATGCCCTTGCAAAGCACAGCCTCATATCACCTAACGATGACGGTGCATTCTGAGAAGTGCGTTGTTCGGTGACTTCATCACAGAGGCATTGACTATTTGGAGTGCACGTACACAGCCCTAGGTGACCACGCCTGTCACGCCACGGGACTTTATGGTACAGCGTACTGCTCCCAGACTTCCAATCTGTGTAGACCGTAACTGCACCTAACACTGGGGAGCTGTAACAAAATGATACTCACGTGTCTAAACGTAGAAAAAAATACACAGCAAAAATATGGTATAAAAAATAAAACGGGGCTAGAGAAATGCCTTAGTGGTTAAGATGCTTGCCTATGAAGCCAAAGGACCCAGGTTCGATTCCCCGGGACCCACGTTAGCCAGATGCACAAGGGGCACATGCATCTGGCGTTCGTTTGCAGTGGATGGAGGCCCTGGAGTGCCCATTCTCTCTCTCTCTCTCTCTCTCTCTCTCTTTCTCTCTCGCTTCTTGCAAGTAAATTAAAAACAATTTACAAAAAGACAAAAAGCAGTACTTCTATATGACATAGTTACTACCAATCAAGCCAGCTGAGCAGAAATGCGTTCAGTCAGTAAGTAGTGAGGACGTGTGAAGGCTTAGGGAGTGGGGTGTGCTACTGCAGATGTGAGTAAACACTGGACACTTAGGGTGCATTCAATTCGTATATTTTTATTGCTTTTAATAATAATTTAACCGGAGCTTACTGTGTGCATTACGCCATGGCATTTTTGACATTTTGACTCCCCTATACTAATGTACCTTCAGCACAAACCCATAATTCAGGTGTGCCAAATATTTTATTTTACTATTCTTTAAGTTATCTTGCTTTCAATCCTTACTTCTACATTTTAATTTTCTTTTGTTAAAAACTAAGATCCAAGCACATGACTTAGCCTACACCTATCCTGGATAATGATCAGTTTCTCTCAATTCCTTTTTGTCCCACCAGGTGGTCTTCAGAAGTAGGGCCTCCAGTGGCTCTGCTCTCTCACCTTAGGTCACTGTGCCTCATGTACCCTGCCCAAAGGACCTGGCAGAGCTCCTCTTGAGGGGACACAATTCTTCCCGGAACTATGAACACGTGACACACGCTGCCTGCTTTGACTTCTTTTTCTTCCACCATAGATCTGCTTGAATCACAAACTTTCCCTTCTACCGAGGAAAGCTCTCAGTATTGCTGCCCACATGTGCACACTTCTGAAGAACTGTTGATGTCCAAAGCTTCCGCTGAATATATAAAAATACATAAAATATTATAATACATACACACACACACATATATATGTCTATATATATACACATATATATGTGTGTGTGTAATACATGCATATGGATTTTACTAATGTTAATGCAGCAATTAGAGTGCACAAAAAAATAACAGTAACAGAACATAGAATAAAATTGCTATTATATGTGAAGTACTTCAGCGATTCTTTAGGTAATCAAAAAACTCTGAACATTTTCAGGAACATAATATGCATTAGAATAACCCCTATCAAACTTAAATTTTATCCACAAATGCCCTGGTGTCTTGTTAAAATTAAAATTTAAAATTGTGATTTAATTGTTCTATAATGAGAGCTGTGCATCCACAATACTAAAAAGCATCCAGGTTATTTGAATGTATAAAGCAAAGAATATATGTGTGTGTGTATATATATCTTTACTATATATACATATATAGTATATGTATATATACTATATATGTATATATATATATGTATATACATATATATACTATATATATATATGTTTCTTTTTTTTTAATTTTTATTTATTTATTTGAGAGCAACAGACACAGAGAGAAAGACAGATAGAGGGAGAGAGAGAATGGGCGCGCCAGGGCTTCCAGCCTCTGCAAACGAACTCCAGACGCGTGCGGCCCCTTGTGCATCTGGCTAACGTGGGACCTGGGGAACCGAGCCTTGAACCGGGGTCCTTAGGCTTCACAGGCAAGCGCTTAACCACTAAGCCATCTCTCCAGCCCTATATATGTTTCTTATGGGGTTATGGGTCCATTATTTACTTATTCATTTAACAATTGTTCATTAAATAACTTTTAATTCCTACCCATAACTGATGACTAACCCCACAATGCATGACCCATACACCCCAACAAAGTGGGTCCAGGGGGAGGGGGAGGGCAGGGAGGAGGCTAACAACAGTGCCACCTTGACTGCATCCACTGAGTACACAACTAATAAAAAAATTTAAAAAAAAAAGTTATTTATCAACCCTGGCCCGTTTCCTGTCAATGTCAGTAGAATGTTTTATTATTTGACAACTAGAAAAATCACCCATAGTTTTCCAAAGGAATCTGTAGGTATCAACATCCCACTGAGAACATTTAGGTTAGAATATTGTTAATGAATTATATTGGAAATATGAACACAGCTGTAGTTAGTATTTTATTTTGTATTGTATTTTGTCACTCAGTTATTGATTATTGATGTCATTCAAGACCTTTCTATTTCTGTGTTTAAAATTTCTTATGAAAAAAAAAACTTAAAATTTCTCTTCTGGAAAATCTTTGCTTAACAAATTTCAACACCATTGCCAGGGAACGTATTTTCTTTCTCTTTTAGGTTATGTCAGTCTTTGTTTTCATAATTCTTCAAATTTTCATTTTCTTCTCATTCTGTTTCATTGAGTCTTTACTTTCTAACTGTCCAGTGCCAGGGCATATTTCAGTCAGTGTAATGTTTGCTTTGTAACCATGAGGACATGAGTTCAATCGCGAGAAGCTCATTTGACAATGACCGGCGCGGGCTGGAGAGACGACGCTTGCGCGGCAAAGCCACAGGACCAGCCTTCGACTCCCCAGGATTACTGTAAAGTCCGATGCACAAGGTGGTTCATGTGTCTAGAGTTCATTTGTAGCGGCTAGACGCCCTGGTGTGCCCATTCTCTCTCTACCTACTTATTTCTCTCTCTTTCTTCAATAAACAAATAAATAAAAGGCACTATTAAAAAAAATTTCCAGGCTTTATACACTTGCTTCTCATCTCAGCACTGGAGAGGTTGGGCAGGAAGATCCTTGAGGATTATTGGTAAGCAAATCAAGACTAGTTGGCAAGCTTTGAGCCATGGAGAAACCCTTTCTCAAAAAGAAAAAAAAAAAATCTGTGAATAGCCTTCTTGAAGAATGACACCCAATACTATCCTCAGACCTCCACAAGAGAGCACAGAGTGTGCACCCCCACATACACAAGCATCGGCAGGCAGCCCATTGAAACCACCACCTTTCCTACTGTGTTCACACTGTCCTCTTCCTTGCCCTCAGGCACAGGATTTTCTCTGCTTTGAAATTCATATCTGAAAACTCTTCATGGTATACCAGTGGACATTTCCTTTCGAGTGTTAACCGACGTCTTTCCTTTTCCCCTTCCCTGCCCTGACTCACCGGGTCTGGGAGAAACACCATGACACAGTTCTCAGGATGGTGAGTTCTGTCGCCAGATATTGTCAGTCAAAGCTTGGCTTCACTTTCATCTGAAATGTTACCTTGACAAAAACAGTTCTTTATCTCAACATCATATATGACCTACAGAACAGAAAAATGGGAATTAAACTTCTGGTTTTCTGTATTTAACTCTGAATTTGATGTTACCTTTCAATCCTTTTCAAGTTTTCATTGTAGGAAAAAAAAAAATGGCTCCTGAAAACATTAATTTTATCCTTACCAATATTGCCCCAGATAATTCTTTATTTTTCTGTTGTTGCCTCTATGTTTCTAAAGTACCTCCCTGAAATGTCTATTACCATATGATGCTTTCTCCAAACCATGTTAGGTGACATTAAGATTCATTCTTCATGCATTTATTTATTTGTGTTTCTTAAAGTACACATGAGGTCATACAATTTTCTTGTTTGATAGTTTGCATAGGTAAACATTTGCTCAAAGTGGTAGGGCCATGTTTGTAAGGCATTCATAACCATTACTTTTATTCAGCAGGCATGCCAGTCTTTACCTGGAGGCGCTTCATAATCCAGTTTCCCACTATCTTGTATTTGATATGTATCAGCTCAGATTCTGAGCCTTATACTATTATTCCTCAGTGCTTTTCAGTCACCCTGGACTATCACAAGTACTCTTCAGCTTGAGTAAATATGCATTGACCCTACTACTTATTTTAGGGAAATATGACTATGGGATTTTTATTTACTAAATTCTATCTACCAAAATTATGCAAGGGTAGGGACCACCACCGTCAAAATGCCTCACAAGTTTCCCACAGTCTTTCTTCTCTCCTTGCCTTTTGTTTCTTAGCCATCACCAAAATCCCAACCAATCAATGCTCAGGAATGCAATTCCTAGATCATTTTTTTTAAAGCCATATAAGCCTTATCTAATTAGTGTTCTCCACTTGATGCTGCTCTCATATTTTTGTAAAGTTGATATCTATTCACTGGTCCACATTGAACTTTTATTTTTCAGTTATTTATTTATCTCAGGGAGAGAGAGAGATTGAGAGAGAATGGGTATTCCAGGGCCTCTAGCCACTGCAAATGAACTCCAGGCACATGTGCCACCTTGTGCATATGGCTTTACATAGGTCCTTCTGAACTGAACTGGAGTCCTTTGGCTTTTCAAGCAAGCCTCTTAACCACTATTCTATCTCCCCAGCCCACATTGAACAGAAATGAATATATGTAATCTAATAAGAAGCAAGTATATATAATTTAATAAGGTGTCTCAAAATTTATTGGCATATGTTTTCTATTGTTTGTGTGGAAATGGAGTAGTCTAAAATCACATTTGAAGTAGACAGAGGTCCCTATGAACTTTGCCTATTCATATTGGACACAAAAGTTTTAGGGTAGAATTACCACATAATTTAAATACTGATCAATGAGGAAGAGGTTTACAACTAACTTTAGTTATGTCAAGAAGATCTTGGATCCTTTTGCTTTGTTGACTTGGGGAAACAAAATGATTGAGAATTGAAGATATATTAATTTACAAGAGTTAGCAAATAAAATTTCCCTATTGCTAGCTCCTCCTTTTGAAATAAGGGATGTTTTCTTCAAGGTTAATTCTCCCGTGTCTTCTTTGCCCTTGAAATATATGTCTCAAGCCACCTCAGGTGGTTGCTACAGCCTGGATTTTTCAGAAAGAACTTACGTAGCTGGCCAGGACCTAATTCATAAAATATTTGTCACAGCATAGATTAGTTCTGAGCCATTACACAGCTTCGGAGTCTATAGCATGAAGAATGCTCCCTTTCATTCCAAATGCATTTGCATTTTATTTGTGCCCCAGAGGAAGAACAATCCAAACTGATTAGAATCCGCAGACACTGCGCATAATGAAAAATTAATTGCATCAATCTTTTCACTGTAGTGGTCTTAACAGCTCATTTTCAACTGGTCATTTTTCCACCTGCTCACCAGGGCCCAGGCATCTGAAGCAAGCGTATCTCTGACATTTACGGAATACCAATGAAGCTAAGGTCACCCGTGCACCATGTGAGTGGGGGCTGAGAATCTTGAAAGAGATGTAAGCTGCTTGGATGTCCTAGATATCAGGCAACAGTGGAGGGCAAATGCACGCTATGAGCAACCCACGCAGGCACAGTTTAAATTAACAAAACAGACAGGGCCAGAGCAGTTTAAATCACCTGCAGCGTAGGTTAGGGTAATGCCGCTGCATTGGCAAGCGAATGTGCTCCCAGAAGTCCAGTAGGTCACCCTCAGGCTTCCAGACTACATACACGTGGAAATAACCACTTAGGATAATTCCGCATCCCATTTGCATCACGGGGAGAGTTCTACTCCAGCACACACACTCTTGTCTTCTGCCTTGACATTAACCTTCCCATTCATATTGATAAGGGCAGGCTTTAAATTTCTGCTTAGGTAAGGGGTAAGGTTTCGCATTTTAATTATACTCATACCTGTAAGGTTTATCTATAAGGCTCTGAACAGCTGTCTTAGTCTTCATACCAAAGTCAATGCTATTTTTATTTTGGGTTTCCTTGATTTGGAAATCCAAATCAACAGTAGCATATACTCCCATTCAGTGTAGCGCCTAGGACTTGGTAAATGTCTAATGATCACTGTGGTCCCAGAGGTTATTCCTATTCACTGTGAAATCTGTAAGACTATTTTTAGGAGATAGTGAATCACGAAGAATCTTGATTTGCTGAGGTAAAATGTATATGTATAGAAAATTTTCATGTACCTTCAAGCTGTACTTCTCAAATGTTTATGTCATATTACACAATTATTGCCTTTTGGATGGTGCATGAAGGCAGAGACTGCTGAAGCTCAGGCTCCCAGTGCTTTCTGCTGAAGTGCTAATTCACTTTGCCTAGAAATTCTGGAAGAAGCTTCCAGCTGATGCTGACATGCTGATCTATGGGGCACCTCATCAGTGTGTTTCCTTAGAAATAATTATGAATAAAAATAAGTAAGTCTGGGAGATGGCTCAGTAGGTAAGAGTGCTTCTTGTGCAAGTATGAGACCCACAGGACATATGCAAACACCTGGGCATGGCTGGCCGCACCTGTCATAAAACCCCAGCACTGAGGAGGGCGCAGACAGACCACGAGGCTTGTGGGTCAGCAAGTCTAGCTGAAAAACAGTGCGAGCCCTGCTCCAGTAAGATACTCATACCTGTAAGGTATGAGTAAGGGAGAGAGTGATAGAGGAAGACAAGCAATGCCTCCTCTACCCTCCGCCCAAGTGCACAGTGCATCCAGCAACAGAACAAACAAATGTGCATACGCTGCGTGAACACACACACACACACACACACACACTGCACAGAGCTAGCAGCATAGCAGCACATAGAGAAGCAATGATTTCTGTTAGCTAAAACCTCAATTTTCAGTACATATATACATTTTTAATCACTGTTGGAATTAGCTCCTTTGCTTGCTCGCTTGTGTAGAGAGGCAGCAAAGCAACCAACGGCTCTGTTCTCCTCCTTCAGCGCGGTCACTGGCGGCGGTGGTGGGCATCTGCTTTCTGCTACAGAACTCCTCTAACGCGACTGCCCACTTTGAACGAGGGAAGCAGGGGAGAAGAGAGGAGGAGGAGTTCTCGGTGTGCGTGTTTTCCTGGATACCGGCGTGTGCTGCCCCAGTGAACTCTGCACATGAAGGCATGATGGTTGCTTCTCCTCCCCTGGCAGTAGGAGGTCCGTAGCTCTGGGGCAAGGTCTCCTGACCTTTTATGCTCAGGTAGACAGAAGAACTGCCAGGAAATCTGAGGGATTTGAAAAATCCTCTTACAAAGGAAACAATTGACAGTAAATACAATGAAACTTCTCTGGAACAAAGACCTCAAGATTGAATTAACTGTGGAGTGCTGTAATCTCTTCAATACACGGATCATCTGCCGTAGTACCTTGAACATGTGTGATTTCCTGTCTAAGAGTTAGATATTAAACTACGGAAAGCTTTCTGGGAACTGAAAAGCAAAAAGTGAAGACTTGGGGATTTAGGCACAAGCCTCTTCTGTGAGGAAGTCTCCATTCATCAGTCTCTTTTGTGACATGGTGAGACAGGGGTTCACGAGGGGTCCCCGAAGATTATGAGCCTCAATTTTGGTTCTTTCCTGTTTTTTAACAGAGAATTGTTAAAAGTGGACTCAAGAAGAATAAATTACGAATTAATTTTTGAGATTGCCAGGTCACTTAAGGGAAACTGGGCTCTAGGAAGGCCAGAGCAGAGTCCAGAGTCTGCGCAGGTGGGAAGTAGGGAGCAAGCTCTCACGTGCAGAACAGCGGCCTGTGAGAGTCATAGAGGGCAACGCCGGGAAGGTAGAAGCTGGGGGCTGACCCGGGAGGGTTAGAGAAGTCACCCAACATCCGCCCCGAGCTGCTCCATGGAAGAAAGCCAAGAGGACAAGGAAGAGCCGCGGGGGAAAGCGGCAAAGCAGAGGGCAAGACGCCACGTGAGTCAAGAACAGTAACGCGAGTCATTCCCGCAGCTGTCACACGGGCAGCCGGCTCAGAGCTTAGAGGAAGCACCCGCGTGGCACATCTAGAGAGCAATGGAAGTACACATGTGATACATTCAGAAACCAGGGGAAAACCATACGTGTAATTAAAGCGAGAAATTATCCCATATATATAAAAAGCAGGGGAGAAACTCAGAGCACAAAACGGTACTCTGCTGTCCCCCACTCTGGGTGGTGGGGACGCTGGGCTCTCATGTTTTTAAGCAGAGAACACAGAACTGAGTGAGGAGATGGAGAGAGAGAGAGAGAGAGAGAGAGAGAGAGAGAGAGAGAGAGAGAGAGAGAGAGAGAGAGAGGGAGGGAGGGAGAGGGAGAGAGAGAGGGAGGGAGAGGGAAAGAGGGAGAGAGAGAGAGAGAGGGAGGGAGAGGGAGAGAGGGAGAGATAGAGAGACAGCAGCCTTTATAGTCCATTGAAAGTGCATCCTTTCATCAAATTCAGCTATGTGAAGGAGACCGCGTTGGTTGGTAGGTTCGCGGGGCAGACTTCAGTGCCAGCCCAACTGGGCAGCGAACGCCCCCTGTCCGGGCAGCACGGGAGACCGCGGGGAGCGGGGAAGCAGCTGTTGGGGCTCAGTCTCCATCACACGTGGCTCCCCTTCTGCCCACAGCTCCATCCAGGCCCGGTGTGGCGGCATCGGCTCTCTCTGGGCCTCGGTTCCTACCGACACTGCCTGGGCGACGCCTGAAGGAAGCCAGCTTCTGCTCCCTCTCCTCCGGTGGTACCCGGTTAGGTCCCGAGGGCTGGGATGCGCGTGCGCAGAGAACTCCGGGCCAGGGCAGGGCATCATTTCTAACGGGAAGGGCGGCGATAGTTGTCGATGACGCTGATGCAGGCGCATGACCACATGGGCTAGCAAAATGCCTAGACAGTTCCCACTTGACGGCTAGCTTTTTATCTAGGAAATGGGAACAGTGCCTTTGTTTAAAACCAAAGTGAAGGGCTGGAGAGATGGCTTAGCTATTAAGCGTTTGCCTGTGAAGACTAAGGACCCTGGTTCGAGGTTCGATTCCCCAGGACCCACGTTAGCCAGATGCACAAGGGGGCGCAATCGTCTGGAGTTCGTTTGCAGTGGCTGGAAGCCCTGGTGCGCCCATTCTCTCTCTCTCTGTCTCTGTCTGTCGCTCTCAAATAAATAAATAAAAAATGAACAATTTTTTTTTTTTTTAAGTGAAAAGGTTTATTTAGGAGTTAGAAAGGACTGACTGTCTGGCATAATGGATCTGTTTAGACTGATCAGAGGTACACAAGGAAAGAATGTACCACTAACTCACACCCACGCACGCACGCGCATGCATTTGAAGAGTCATTTTTTTTTTTTTTTGTAGTCAGTGAATACAGTCCAGTTGGTACCATTGCCAGCCTCCTCCCTGCCCCCCCCCCACAGGACCCTCGTTGCTGGGGTACATGGCTCGTGCATTGTGGGGTTAGCCTTTAGCTTTGGGAGGAAGGAAATGTCTCTTGGTGTCATGACCCAACGTCTGGCTCTGACATTCTTTCCGCCCCCTTGAAGAGCCAATCTTACTGGGCCTGCAACTTCAAGTTGATTTTAAAGCAAACTAAAATATCCCAAGCAAATTTATTTTATTTATTTATTTATTTGCCAAGCAATTTGGTGGGAGAAGCATAAAACTGATGCATCAAATTGAAGTTTAATTTATTTGCACTCCTCATTACATAATATTCAGGAATTTGACAGAAAATATCATCTTAAAGTAGATATCATCTTTCTGAAAAATTTTGCATTGTCAACCACTCCCAAAATATTATTTAAGTCTGAGAGGAAGTTTAAAAATGCCCTAAAATAATTTACTTTGATCCCTCCTTTCTGTTCACAGTACTCTGCTATATAACTCCACCCGCCCCTCTATTCAAGAGTCATTTTCTGAAGGTAACATTTGTACTCAAAACTAATCACAAAAAGGTACAGTAGTCTTAGTGTTAAGGTCTTTACAGGGCACATGTATGTCCATATTTCCTCCTGGTTCTCTTGTCCAACCACATCCCCTTCTCCTTCTTATTTTTTGTCTGTTGTTGTTAGGTATGTAAACTTAGTTTCTTATAGAAGTCCATGAACGCCTTAGTAATCTGTAGACCCTACTCATTGTGGTCATATGATTTTCCAAAGCACACGTTCACATAATAGACATTAATGTTTGCATAGGGATCATAAAATCCACTGCGTAGTAAATTAACCTTTAAGTGTGCTCCGCACACTGCCTGGCTATGGAAACCTTTCATGAAACACGCACAAGTCTGCTGAGATGAACCAAGATTCTATGAGAAATTCCACTTGAAAGAGGCTATAATGGTTGTCAGTACACTGACAACAACATCACTGTCACTTCATTCTTTTGGTATGTTAAGTGTTGCTTGAAGAATTTTAATTCTGTACTTGATATCCTACAAATATTGTAGAAATGTCTCTCTAATTGATTGCGATTGGGGTGTGGAATATTATTCTAAAGCTACATTGTTAAAAATAGTTAAGGAAATTGGGCATTAATTCCCAGGAAGTGAAAACTTGAATCCTGTCATAACAGAGGATGCAAACACATTTAATATTTCTTCAAAAACACACAAAAAATTAGAATCTATGAATAAGATTAAGTTTCAAAATACATTTTTGTTTTCTTTTTAACTTTGGCAGACTGGAATGCTATCTAAATTTGAAATTTCTTAAAATTTCGTTGGTAAGTGGCCAAAAAGAGTGTGCGATTAGTCCTTCTCTATCTGTGTATTCACTGCCTAGATTTCAGACAAAGCCTAGTCGCTATCTTCTCCATGTGTCCCTTCTTCATGTGTTCTTCTTGTAAGTGCATAGTCATCTGATAGTTTAGTTTTTGTCATGCCTTTACATTTTCTCAGCTATCCCACATACCTAGTGAATGTTAACATCTCTTTTAGTGGCATGCATAAAAGATTTACATGTTAAGATCTGCTGTAGTCATGCAAAGCAGAGAAAAACCCGTGAGTACTTCCCTACATTAACCCCTGAGAGCACAGAAACTTGTTGAAGACCAGCATGGATTGCATTTCTTTAATTTACTTTTTAACACAATAGTTTTCTGGTTTGTCTTGTTAAATTACAAGATCCACAATGATAGGAATAGGTATTTTTAAATTTTGTCAAATAACGTTATTAATGACTATTGTGTTTTTCATATATATGTTTTTTATATATGTATATATGTGACTTCATTTATGACTGTGGATTTGTAACAAGTATCCATTCAATTCTTTATCTTCCTGTATCTTTGGAGATTGTAATAAAAATAAGTAAGTCATTTAAAATGTCAGTTAACATAGCCAGTTATGGTAGCAGAGACCTTCAATTCCAGCACTCAGAAGGCTGAGTAGGAGAATTGCCATTAGTTTAAGCCTAGGCTAGGATACAGAATGAATTCTAAGCTATACTGGGCTACAGTGAAATCATGTCTCCAAAAATGAAACAAAAATCTAAAAAAAGGTAACAGCATTTACGAATTGGTCATCTATATGCAAATATAGCAAGCAAGGAAATGTGCTATCTTTTGTAAGCCATATTATTAACATTATAAAATTTAGTCAGAGTTTAACACATCCAATATTAAAGTAGTTTGGGTACAAGGTAACAGATGTCTCTAGAAAATACTCAATATAAACAATAAAATCTCACTTCAAGGTGCATATTTTATGACATAATGCATCTAACAAGAATTAATTTTATTTTCTCTGTAACCAAACATAGATTCAACTTTAAGACCTAGTTCTCTCTAGAGGAATAAAATAGCACCAACAGATTCAAGTGTTCTTTTGTCCAGAACTAGATTAATGTAAATTTAGTGACATCATGCCCTGTTTTCAGATCTTTCTGATTATCAGTTCAGGCTCCTGTCATCAGAGCACATGACCACTTTAGCTGGCTCCATTCACACACCCCCACAGTTGGGTTTTTGCTTCTCAGTATTTGAGGTCCCAGTCTTTTCCTGGTTTGATTACATTTGGGTTATTGCCAAGCATCACAGAGGGTCCAAGAAACATATTTATCAGTTATACAGTCAATATGAAAAAAAAAAAAAAAAAACACCTTCTCTCCTGTCATTGTTTAAAAAAATATATGGAGAGCCGGGCGTGGTGGCGCACGCCTTTAATCCCATCACTCGGGAGGCAGCGGTAGGAGTATCGCCGTGAGTTCAAGGCCACCCTGAGACTACAGAGTTAATTCCAGGTCAGCCTGGACCAGAGTGAGACCCTACCTCGAAAAACCAAAAAAAAAAAAAAAAAAAAAAAAAAAAAAAAAAAAATATATATATATATATATATATATATATATATATATGGAGAAATCACATTAAGAGTTCTAGCGTGCATTCACAGAACCAAAATATAAGCCAGATGTGAGCATTTGAAAGGAGAAACCTGCTATGGTGTATTATATGTCTATCTGAAATAAAGCTGTACCAGGTAAGATGGGAGATTGGAGACAACCTTCTCTTCATCAGAAGAGCTGCCTTAGCCAGGGGAAATCAACTTGCTTAAGAGAAACATTCCACTGAAAAAGCTGGTCCAAATAAATGGAATCAGAATCAAATTGTCATGAACTTATTTTGTCTTGATTCACTTAATAATTTGTTTCCATATCCTCACTTAGAAACTTATACATGTGTGTTTTGAATTGCATTTGGCTCAGGAATATTTCAGTTTTAAAATTGTACATTTTGGATCTATTTTCAATTTTAACAAAATTGATGGAGACATGAAATTTGTCACTAGTTATCTTAGACTAATAAATCTTACTATTTCACTATAAATTACATAGAAATTTAAGTATATAAAGTGCATTAGGGACACATTTTTGGTTAACAAGTAGCTTATTTGCCAGTATATTACATTTGAATGACTGAATACTGAAACAGATAAAGTTGGTTTTTAATGATTGTTAAATTCTCAGTACATTTTGGGAAATAAACTTTTCTGGCATACTTTTGCAAATATTCTAGTTTGTGCCTTGAAGAAAAATAATTTTCTTCACAATCTCCTTTTTCAATGAGCAACACCTTTCTTAAGTTGTCCAGCTTGTCACATTCTTTCTCATAGATCATGACGATCATTGACTAGTCAAAGTCATATAGCGTGCCTGTGTTGTTTTCTAGAACGTTCATATATTTTTGCTTCACACTTACATTTATGTTCACTCAGAGTTCTTTTTTTAAGTTATCATCCGTGAGTTTAGTGATTTTTTTGTTTTGTTTTTGTTTTATTTCTATTCCTCCTCTTCCTTCTTACTCTACACAGGAATGATCCTTTGTCAGGCCCATTGAGCAATATTTATGTGGGTTTAGTTCCGTTTTACTTTTTTATTCACCACTACCATACTGAATACCAAAACTGATCATTGTACCTTTTTAGTGAGGTGTTTTCCTTCATTTCTTATTGAGTTGGTTGTTCTGGTCTATTTATTTCTCATGAAAGCTATCTAATTGAATTAACATTACCTACAAAAATGACTTCATAAAGGATTGTGTTGAATATATAGATTAATTTTGGAAGAAGTGATATTTCAATAGCATTCCTTTAATGCTTTAAAAATTCACCAATGAATTCATCTAAAACTGCTATTTCCTGTTTGATGGTTTATTATTGATTCAAATCCTTCAATAAGTACAGGCCTATTCATGTTCTCAAGGTCTATTTGTGTGTGTACAGACAGAATACATCTTCAAAGAAGAGGTCCATTTCATCTGCATTACAAAACTTGTGGTCTGATAGTTGTTAACAACTGTTCTTGATGATTCATTTGACATCCTTAGGACCTGAAGTGATGTCTCTCCTTTTATCTTGGCATCAATAATTTTCATGTTTTTTCTTAGTCTGTAAAGTGGCTGATCATTTATATTGATATTTTCAAAGACCAAGATATTAATTGACTTCCCTACATTGATTTTTTTTTTGGGGTTTATAGTTTCATTTATTTCTAGTATACATTTTTGTTATGTTGGATTTAATTTAATCTTTAGTTTCATAAGGTAGAAGATTTGATGATTGATTTTATGCAGATTTTTCTAACATATGTATAGAATGTAAGAAATTTCCATTTAATAGTACTTTTCTTGGAACTCATGAATTTTGATAATATGCTATGTTTTTATTTATTAAAGTTAACTGAACTTATTTGCTGGTTGTACCTAAGTTTATTGAGAAGCATATTGTTAAATCATACTATTATAAAAATATTTTTACGTAGCTAGATTTTACTAGATTCTCATCAATTTTTGTATGACTTGTTATGTTTATATCCATTAGAAATTATGGCACAAACTGTGTGTGTTTGGTAAGATAAGAAATAGGCTGAGACCATGCCCTTCCTGCTCAAGGTCATTACTAAGAGTGGCTTGATTCTTTCAAAAGTCAAGACTGTCTAATCACAGTACCTCTCTTTTTTTTTTTAATTTTTATTTATTTATTTGAGAGTGACAGACACAGAGAGAAAGACAGATAGAGGGAGAGGGAGAGAGAATGGGCACGCCAGGGCTTCCAGCCTCTGCAAATGAACTCCAGACGCGTGCGCCTCCTTGTGCATCTGGCTAACGTGGGACCTGGGGAACCGAGCCTCAAACCGGGGTCCTTAGGCTTCACAGGCAAGCGCTTAACCGCTAAGCCATCTCTCCAGCCCAGCACCTCTCTTTTCTGTATTCATTGCTATTTTCGGAAATGCAGTTGGATGGACCATTCACCTTCAAGTCTGAACTTCACTGGAGAGCAAACATGATAACAGATTAATACTTCCACCACTGAAAAAGGTAGTACTGGCTGTGACAATACAGATCTCTGCTTGTCAAGCCGCAGAGAACAAGAACTATGGGAACGTGGAGTACAATCAATGAAAGGCTGCTGACAAAATGATTTAATAAGGACCGTGTAAAGTGTCAATTATTAAATATTTCATACCTGGGGATAAGTGACAACCTAAGATAAAATTACTGTTTCAGTGACATATTAGGAAATATGTTCACCAAATATGAGGCTCCTTGAATTGTCAAGTTGGAAATGACCCCATTAAAGGAATAAAAAACAGGGAAGAGGAAACAAAAAATCATAGGCTTTAATGCTCATGACAGATAGCAATTGTTTCTGAATTTTTCAACTGCCTAGTAAACTCAAGGTCATCTTTGGAAAAACTGGGTGTATATGAAGTTATTTCCCTATACACCATATTTAATTTAAATTAATTTTTTAGACATCATTCTTTTTTAAAAGATATTTTATTTATTTATTTGAAAGAAAGAGAGAGAAAAAGGCAGATAGAAAGAGAGAATGGGTGTGCCAGGCCCTCCAGCCATTGCAAACGAACTCCAGACATGTGTGTCTCATTATGCATCTGGCTTATGTGGGTCCTGGGCAATGAAGCTGGGGTCCTTAGCCTTCGCAGACAAATGCCTTAAGTGCTAAGCCATTCCCCAGCCTTTACTTATTTTTTTTTTTTTTACTTCTGCAAAACCATGAATATTTGTATGTCCATGGGGGACAATATGATGTTTTAACATATATGTGCATTATGTGCCATTTAAGTCAGGTTTGACATTCTATCTCATTTGCAATTCCTTTATGGTGAACATTCTCTTAAACTGTGTCCTAGATTTCTGTAACATTTACTATATTATCATTACATGTAGTTATGCCATGGGACATTTGGCCATCAGTTACTCTATATAGCCTGCATATATAATATAAATCCTTCATTAAGTTTGAGGTAAAATTCCGATTTTTACATTATAAATAAAAGTCAAAGTCTGAAAGAAAAGGTCTCAGAGCCACAGCCCAGACATATGACTGATGAACGCTCATGCCCTGAAGGGCCACATCCAGGGCCCTCTCCAAGGCTCCTGAGCGGTGAGTGTGGTGGCGGAGGGGGTGGAAAGAATCAAGGCTGGAGACAAGGGTGGATTGCCATGGAGCGCAGTCTTCAGGCCACGGCGCAGACCTCACACTCTTGAATTCTCAGCATTTTGGCCACTTGCGAGTCTCAGCAGCCACCACCATCCTCTGCCCAAACAAGCTTTTGTGGCCTAAGGTATTCTCTACGTTCCTATCAGCATCCTGGTCTCCCCTAATTTCCTGACATGTTCTGTTTATGCTATGCTCCAATTTCTGTAACTTGCTTCTCCTAATTTCCAAATGCCTCTTGTGAGGTAATTCCAATTTTTCTTTTGTCTTTGTTTTTCAGCTATCATCCAACTGTGGATAAAAAAAAAAAAAAAAAAAGAACAGCCAGACAAAATTCATCTTGAAGGTAGAAGTGCTTTGTCCTCGGAGGACATGCACAGGAAGCATGGCTCAGTGTCCCAGCCAGCACGAGCAGGAGCAGGGCTGCTGTCCCTCATCAACGCATGCATCTAACCTCCCGCAATTCATGCTGCTCAAACAAATAGAGACTACAGCATGCACTCTTTTCCCCGTAAATCAAAAACTCAGACAAATGTAAAGGTCAGTCAGATCTTTCCCAGTGGTTGATGCAAAGTTATATTAATACTTTGCTTTAAATTTTATTTTAAATTTATTACTAATTTGAAAACAAAAGACTATAAACATTTTCCCTTTTTGGAGAAAGTTTGAATAAATCAAGCAAACAGAAACAAAGCATTGAGAATGATGTTCCTTTTAACTTCCTCTGATCTCCCCCCGCCACACACTTACTGTGCTATTTGCCCAATATTTGAAGAGTCTCCTTTTTATTTTTTTTAAATGTTTCCAACCTGGGAGAAATGACCTGACATGGAGTGTTGAAAGCGATTAATGCCTGTCTAGAGAGCGCCGAAACATGAATACCTGCGCGGTGACCCGGACAAGCATTAATCAGAACGGCAGCACCGCCTGAAGTGACTTTCTCTCATAATAAAAATGGAATTTCCCCCCAAAATGTATGTCAGAAATGTGTGGTGCAAGTATTTCTCTGGAAGGAAGCTGTTTTTGATAAAAGCATTTTCTTTTTATATGAAATGAAATATTTTAGGGTTTGATACACTGCATGTCAGTTCTGGGTTGTTAGGAAAATATAGTAGTTATTACTCAAAAAATGAGGGTGTGCTATAAATTATATCAAAGCCTATTGTACAAAGAGAATGTTCCTCAAAGCCTGGTAATGCCACCTATATATGTATACATAAAAAGGGTTATCAAAAACCCATTAAGTTTGACCCTTTTAGATTTCTCCAGCTGAGATTAATTTCATAACATCCTCCCTTTCAAGAAAACCTTTTTTTTTCTATAAACCTCTTGTTCTCAGGGGACCTTTTCTACCATTTCCATGATAGCCAGAGGCTAACCAGCAATCCTTCAGTATCTTGTAGGGCATTTCATTTAAATTTATATTGAGAAATTTATAGTCTTATTAAGTTGTCTTCCCCTGAGATTCATTTTGCCATGTTTCATAGGTATGTCATTTTAAATAGGTGTCATTTAAAACCTTGCCCCACATTTTGGGGCGGGAGACACACTATGATCAAATGAGGTTAAATAACACTTGAACATTTCCATGTGGACAGCCAATAGAGTAGTTTTCAGTGTGTTTTTTTTTTTTTTTTTTAACCTACTTAGGCACATGGAGCAGTTTAAGTTTGGATGATTGCTCAATATGTTTGATCTTGGGTCTTGTTTTAATGATAATTATTAGAAATGATTTATGATTGAAACACCATGATGAAAAACAAGCCAATAACAATATTTTGAAGAGTTTTAATGTAAATACTCTGTGCCTAAAATAGTAATTTCAATGCCCATAATGAATTGAGGAATTTTCTTCCTTGCCAAAGTAAATGCCTTGATTGGAAGCCCGACGACCCACCAGTGAAGCTCAGCACGTGCGTTTCAAATGCGACCTTCACTTGTGAGGACTGGATTTCACGATCTGGGGGAGAAGCACACACGATTCTCAGAGGTGTCCCCTTCCTCAGTCAGGATGTGGTGGCGGTGTCAATATGAGGTCTTTGGAAGTGCTTCAGGTGACATCCGTTTGCAGTAATGTCCCAGCTGGTGACATGAGGACAGGAAAGGCTGTCGGTTTCCTGGAGCTGTTGTGCCTAAGTAAGATGGACTGAGTTTCTTAAAACCGCACAAGGGACTTGTCTCCTAGTTCCCAAGGCCAGTAGCTCAAAACAAAAGCAGGAGTTCTGGGCCCGCTCCTGTGACTGGGGGTAGGAAACTCTTTTATTTTTTTTAAAGCTTGTGGAGCTGACTACAATCATTCGACGTTATGCATATGCATCTTGTCAGAACGTCTTTCCTGCTTCTGCATCTGCCTCTGCCTCCACGTTGGATTTTTTTTTTTTCCTTTTTGTACACGCTTCCTCCTCTCCTTACTGGCAACAGTGGAAAAGATCCTATTGCCAAATAGAGTAGCATCCCCAGGCTCCAAGGCCGAAAGCATCCTTATGTTTTTAGGAGGGACACAGTTTAACTCCTCACAATGTTCATGACTGTAAGAACAGGACACACACACACACACACACACACACACACACACACACAAGCACAATTTTATTATTTATTGACTTTCTGTAAAAGGCTCGTACTCTTGGGCCCTCTCTTCCCTGCCCCAGTTGTCCAAAGGGGCATCTTCTGTGCAGATCTGCTATTGACTGTGAGGACAAAGAGGCGCCTCCAGGCACGGGGCCTGAGGCTATTCCCGCCCACCCTGATGGTGTTAAAATCTTTCTGCCCCTCTTCCAAAATGTTCCCTGAGCCTTGGCAGGAAAGGTCATGATCTGACTTAGTGTTGCTTTCTCTGTCGCCCCAGGATCTCTGTTTTGATGAAGTCTGAGTGACCTCAGTGTCTGTCGCCATTTCCCTGGAACTGGTTTTCAGGCTAGCCATGAGCACAATATTGGTGTCACTGTTTCCTCTGCGAAGACTTCTGGTCCCAGGCAGATGAGGTGGAGGTGACCCATCTCCTGGTAGACAGTTGGTTTTCTCTTCTTGATGTATTGCTATAACCTTGTACTTCCAGTGCTCTGTTCCATCTATAAAAGGACAGATTCTCCATCCAAAAGTGAGAATAGTTTGAATCAAAGGGGATAAGCTAGTTATAGGAGAGATACATTGATGTGTACATCCACTCTTCTTAATTAATGAGCAGTGAAGGTTCTCTCTGGGGCCTACTGGTTTCCTATCCTAGGGAATCTGGCTTCGTTTATCTGGCTCTGGAAACCATATGCATGCTCCCTCAGTGGGTGGGTCTCATGTCCAATCTGTGAGCAGTCGGTTACCTGCACCCACTGTGTGTCACTATGGCACACATGTATATTTCTTGCTCGTCTGGTTGGTTTTGGTTCTGTTAGTTACATGGTCTGTTGGCCACCATTCTTCCCCAGCCTCTCTCAGGGCACTTTTCTGCACGATGAGGGCTGGCTAGGAGGGACCTGTGTCCCCTCTCGGTTGCAGCATGGTCACCGATGTAATGTGGTGGCAGGCTGTGCACACTTTTGAATACTCATAATAACTATCTAATACTTTCTGCATTTTGAAAAGTGAGGGTTAAGATGTTCTCTTCCTCTATAAGGAAGCCGAGTCACAAAGATGAAGTCTTTGTTTTGTTTTATGAGAGCATAACCAGAGAGAGAATCAGAGGCCAGATTTTTTATTTATTTATTTTTTTTTACCTGAGCCCTTCTTGTACTCTGACCATTTTGCTACCAAGTTCACATGCCCGTGCTTACTCTGCTGATGGTCGTAAGCCAGAGCAGATGCTGCTCATAGTCTACAGACAATCAATCTCTGGTGCGATTGTCTCCAAAGTCAGTAGACTGTGGGAACTTCTCCAGAAGCCCCTGTGGTTTTCTAAGTGCCAGTTTTATCATAAGTTGGGAATTAATGAATGTCAGAATTCCAAGATATCTCTCATAAAAATTCTTAACCATGAAATTGTGACATAGCCCTGTCTTAATAGTTCTTGAGTCTTCACTTTTGAATATTGCCATGTTTTCCTTTATATCTTATATAGCATCATGACCTTGTCATGATAAGAATCTTGGCAAGATGTGAAGTGACAAGTACCGTGCCATATGCATGCAAGTTCATATAGATGGAGCTCCCCAGCTTTGACATAGATAGTGTGAACTGCACTACATTCTAAAAAACACTATTTAGATGTGCAGAGACAAGGTACTATGTTACTTATGCACGTGTGTATGTGGCGAGCACATGTGTAATGACACATGTACATGTATGTGCAATTGGGGGCCAGAGATTTCACCAGGTGTCACCACAGTCACTCACCTCCTCATTTTCGGAAGCAGAGTCTCTTGCAGTAAGCCCTGACCTTGCTGACGACACTAGTTGAGCTAGCTAGCTAACCACAGGGTCCAGCTTTCTGCTTCCTGGATGCTGGGTGGTCTGCCAACCTGGAATGGTGGTAACTACGAAACAGCTGTCTCAGTGGTTGAGTGCACAAGCTTCTGAGGAGATGCTCAGAGCTGGATGCCTGGGGCTCACCCAAATAGCAAGGTGTGCCCATGCGCATCTGTAGCCCATGCTCTTTAAGGGAGCAGGGACCAGAGAGTTGATGGAACTAGTAAAAAATAAAATGAAAGCAAGAACAACAAGCTCTGTGATCAGTAAGAGACTGGCTCCAACAAGAATGGGAAGAAGAGTGGGGCAGTAGAACTCGCTGGGATTGGCTCCAGCCACTGAGAGAGAGAACAGCCCACCACAGAGAAGCCAGAGTGACACCAGGGGATGTACACTTTTACATACCATACCATATATAGCGCATACAAATTCTCTCTCTCTTCCTCTCTCTCTCACACACATGCACACAAATTCACACACAAAATAAAAAAGGGGCACTGGAGAGATTACTTAGTGGTTAAGGTATTTGCCTGTAAAACCAAAGGCTCCAGATTCAACTCTTTTTTAGGACCCACACGTAAGCCAGATGCACAAAGGGGTACCTAAATCTGGAGTTCGTTTGCAGTGGCTGGAGACCACGGCACACCCATTCTCTTCCCCTCTCTCTCTGCCTCTTTCTCTCTGTCTATACAAAAAAAAAAAGGTGAGGTCTCCACCATCTAGGCCATGTTAGTCCCTAAGGAATAGTGTATGCTGCCCTGTAGAATTCCTTCACATTGGAAAGTCTTTTCAGATGTCTGTTATCATCCCACTCCTGTTTATGGTCTCTGTTTCCTTTCTTTTTTAAAATTATTTTAAAATTATTTTTCTTTATTTACTTGAGAGAGAGAGAGAGAAATAGGCAGGGGAAGAGAGAGAGAGAGGGAGAGAGAGAGAGAGAGAGAGAGAGAGAGAGAATGGGTGTGCCATGGCCTCTAGCCACTGCTAACGAACTCCAGATGCATGCATGCATACACTCCCTTGTGCATCTGGCTTACACGGGTACTGGAGAGTTGAACCTGGGCCCTTTGGCTTTGCAGGCAAGTGCCTTAACACACTAAGCCATCTCTCCAGCCCTCTGTTTCCTTTATAGGAAAAGATGAAGGTATGAATGATAAATATTTAGGAAGCTACTGAAATTTTAGGTGAAAGATAATATTGCATTTGGCCATGGTACACATGGTGAGAAGTCCAAGGTGGGCTCCACACAGCAGGAGCTAAGATTTGCTAATTGTTAAATGAGAATTGAGGAAAGAAATAGCTTGTGAAAATAAATCTTGCAAGTGAACATTTGAAGGAATTCAATATACATACCAAGTCTTTCAAAATTAAAATGCTAATCCCCAATTTAATTTTGAAGGTTCCTTGTGGATTAGTAACTTTCATATTTAATTACCATCATTTCAAGTAAATTTCAAGGGAGAGTTTGTGTAAGCAAACATGTTCACTTCTTTCCAGTTAGTGGACATTTCACTAATTTGTTTTCTATATACTACTCAGGTTTTAAACAAGCAGTTTATTCTAATCTAAACTGAAAATAATAATTTCAAGTCCTATTTTCAAAACTTATTGCCCAGTTTGATTTTGCTTAAATTTCATCTTCAAGGTAAGTTGTAAAAGAGGTGAGGAGGAAGAAAGAAAACAACAGTAGCTGTTTAAAAAAAGAAGTTGGAAAGATCAAAGCATCAGTTTGTATATAAGAATCTAAAAGTTCACTGATGTTCTGATTGTGTTCTAACTTACACTTGGTAGGTTGGTGTCTGGATAAAAACAAAGCTCATAAGAACACTGCCCTTAAAAATGTTCTACAATGATGGATGATGACATTTGTCCCAATTCTTTAGGGATGGATTAAGCTATTGAGAATGCACTCAACATTGGCTAAGAACAGCTGTATGTATGAAATTCTTTACTGCTAATGCATCATTAAGTCATTTGCTACAACTGATTTATGGCTCCAATAGACTACACTGTGTCAAATAGTGGAAAATAATAAATGACATCCCAATGTGCTCTAAAACTTTCTGTTATAATCACGTATTTGAATTTTAGCTTATTTAAAGGTGGAGGCACCCTGTTTTCCCTTTGATAAAAATCCACATTCTGGTGACTTTTAGCCAAAAAACCAAGATGCATCAGTCTTAAGAACAAGATTATTAGCTTATGTTTTCTGAGTCTTGCAGTCTTGCAAAACAGTATCTTGTTTATAATCAAGGATTAAGAAGCATGACAGGGCTGGAGAGATGGCATAGCGGTTAAGGAAGTTACCTGCGAAGCCTGCCTGGTTGGAATCCCCCAGATCCCACTTAGCATGCAATGTTGCCAATGCCCACAAGGGGCGTATGCATCTGCAGTGTGTTCACAGCAGCTGAAAGGCCCTGGCATACCTATTCTCTCTGTAAATAAAAAAAATAAAATAAAATACATCATGATAACCAGTCTCACTGATAGCCACAGGTAGAAGCTATTGAGACTCTATACTAGGAAATGGATCTAGCTTTTGTTTCAGGACAGGAAACCAACCTTTAGCTTGTAAATACTTAGCAAGTACCTGGCATTTAGTTTTTGATGCTATTACAAAACGTCTAACTCAATATGGTTTAACTTTGCTTAAATTATTTAACTCAAGGCTTTGGCTTAAGCTGGTGGTTGACTATTTGTGAAAATCTCAATCTCTTTAATTGGAACTTAACTGAAGTTAGGTTAATAGGAAGGAGTAAGACATGAACATTTAGTATTAGGAAACATATTTTTCTAAAAATAAACTGGTTTGTCAGATATTACAAATTTGTGAACATTTCATGATGTCTGCAAAAGATAAGAATTTTACCATAAGGCCAAAAATGATCTAGAATGTAGTCTCTGACTACAGTTTAATAAACGTACACCATATTGTTAACATTTAACTGTAGTATAATGTCAGCTTTATAAATAATTATTTTCTGTGGTTGTGACAATAACAAGTCAAGCAAAAAGATGGGAAGTTGGGGCTGCAGTGATGGCTAGTGGTTAAAGGTGCTTGCTTGCAAAGCTGATGGCCCAGGTTTGATTGTCCAGTGCCCACACATAGTCTGTTCTCATTCTCTCTCTCTCTCTCAAAGAAAGAAATAAATATTTAAAAAATATACGGGCTCTCTGGACTAATTAAAAGTTAAATAGACCTTAAATGGTCAACTCTCACATTATCAAAAGTTCTACCATTTTTGCTTTCACTGTGCATTACGTGCAGAGAACCTGCCATCACAACCCTTGTGTGAAGCTATCATTATGTATGTGATTATTCCCTAAGCATATTTGGCTGAAACTTCACCAAAACCTTTTTTTACATGATACATTTTATTTGTGAAGGCAGATTATTTCAAAATACTAACCATAATATAATTTTTTTTTCCTTCATGGTCAGTACACAATGCCACTTTTACTAAAACAGTTCTTAAGCCCTTTTCCTTAGCCTTGATAGCTTGACAAGAATTATTCACTGATAGGAAAAAAAATAATCATAAAGAAGAAAAAAGGTAGAGCTTCTTTTATAATTAAAACTGAAAATTTATACCTTTAAGCATCGTAGTTAAAGGACTGCACACATATTTGATCACTATTCTATTTACCTTTTCAAATCAGGAAGGCTGAGAAATTCAATACTGATGAGAGCCAAATATGTGGGAGAGAAACCAGGATTCCACAGAATCAAATGTAGTGTTTTGTTTTATTTATTTATTTTTTTTCCCTAACACAAGAAAACTCCTAAAACCAGTCTTTACTCACTGTGTTCAAAAATTAGAGACAGCCGGGCATGGTGGAGCATGCCTTTAATCCCAACATTCGGGAGAGAGAGGTAGGATTATAACCATGAGTTTGAGGCCACCCTGAAACTACATAATGAATTCCAGGTCAGCCTTGGCTAGAGCTTGCCTCTACCTCATAAAACCAAAAAATAAAAAAGCAACACTTAGAAAACTTAAGAAAAATTAAAAAAAAAAAACTGTTAGTTCTAGGGGGATTCCTGGCATTCTCCTTTGTGTTTTTATTTTCTTTAAAATTCATCCATTCCCAAACTTTGGCCTTAAAAATAGATACTCTTGTTATTATGAAACTCGCTATATTGCACGCTGGGCACAGAAAAGATGTTTAATTGATAGTTTGCTAAGATAGATAAATGTACTAAGACTAAGGATGATGAGGACATAACACATTTGAAAGAAACTCCTCTAAAATGTAGTCAGATTGGGAAAAACCTTAAGGCTGTTTCCCTCAACTATTGCAGTAAGCCAATAATGAAATCAATTCACAATATTAATTCAGCCAACAAGTCTTGAGGAAATTCTTTTTTTCCCTTTTCTTTCCCTGATCTTCCCTCCCCTCCCTTCCCTTGTGATAGGATAGACTCCTGCCAAACCTACCCAACTTTAAATGGGAAGTATGAACTCTCTTAGATCATAGCTAGGCCTTTTTACTTTAGGATGCTGAGAGAAGAACAGAAATAAAACAGCAAGTGAATGAACAATCCTATGGTTCAGCTTTACTTCTGTTTGAACTAGGGAATGGATTTTCAAATCCTATTGCAGTCTTCAAGGGTCAGGATACTGAAGGAAACTAAACCTATAGCTGTGATCTGTATCTTTAAAAAAATAAATTAACAGAGCTAGGTTTGTGGTAAACAGGCACATAATTTGCATATAAGTTGCATTGAGTATTTATAAGTTTCATGTGTTAGATCCTGCTCAGTCTTATGGAATGGGTAAGTGGGCTAAAGAAATTGTATTTTTCATAGATCCACATTACATTAGAAGTGTGTAAAACTTTGTAGAAGTGGAAGATGATGGTAAGCAAGGTCATGAAGAAATATGTATGGTGGTTTATAATTACTGCACAGCTTTGTAGTATAACTGCAAAGGTATACAGTGCCATTTCCTTTTGTATTCTTGACAATTGTTAATCAAGATAAAGAGAGAAAGTGAATTATTCTAGATAAAAACAATGATTTTTCTCAAATAATTTTCATTCAATCAAAAATTTTCCAATTACACTAAAATAGGCAGTGAATGTTCGTAAAACACAGTAAATTTAATGAGTCTTTTTGTAAGAAATAGTCTGCTACTTGTGATTTTTTTTTTTTTTTGGTTGTGGTGAAAGTGATATTTTAGATAAATTGTTTCTCATCACAGAATTTTAAAATTTTATGTTTGCACCATTTATAAACATATTTAATATGAATATAATAACCCATTGCTGTCTGTTGGCAAGATCATTAAGTACACATTTAAATGTCCTCCTATATTAAACAGTAATTTCCACATTCATTGTTTATTTCCCTAAACAACTCCTTATAAATTTTCATAAAATGATCACTTTATAAATCATGTCTGAGTATCAATAAAAAATGATAGAAGACATGAATCTGTGGCCTCTTTTTCTTACTGTCAGGTTTGGGGAATTCTTTTGTATATTCTTGTTATTACTCATGCACGTGTTTTCTAGTGTGGGGTTCTTGAGTATATTATGCTTTTACACTTAGAAGCAATTTAAGGAATCTATTTTTCGCTGGCATAATAGCTTTTGGTCCAATTTACCCATTTTGCATAATGCCATTGCAAAGCTGTTCCCCCATTCCGCTGATCTCCATGCCTTTTGTTGAAAGCATCTGCCCCAGCTGTTGGAAGCAGCTGTGAGGGTCTTCTGCTGCCTCCTTTCTTTTCCTCACTCCTTCCGTTTCCACCATACTGCCTGCTCATCAAGCTTGAATATTTTTATCCTTTGTCCTTAGTAAAATGACTCTTTTAAAACATACTTGGGGCTATTCCTATTTGAATGGGATTGCTGTGCTATTTTTTTCTTCATTAAATGCTGAGGTTTCAGTCACATGCTAAAAAGAGAGTTATGGTTCTACTCAAATGATTATATGTGCACATATATGTGTGTATTTGCATATTATGAGCATGTGCATATGTATATATATATATATATAAATATGTTGGAGGTTCATATATATGTGTGTCTTTGTATATGCATATATATATATTTATATGTAACTATATATATAATTTTATATATATATATATATATATATGTACATAAAACTAAATTTAAAATCAAGGGTAAATTTATCCTTTGATAAAATATTCAATATTATAAAATGATATTATGGAACTTGAGTTGCACAACATTTTGAAATATATTGCTTCTTTGTTATCCTCGGCTGTCCAATATGTCACTTAATTTTAAAATACTATGAGAGAATCAATATTGGATATGATATTTATCCTTATATTCTAATGACTTAAGGACTATATGAAATAAATGCATACATATATAATTGGAAACTTGCTTTTCTACACATGTGGCTTGAGTTAGGCTGTTCTCAAATTCTAGCATTCGGAGTAATTCTATCACACTAAATGTACTATATCTGAGAGAACATTGATTTGTTTTAACTCATGCATTTTTTTATTATTTCTTTATTTTCCAGTTAGGTCTTCCTTCCTGGTCTCACCTGCAGTCACTGCATAAACACTTAGCTATCCCCAGTGTTCAACAGTTGCAATGTGGCAGCTAACTCAGTGCCTATAATTCAAATGAATAATAGATACCTCCTCTTGTTTCTCTTCATCTTTTCAGATAAGTGATTTATACAAAAACTGAATCTTTTATCGTGTCATTAGTTGCATATTTCTTTTAAATAACCCACCAGCTGTATTGAATATTGACATCATCGAAAATTTCCTCTGTACAGTGATATCAGTATCTCATGGTCATGTAGCCTTTTGAGTGAGACTCTTTCTAACTTGACAGAGGAGCAAGCTCTTCACAATGTGGCATGACTAATATGGATGATATCTCCTAATTACTGCAGATAAGCTTTTAGCTAAAGTGTGCCGTCTCGCCCTATGCGCGGGTGTGTGGAGAGGAAGGCAGGCGGGGGTAGGACAGGCATAACAACGTCTTGGCTGCGAGTAAGCTGAAAACACGTGAAGGCTTCCTCTAACACAATATCCTTAACCAAAACACCGACGGAGAGTGTGGCACTAATTAGCAGCTGGCTTTTGGAAGAAAAAAAAAAAAAAGGAGCCAAGTTAGAGGGCTCTGGGGCACACAAGGCGGCCCATAGGTAGTTCCATTTCATCAAGCTAATTGGCAAAATTGTTTCTAATTAAATTAATTAAAGGTGGGCTGGATTCCCTCCCTAGGTGTGTCTGTGAAAAGACTGCCTATATTGTGAGAAGCAACTTGAGCTCATGCTCACTGGAAACTGAAGTTTTTATTTTCAATATGAAGCTTGGACAACAGAACTCTGAGCATGTTTGTTGATATTAGTTAGTTCCTTTTCTTTTCTTGACAGATAGATCTCATTCAATCCTGGGACTGAGAAGGTGTCATGATAAAGCTAATGAGTAAAACTTACAACCTAACAGATGAATTTGTTTCTGATTTCAAATCGCTCTCAGAAGTCTGATTCTTATAGACTAGGTAATCAATGAACCGTCCAAATGACGGGCTGGTTTTATGATTATAATGTCACATATGTAATGATACAGAGCTGCTGAGCTAGGCTGGTCAGCTAACTGAGATTCACAGCCAAAAATTCATCTAGAATGCATGAGTCCCACACATGCAGTGGACAAGAAGTATAGTGGTAGGTTTGGTGTCTTATTTCAATACAACTCTATAGACAGAACTATGCTCATTTGATCTGTAAAGCTATTTCTTCATTGTAGACATGAAATACAGAGATTTCCAGGAAGAGAAATCACTGATGGAATATATTCTTAAAAATTGTTAGTGTCCCACACTGTTGGTACTGTGACATTTGACTACCAGGTCCAAGTGGTTTACAAACCCGGGGCTATGACATCCAGCTGACGTTCCGGCAGCTCACTGCAGAGCACTGGATTTCTGAGGCACACGGAGTGGTGATGAGAAGACGCAGTGAGACTAGAAGGCGACTTTATCAGATTTGAATTCTTCTACTCCATGTGTTTATGGAGTAACAAAGAAAAGGCAGAATGTGAAAATATTCATTTCCTTGGAGTTTAGAATATGTTCAATTACCGAGGAGCCTTGTACATGGCAGTGTGTGTCTGCCTGGACCTATCACTGGTCTGTCTACACACCTGTGCACTTCTCCTACCAGTCTCCAAATCGTCTGGAAGAAAAGGGAAACATACCCTGCCTCTTCAAAAGGAAGATATCCTCAGGACTCCACACATACAATGCTTTTAAACTAAGAACCAAATGGTTAGTAAACACAACCACATGTCCACGCAGAGAAAAGTCTGTATTCACTTAAATAGCACTTTTTAAATAATGCCTGAAAAGCCCTAAATGAAAGTCTTTAAATAACAAAGAAAAAAAAGAATGCATGTCTTATTTTAAACTATCTTTCTTTGATCCTGACCCCAATTGTACACAATCCTAGTTGATGATCGGTTGTCTGTTTTAGAAATATTTTCTATTCATATAGACAAATTCAGGTATGAGACTACTTTATAAATACTAACTTACAATTAATTAGTCTTTATTTGAAAGCAGGCAGGGTGTGTCTGGCCCATCAAACCTTGCATACTAATTGTAATTAAACACAGTGTCACCATCTTCATAAGGAAATGACAGTTTATTCTCTGTCCTGTCACTTCTTGTTGGAATAGATAATATCTGTCAGCTCTGTGTCAAAATAAGACTTTAGAGGGGATTACTTCAAAAGCTTAGATTTTTCAAGTCACAAGACAATAAAAGGGAAACAATTCCATTTAGACGGGGTTTCCAACTCAGTTAGTAACTTCATATCAAGTAAAGAAATGCTAAATTGTAAGCAAGGGGCATATTTCAGCAGATCCTAAAACATATTCACATGACCTAACATGCATTTGTTTTGTTTTGATTCCCATGTAGCATGTGGAAACTACAGTTCACTGAAGTAATTTTTCTAGTTCTACTGCGTTTCCAGTGTAATTTTTTTTTAATTAATAGGTATAAGTGGCTACCTACTCTATTTTCAATTCTGCTATACACTGCTAGCCAGGACACACATGTTCTTCTCCAAGATCAATAGATTTCTTAATAGTAAATAGAGCACTGGAAGAAGTCAAGAAAAAAAGATGTCAGCCTTAAAATAAATGTGTCTTAGACTTGTAAGGCTAAATCCAGAATGTGTTTGGCATTGGAGCATCTGTTTCATATGGTCATTACCTAATTCAATCCTCAGAGGAACATTATGAGAAATGTACTATTACTTTCACTTTGAGGAAAAATGATGCTAATGAGAAAGCTATTAATTGTTCTATCATACAATACAGAAGTAGAGGCTACAGACTTTGATATAAATTGAGTGTGATCAGCACAAAGAGCCCTAACCAGGATGCAATATTGATTTTTAATTTTTAATATATTGTTGCTTTTAAGATAGTTTCTGGCTTTTTTTCTATTCAAGGAGACATCTAAACATACGTTTAAGTGATTTGTAAGCTTATATACAATGTAAATAATTAAGAGTGCTTAGAAATCTTATAAAATACATTGATAGCTATGTGAGTACATAGTCTTTGCTAAAATCTCCATTTCCTTCTTACCTGGAGACACGTGCATTCCCTACGGCTCTCACTCTCTCCCTCTCCTTCTCCTGCAGTTGGCTTCACTCATAATGTCAGCCACTGCTCCCTGAAACACACTCCCAGGACGTCCACAACAACAGCTGGAGAAACTTTACGTACCTATCCAAGTCTGTCCTGGGCTTCAAGAGTTTCTGACATGTGTCTATTTCCTTAACGATCCCTGTTACACTGCTGGCAATTTCCAGAGGCATTTTATTACACAGAGCCATATACAACCAAGCCCGACAGACTTGTGTCTTACAGTTCTGTAGGGTGGAGAGTGCCAAAGGAAGCGTCCAGCGGATGATGTATGTGGTTAAGGCCCACGGCTCTTTCAAGATGGCCATCCCATGTGTACACATATGGGTATTACGTGCACATGCGGTCAACGTCCATCCCTCCTCATGGGTCGCTCATCCTGCTGTATCCTAAAATGAAAAAGATGGCAGTGAACTTCTTCACTCAGGTTTACTGGAGCACTCATCTCACTGATGAGTTTAGCACTCTGTTAACTGAATCACTTCCGCAAGAGTTCCACCACTTAAGCCAATCACATTGACGCACAGATTCCAGCATCTGAAATGGGAAGACATCATTCACACCACCACAGGGGTAATTACAGAAATGCATTATCATGAACATAATTTAAAAACATTTAATAGTTGTAGTGACTTATTTCAGTTAGCATGCATTTCTAATTCACTATTTGACTGCAATATTATTAACATAGATGTTTATTTTTAGAATAACTCCAGATTCAGAGAGACATATATCTCAGCCATTTCTTCTGTTACACTGGTGTAATTACTCCACAGATATTGGTCCCTCATCAACTAAGACCCATGATGTATTCAGATTTCCTTACCGATTACCTAGTAGTTGTAGTTTTCTGTATATCAGGATTCCACCCAGCTTACCACACGGTGTTTTTGTCTCAAGCTTCAAAGCTTAAATTCCTGTCATAGCTTCTCCGACTTTTCTTGCTGTTACTGGCATTGGCATTTTGAGGAACACTGGTAATCCTCTTACTTAGAATTTTACTTTCATAATGAAATGGGTTATGGGTCACACAAAAGGCATACAACACCCAGAACATCACTGTGACTGGGGCCTTGGTCACCCTTCTGATGTTGTGCCCTTCCCCCTTCTTCCCTAGATGGTTCATGTGGCCGTTCTGTCCCCTCTCTTTTGGTGGTCTGAAATTACCAGGGAGAGCCCACATGAACTCTACATTCATTATTTAGAACACTTGTGCATAAAAATTCTCTATTGAAAAGTCTTAAGATAATTCATGTTTTTTAATTCTTCAAGTTAAATTTTATAAACTACATATGAGCATAAGTTGTATTTTCTTAAACAGCATTGCGTTTTTCTATTGGCTCTGCACGGTAGTCATATTTTTGATTAATTTAGTCTTTCAGGTATACTTCACTTAAAACGATGCTTCCCTATAGTTATCAAAATTTATTTGCATATAAATATATCTTGGAAATCTAAGTCATCCTTGTATCCTCATAAAGTAACTCACCCATTAAATCAAGAGGAAGTTATGGGGGGGGGGATGTTTCTAATTCAAATTTTAGCACTATTCATTTAAGCAGATGTAATGGTTGCTTTCTGTTTTTATTATAAGACTTCCGTGACATTAACAGGCATTGTGCATTTTGGAGAGAGGGCAGTATATACAGCATAACGTTTTCTTCACATTTGTCTGGTCAAAAGACAAAACAGATTTTTCAGATTTTTGGCCAAGATGGCATCCTCCTAACCACGATTCAGCTCCCGGGGTAATATCCAGCAAGATCTGTGGGGCTACAGGTCAAGTAGGTCTTAGCAGGTTTTCAGTGGGCGGGCAGAGAGGGGCACAGTTGGGAATCTGCAGAGCTGGGGTCCCCTCAGCCACCTGTCCCAGTTGCTTCGCCCCTGACTCCCTGACCAGGTTGTCTACTGCACTACCTGCAGTCTCTGCCTCCTGTGGCCCGCGAGCTTCCCCTGTCTCCAGGATCCCCTGCCCACCGCATCTTTCTGTGGCCCCTGTCTGCCTGATGCCCCCACCCACTGTGTCTGTCTTTGACCTGAGTGCCTTGCCTGTCTCCTGGAGGCCTCGGTCCCACTGCCCCAGTAATCTGTTGGTCTGCGTCTACAGTCCTGGTCTCCAGGAGGTGCAGCCCAGTGCATCACGCCCAGCCTGGCTCCCACAGGCTGTGCCAGAGAGACCACGGCCCACTCACACTCCTGTCTCCTGCCACACTCCCCTGCCTTGCACTTTTGGTGGGCTGGCCCAAAGGTTGCCTCCTTTCCCTCTTATCACAGACCCTCCGTAGCCTGTGCTGTTTAGGGGGACCCTTATGTGTGCCTCTTGGCCAATGCCCCTGTCTCCACCACACCAGCCAACTCCCTGATCTCTCCTGGGCTATGGAATAGCGACCCCCACCACCCCTGCAGTGCCCAGCCCCGCTCACACTTGAGGCACGGAGTACAGATGTCAGTCATTTAAAAAAAAATTAATAAGAAGAAATGATGTGGATGTGGGGAAAGAGCACCCTCCACTCACTGTTGGTAGGAATGTACACTTGTACTATGGGAATGAAAATGGATAATCCTGAAAAGGGTGAATATAGAACTACCAAAAAAGATGCAGTTACTCCATTACTGGGCTTTTACCCTAAAGGCTCGGTGCTTCACTGGGGAGATATTTGCTTAACCCTGTTCATAGCTGCTCAATTCATAATAGCTAACGTGGGTTCTGGAGAATCAAACCTGGGTCCTTTGGCTTTGCAGGCAAATGCCTTAACATCTAAGCCACCCCTTTAGCCCACCAATAGCTTTTTTATTAGCTAAGAGATCCACTCAATGGGAAGGAACCCTAGTCTTGATATGGGAACTATGACAGAATCCTACAGGGACAGAGAGTGTGCTCTCCAATGCCAAGCTACCACTAGTCTTTGGATATTAAAGGGGACCAATCCATCAAATTCTCCCTAAATTGGTAATACTTATTCATTTTAACCTATGCTGACTTCATTCTCTGTTGGAAAATCAATTTTCTGTTTTTGAAGGTAGTGAGACCCAAGGCCATAAACTACCCAACCACTTCAGCTAAACCCCAGCTGAGTCCACAGAGGAACTGGGAGCTGAACAAGAATGGTGAGCCTGACAGTCAGCACCAGGGTGAAGGACATGGATGCTGAGGATACTTAACACATACCCAAGCAGAGATCCAAAGGTCCTAAGAGTTCATTATTGAAGTAGACTTATAATACACCCGCCAATGCTCAGGGAATTTTGCAGAAGAGGGGCAGAAAAATTTTAAGAGCCTCAGGTTGGGACATCATGCCCAGAGGCACTGCCTCCTTACAATAACTGACTGCAGCTCCCACACTGTGCAACCTACAACACCTTGCAGAAGACCAGAAGAATGGCGGCAGGGATGAGGGAGAAGATGGTACCAAAACGTGATGCTTCCATGCTAAGTGTGTGCGTAATAAAAAAAATGCAATGCAAATTATATATTTGTAAAATATATAAATTATAGATATTCACTATATATATATATATATATAAATTATATATACATATAGATATAGATAAATATATGATATATTAAACCTGACAATCTAAGCTTCTAATTTTTTAAAAGCAGTAATCTGGTTTAAATGCTAGTTAACTAATTACTCTGTGCTCAGTCAGTAATGCTGCTCAATTCCTCTGACTGGTGAAAGGCAGGCATGGTCTGGCTGCACAGACCTTGCAGCAATCACAAAGCCATACAGGGTGTATTTCATTGTGCTGCCTCAAATAGGTAGTGATTTTGAAGAGTGATGCAATTTAAGTAGTATTGTTCAATCTTTATATGTATGTGACCATAAAATATCATGTTGCATTGGAAAATGTTCATTTTCCTAAGGTTATGAATAATGGCAATGCCAGAAACAACTTGAGCTTCTCATTAGTAATTCTTTATATTTTATATTTTTAATTATTTATTTGCACATGGGTACATTTATGCTTGTACACCAGGACCTCCTGCTCCTACAAACAGAGCACCTGTTATTTCTGCCACCTTTTGTGTCCAGATTCATGTGGCCAACTGTGGAATTGAAACCAGGCCAGGAGGCTTTGGACACAAACACCTTTAACCACTGACCTATCTTCCCCACTCAGGTATTTAATTTTATACAAAATACTATGGTCTAAAATTTTTGGCTTGTTGGTAGAAACAGATAGTTTTGAAATATTAACTCTTTCCTTTAAATAGCACAGAATAGGACACAATTTGTAAAATAAGTAAAAGAAAATTAGGATACTTCCTGGACTTTAAGAAGATAAGTGAATAAAGAATATATATATTTCTATTCAGTGAATGTTCCTGGCAATTACATCATTATAGTTTTAGGATAGATCAACTTAGCAAGTCATGCACATTATTTCCTTATTTATATTTAAAATAGCGTATAGTTTAAACATATTCTCTGATAAATTTTTCCATTTGTAGACTCACCTCAGGACTGAATTGTTTTCTTGTCTCTCCATCTTTAATGCAATTTAGATGAATAAGTTAAAAAAACATTCTAAGCCATTTCTACTTGGCAAGTAAGTATGTAGCAAGAAAATTATGTTTTTTTATCAAATAAAACTTTTATTTCAAAGATAAAATGTCAAAGTAGAGGGAAAGAAATTTAAGGTGACATTCTGATTTACATAGGTTTCTGATATCCAGTATAATATCTGTTTATAACCTCGTGTCTTATTTTAGATTTGATCTGAAATATATTTTCATATGTAAGAATATTATGTACAGATTATATTTTCTATTTACTCATGTGTGTGTATATGTGTGTTTATGTGTGTTTGGCATGTATATCGTGTTGTGTGATCTGATGAGTGTAGAAAATAGTCATATGTGTGAGGTATCTGTATGTATGTAGATGTCCACACCTCATGTACAAGCTTCTGGAGGCCAGGAGAGATCTTCAGGTGTCCTCTTTTCACTCAGAGCTGTCTTCTTCTTATGTTCATGCTTTTTCCATCCAATGAAGCCAATATGTACTGATTTTTGCTCTCCAGTTGTTCTGGCCACACCTAGCTGATTTTTTATTTTGGTTTTTCGAGGTAGGGTCTCACTCTAGCCCAGGGTAACCTGGAATTCACTGTGTAGTCTGAGGGTAGCCTCGAACTCATGGTGATCCACCTACCTCTGCCTCCTGAGTGCTGGGATTAAAGGCGTGTGCCAACATGCCTGGTAAGCTAGCTGTTTCTTGGAATGCTGGGGAATCAAGATCTGATGGTCTCTGGCTCTTGTAGGCTCTTATGACTGTGTAGCAAGCACACTTATCCACTTACCAAGAGCCTTTACTTTATTTGTTTTTAAATCTAATATTTGACAATATTTTCATCTGATTAAGCTATATATTCTCTTTAATATATATTTATGTATATAATACATATAACATATATATTATATATGTAATTATTCAAGTCTTAGGTTTAGTACCTAATGTACATTACGTCCTTTGAAGTGGAATTATTCTGAATATATCAATTACCCCTTCCATTTATCTTAGCAATTGATCCAGAAGAAGAAAAAAAATCTTAACTTATAAATGATATGAAAATATTTGTTTCATATATGCACCTTCTTGTATGAGATAAATGCACTAAATTGCCCAAATTATGAGACTACTGCAAAGAAGTTTGAATTTGGATACAAATTTACATAATGTGATCTGCCTTCAACATCAGCTCAAAATCTATGAAGTATTGTTAGCATTTTTAAATGGGATAACATCTAACTGTTTGATTTTCTGTGTTCCCGTTCTCCCATTTCTTTCAGAAATGGGGAATGCATTTTCTCTTTTTTTATTCAGAGTGGTTAGGTTTGACTTCCATAATAAAAGTCAGGGCCAAGAATAGCGGACGAGGCCCTGGGCAAGAAAGTATGTTGCATGGCTGTTTCCTTTAAATTGAAGCAGTCCCTTCACAGGGAAGCTTTTGAATCTTACAAGGCTCATGAAAGGTCTGGACATTTACCAGGCTTGGGAAGCTCCACAAGGCCCCAGGCCGCAGATAAACACTTACAATTGCTGGAAAGAGGAAGCTTTCAATGGCTGAGCTGCCCATGAGTTCTTTAAGGAACCCAAGGATGCAGCTACCATGAGTGTAGATATGATAGAGGATATTCTTCACAAAAAAAAAAATATATCAGAGAAAGCATCTGCACAAACAAAGAATACATAATTTTTATATAAAATCATTTTTAGAATTTTTTGTAACATCTTCTTGAATTCAGATATTGTTGTGACCTTGTATGTTGTTATTTATAAAGGGGCAAACAGTTGCATGCTTTGAAGAGTAAGGTTGAAATAACCAATATTGATTGGAAAGAAAACTCTCTAGAGAGATTAGACTAAAACATGATTTTCATTTTGTAGATTTGATTTCCCACAGGAAGATTCGGATTCTGAAGAAGAATAGCTATTCTGATATAACAATGTAATTTAAGTGGAATTGCTTAGGTAAATATATATATGCTTTAATAAATACCTTGCACTTTTAAAATTCCTTCTGCCTCAGCTTTCTGAGTGCAAAGATCACAGGTGTCTGTGATGACACCTGAATTAATACTTCTAGTGGAGCAATATTTCCCAATTTTGACCCGAATTCGGTGCACTTGTTATTATAAATTAACAAGGACAAATAAAGATATTAGAGGAACACTATGAGCAGAAACATGAAATTCTATCAGCTTTGACCTATGATTTGGGCATGATCCTGAAAGGAAACTTTATTGTTTTTCAGTGTGGTCTCTGTATATCTTGTGATGTTCAATTCTGTTCATAGGCAAAGGTAACATGTTTTCTAAAGTATAACAGGAAGAAAAAGATGATGTCCAATGAAGAGAACCCATATGTGGTGTGGATGGCAAGAGCCATGTATTTTTTTTTTTTTGTTGTTGTTGTTGTTTGGTTTTTGTTTGTTTGTTTTTGTAGTTACCTTCTTGTTGCTGGTACAAATCACTAACCAAAAGCAGGTTGTGGAAGGAGGGAGATTATTTCCGTCATGGTGAGGAAGGCATGGTGAGCAGGTTCCTTGTCTTCACATCTCATCACATCATCTGGCATGGACCAGCAAGTTTGAGCAACTTCTGAGCCCCCAGTGGTGTGGACCAAAAAACCGCAACATCCACACCCAGTGACACATTTCCTTTAGCAATAATCTGCCAACAAGCCCCAAGACTTTTCCAAAGTGTTCCCAGCTGGGGATCAAGTATTCAAAACACATGATGTTTTAGGGTTCATTTTGCACTCAAACTATCACAATGTGAATCACAGCTCTTGCACTGCATCTCTTAGGTGCTCTGATGACCTCTGGATGGAAGATTGCCTGTGGTAAAGGAGAGAGTTCTCAGGGAAGATCACGTGCATGCTCGACACATATGCTGAGATGGGTTACCTAAAGCAATCTCCAGCATTAAGCACACAGAAGCTTGTAAGATAGAAAGACCAGCACTGGCTGATGGGTGAAAATTCCCCAATGATCCCCTCACTTCTCCTCTAATAATAGGTTTCGGGAAGGATGTATTGTTCAGGGAAGAAATAATTTCAAAAGTTCAAAATATGTTGTTTAAAAAGCAAGTGTGTAGTTTACACCGAGGTAGTGCTCAGTGGTAAAGGTGGTTTCAAGGATGATGGACTTATAAAGAAAGAGAAAAAGCAAGGATGACGGACTGTTCCTTTAAAGACGCTCGCAGCTGCACCATCCCTGGCATGAAGTGCTGTGCTGCTGTTCTCATGGCCTGTCATCTCGGAAAGCATCGCTGGAAAGCCTGCCCAGGGGGCTGTGAAAAATGAGTAGTGCTCCCCTCTGACAGTGCAGGCGGCAGGTCTCTCTAACCCACCTCTTCCTCAGGGAAACTCCCATCTTTAGTGCCGCTGGAGCGACAGTTCTGAACCCTGATGTTTTCCCAGTTACATGCACTCGTCAGCCAGACAATGCTTCTGAAGCCCATGTGGTATTTAGCAATTTTGATTGCAGTGTGTTTACTGCAGTAATTTGCTTTTTAAAATGTACTTTGTGGGGCTAGTGAGATGGCTTAGTGGTTAAGGCCCTTGGTGCAAAGACAAAGGACCTTGGTTCAGTTCCCCAGGACCCATGTAAGTCATATGCACAAGGTGGTACATGCATCTGGAGTTTCTCTTTCTTTCTTTCTTTCTTTCTTTCTTTCTTTCTTTCTTTTTTTTTTTTGTAATGGCTGGATGGCTGGAGACTGCTTCTCTCTCTCTCAAGTAAATAAATAAAATATTTTTTTTAAAATGTAATGCATGTGTGCATGTGTGTGTGTGCGTGCAGACCTTATAGTCCACATTAGAAGTGTCTGCATAGTCTCATGTGCTTTGGACACTTGTTCCCCAGCTGGTGGAAATTTGGGAAGTGGAGCCTCGCTGGAGGAGGTGTGTCACTGCAGTCGGATGTTGAGCAAGTCTTGGTCCAGACCAAGTGGGTGTCAAGGAACAAGTTAACATGGAACAGTTTCTCTCCCTGCCGTCTTGCTCCAGCTCTGCTTTCGCTGCCATCACGAAGCTTCCCCTTGACATAAGTTAGTTGAAATAAACCCATATGCTGTTTATGTTGGAGTATTTTCCCCCCAGAAGTGAGAGGTAGCTACACCAGTGCAGCAGGTGTGTGGAGGTCAGAGAAGAACGTTGAAGTGTGTGGCTTCCACCTTTTCCCAGAAATAGTCTCTTGCCCTTGCAAACAAACTGCTGAGCCACAAACTAAAGTCAGAACAGCTGCTCCAAGAGCTGTGTGTTCTCCTGGCTCTGCCTCCCACTGCTGTCTGCGTGCTCAGGTCCCAGATGCGTGAGCCCCTTTGCATGTGTGCTTACATGGGTGCTTGGGAATTGAACCCAGGCAGACAGACTTTGCAAACAAGCACCTGTAACTGCTGAGTCATCTCCTCAGGCCTGTCTGATTATCATTTCTTATCCACTCACAGTTCACCTCACTGCTTTATGTATGGATTCTGCCAAGATCATTGGGCTGTTCAAGATGGATAGACTTTCTTTGTTCACCTGAAGCTGAATTATATTTAAGGCTTCTAAAAATGACCTTTTGTTTTAACAAACAGACACACACACACACACACACACACACACACACACACACACACACACACTGTGTTTGAATCAGTCAGGCATGCAGAATTCTTATTCTTATGTCCCCTATTAGTGTGTGTGCCATATTATCTGATTGAAAATGGTGTCAAGTTTATTTCATATTTTTGTCTGCTCACACTCATTAGATTGTGTACTTCTGGAGAACATAAGCTGTGATATATCAATGACTTGGAAATAAAAATAGAAGAATTATTTAAAATCCCAGGCAAAATATGTTTTTGCACTGATAATCTAACTAGCTAAGGTATTTATTGCTCTGTACAAATACCTAATAGCCTTCCTTGATTATAACTACTGATGTGGAAATGGCATTCCTGGCTCACTGGGGTTCAGGGTTATTTCTTCCCGTTGGAAATTATTTCTTCCAAAGATAGGTAATGATGAAATTTCTCATTATGAGTCTTACAGTTGTTTTAATTTCTTTATTTTTTAATTTTTTGGCAATAAGGTTCCAAAATATAGGATGCCTTGTTTTCTTTCTTCCTATTTTCTGCATGACATTAAACATTTGTTAAGAAAATATATCACATGGTCAGTTAGGGATGGAGTAAGTGAGGTAGACATTCAGTATCCCATTGCACTCAGCACTCTATTTTGGGCACTGTTTGGAACTGATTTATAAATTTTGAATATTTTAGAATTTGATAAAATAGCATGCAAATGTAGAGATTCAAGACTGGGACACATTTCAAGTGGCTAACTGGAGTCCCAAGCTTTATATTTTCCAAACACTCATTATCCCACAACTGGAAAATCAATCAGTGGATCAAGATGATGCATGAGTGAGAAAGGATAATACTGGGACAACCACCAAAGGCCCCTTTGTCATGGGGACAAAAATAAAAGCAGCCCTGCATAGTAGCTCTGACAACATTAGAATTCCTTCTCTTGCCTCTCTGGAGTATATTTACTGCTGCTTGGTACAGATCCAGTTCTCTTCTGCCTATTTTCACTTGGAATTAAGTCCAGGCTTCTTAGCTCCAGGGAAGCAAGTCTTGGTATTGAAATGGCTCTTTCATTTGAACAGTGCTAATTGCCGACATAGTCACTGGTTCATACAGCAAAGAAACTAATGATGGAAAAGACTTGTTAGATCATCTCTTCCATCAGATTCTGACAAGAACACATGTTTTGTTTTGTTTTTTTTTATGCTATGTGCAGGGATATTCTGCCTGATTAATTTTAAGTGACCAAAATAATGGGGCTTTTTCTGTTTCCCTGGGAGGAAATTGTGTGGCCCAATAAAATTCATTTAGGACATCAATCTAAAGATCAACCTAGCTTTTCTTTTACTTCATTCCATGCCATTACTCCTAATTACGCCCTTTGGTTTTCCTAAGCAATTCTTCCTCCTGCCCCACTCACATTTCCTGTCTGCCCTCCCAAAGAATCTGGTGATACTTTTGACTGGTGTAAATGGAGAGCAGTTTTATTTAGTAGCTATTCATTATTTAAAAAAAATCTTTCCCCAAAGGATCTGAGACCTTGAATTTCATCTATTATCTGGAGGTATTTTTTTCATGGCCTTTAAATATAATAATTTTCAAAAAATTGTCCATTCCTTGACATCTTCACAGTGATGGCAGGTTTTTGATTTGGCATTTCTCTTTGCAAAATAGTCTCTTGTTCTCTAAATGCAAACCATTTATTTTTATTTAATTCATTGAAATGTGTTTAAATAGGTATTTGCATTCACATCTCATTTTGTTGTTTAAGTGATTATACATATCTTTTTTCTTTTCTTTTTTTTTTTTTGTTTTTTTCGAGGTAGGGTCTCACTTTAGCCCAGGCTGACCTGGAATGCACTATGGGGTCTCAGGGTGGCCTTGAACTCTTGTCTTCTACACACTTTATGTTTTATATAGTGAGGGAATAAAGGCTGTTTGGCTTTTGCACTCTAAGGAAATATCCAAGTTTCTAGTTTTAAAATTATGTAAGAAAAAAGATGTAGGAAGATTGAGGTAATAGAGGCAATGATACTGAATAGCTTTTTAACTATAATAGAAAATTGTATTTCCATAATAATATAAATTTGTCTTTTAATATAGAGGGACATATGTAGATGTAAATTTAGTAGGATAAAAATAAACAGACATGAAGAGCATTTGGATTTGTAAAATAGCAAAAGAAGAAATGTGACTGGGGATTCATTGGTCCAAAGAGAAAAGTGACAGGAAATGCCAAACACCATGACAGTTATTGAGTCAGTAATATTTGTGTATACACAGATATATTTTCTCACCCCTACAAGCAAGTCATCACTTGGAAATGTAATACCACTTAAATAGTTGATTCTGTCAAACCCCTTCATTACCTTATTTCTATCAGTTTTCAGGTCTGATCAAGCTTTTCAGAGTCCTCTGGAAATGGAATATTGTCTCAGATACATGGTAAAGAATGAGTGGTCTGAGATTCATAGTCTATACCAAGTGGAAATATTGATATAATTCAGTTTACAAAGCCACTTTATGTCACTGGCTGTATGAGAGAAATCCTGCTTTCAAGGACTTATTTTTAATTAAAAATATGAATATCTCTCTCTCTGTCTCTGTCTCTGTCTCTCTCTCTCTCTCTCTCTCTCTCTCTTTCTTTCGTCTACCTGCTTCTCTCTCTGAAATAAACAAATTTAAAATTTAAAAATATTTTTAACATGATTAAGTTTGTAGGATTATTGACACAGGCATGCAATCACAGCTCTTCAGACAGTTAAGGCAGGAGGATCACAAGTTTAAGGCCTACTTAGTAACTTACTGAGATCCAGTCTGAAATTCAAGTGAAGAAGAGAGCTGTTTATATAACTCAGTAGTAGACTGTTTGCTTAGCCTGTGCCTATATGTGTGTGTGTTTGTACGTATATATTTATATTTTAATTTTCAGCTCATAATAGCAGGAAAAAGATCAAAGTGGCATTACTAAAGTACTTTTGTGCAACTCAGAGATTATAAAATTGCCAGAAGTTGTATTCCAGTAGGACGCTAGCAGTTAACAAAAGTGTGCTGGCAAGAACAGCGTGCGTTTGTCCTCATCCGACATCTCCGTCACTAACGGATTAACCAGGCAGACAGAATGAGGTGAGGTGCACGTGGATGACTTGGCCTAAGACTGGGGAGGGCTCCTCAAGATCTGAGCAGATGCTGCATACGTTTTATAGCCGATGTTGGTATTGCCTCAGAAGATTTGAGGCAATCATGGAGTCCCAGCCTGAACTTCATGCAGTCTTTCCTAGAAACAGAATTGTCACAGTGTTTTCTTGAATACTCCTGAACCTATCCATCTAGCTGTATTGCTGTCAAATACTGACTTCTATTTTTAGGACCTTTAAGAAACATGACAAGGAGGAGAGTCTTTGGAGACTCATTAGGACCATTAGAAAAATGCTACTAGCAGCTCCTATCAAAGCAGCAGAAATAAAGAACCTTCGTTCCCGGGATGAGGACTCACCCGGCTTCCACACTCCCATTTCTGGGTGATGTATGGCGGTCATTTTCCTCGCCTCTGTAGGACAATGTGGACACAAGGTGTAGGAGACTCACCCCCGCCCAGAGCGTTTCCTGACATATGAACCATTTGTCCTTGTCAGCTTGTCCAAGGCGAAAAGAATAAACTTTAAATGTGAAGCACTTCTGGGCAATAGGAATACCACAGAAAAAGTCCTCTCATTTTTTTTTCCTTGTCACAAGGAGAAAAAGAAAACTGAGAAAGTAGATTAAATGATAAATTGCCCTTTGACTTTTAAAAGAAGTTTTATTTTTATTTTTTTGTAAAAGTTACTCTTTAATAATGACATTATGAAATCAAATTTCCAAAATCTACTATTTGCACAAAGTTGATTTCTTAATTACAAAAAAGGAAGAAGTCTTAGATATTTATGACAGGAAGAAGCAAGAGGATTTAAGACAGTAGCAGCAAGAGCAGAAGCTAACTGACATTTATTTCTTTACTCAGGGCAATATCACATATTTGACTTAGTGAGCTTACGAAGGGTGACTAATGAATGGGAGCTATTGGATGCTTTCTTTGTGTTTTGGATTACATTTCACTATATGCATATAAAATGAAAAATATGATCGCATTTTACATGGTATATATTTATTTGGTATGCTGCTTGCTTAGTTTGTACAAAGCCCTAGGTTCCATGCTCAGCAAGGTGAAGGACAAATTATATTCATATGGCACACATATGAAAATCTCAAAACAGCATTGGCTTCCTGCCCATGTTTTCTGCTTTGTTTGAACCAATCTTGTTCAACATTGCCCAGGCTAGACTAGCTGGCTTGTTACTTTCAGAGATTCCAGAATTTCCAAAGTACAGATGCACCCCACCACTTTAGGCTTTATGTGGGTTCTGTGGATACAATAGAAGGTCCTCAAACTTGCACAAAAAGCATTTTGACCACTGAACCATATCCCCAGCTCTCCTTATAACAATTTTATTCAGTGGCAGGGGAGATTGCTCAGTGGTTAAAGGCACTTGTTTGCCAAGCCTTACGGCCCAGGTTTAATTTTCCAGTACCCACATAAAGACAGATGCACAACGTGGTACATGCATCTGGAGTTTGTTTGGCAGTTGCAAGAGGTCTTGGTGTGCCCATCCTCTCTCTCTCTTTTTCTCTCACTAATTGCAAATAAATGAATAATAAATAAATAAAATTTATTTGGCTTTTTTTTTTTTAACCATGGAAGGAAAATTGTAATATTATTCATAATTCTTTTTTTTTTTCTTTTTGGTTTTTCGAGGTAGGGTCTCACTCTAGCCCAGGCTGACCTGGAATTCACTGTGGAGTCTCAGGGTGGCCTTGAACTCACAGCTATCCTCCTACCTCTGCCTCCTGAGTGCTGGGATTAAAGGCGTGCACCACCACGCCCAGCTTCAGAATTCTTTTACAGAATACTAACCCAAAATCCAGAAATATCTAGTGGTACTACAGATAGATTTTGATCATTTTGATAAATCCTTTTATTTTTGCCCAACTTTTGGGGTTAATCATATTTATTCATTAACATGGACACAGAATATCATCAAACATTAGTAATAGTCATGTTCCAGTAAAGTAATACACACACACACACACACACACACACACAAACACAGTCACTCACACGCCACATAATTCACATAAAAGGGAAAGTTAAGAAAAAATTTCAACTGTAAACACAATTAGAAATGCTAAAGTTTTCGCCGGGCGTGGTGGTGGCACACACCTTTAATCCTAGCACTTGGGAGGCAGGGTAGGTGAATCACTGTGAGTTTGAGGCCACCCTGAGACTACATAGTGAATTCTAGGTCAGCCTGGACTAGAGTGAGACCCTACCTCGAAACGCCCCCCACCCCCCCAAAAAAAAAAAACAAAAAACGATAGTTTGCTGCAGAAGATAGTGAAGAATACATTTTAGCCACAGCAGGGACGGGCTACGTTCTTAGGGCTGAAGGGCAGTAGAAAAAGCAAGGGAATCAAAGCCCAGCACACGGAACACAGAGTGGAGGCCCCCACCTTGCGTGTGCTGGTGGGGGTGGGGACTAAGGGTTGTGTGTTGGTTGGAGCAGGGCTAGACCCACTTACTCAGCACAGACAGAGCCGGCAAAGTGGGGTGAGTTTACCCACATCTATATACTTCTCTATGACCTATTAGTGACCCTCATATGGTAGATTGATCTACCATATGACCCAGCTATAGCACTCCTAGGCATATATCCGAAGGACTCATCTCATTTCCTTAGAAGTACGTGCTCAACCATGTTTATTGCTGCTCAATTTATAATAGCTGGGAAATGGAACCAGCCTAGATGTCCCTCAACTGATGAGTGGATAATGAAGATGTGGTACATTTATACAATGGAGTTCTACTCAGCGGTAAAGAAAAATGAAGTTATGAAATTTGCAGAAAAATGGATGGACCTGGAAAGGATTATACTAAGTCAGGTAACCCAGGCTCAGAAAGCCAAGCGCCACATGTTCTCCCTCATCTGTGGATCCTAGCTACAGATGATTGGGCTTCTGCGTGAGAAGGAAAATACTTAGTAGCAGAGGCCAGTAAGTTAAAAAGGAGACATAAAGGGAAGAGAAAGGAAGGGAAGAGGGCACTTAATAGGTTGATATTGTATATATGTAACTTCAATGATTGAGATGGGGAGGTAATATGATGGAGAATGGAATTTCAAAGGGGAAAGTGCAGGGCGGGGGAGGGAGGGAATTACCATGGGATATTTTTTTATAATCATGGAAGATGTTAATAAAAATTGTGAAAAGAAAAAAAAAATTAATAATAAAAAAGGAATAAATCACATTCATTTATAGGGAGGAAAGATGACATGATCTTGCAGAATCTAGTCCAAAATCCAGCAAGAGGTTATGTTAACCACCAGGAAGACTGAATTTCCAAAAAAATAATTTTCTGAACCAAATTAGGCAGTAAGTTTACCATTTGATCACCTTTACATTGTAAAACATTTGTCTTGAAACAGTGCAAACACAGGAATGGTTGTGCCTAAATATAGAGAGTTAAGACCAGCCTTTTCCTCATATCCTGCCCCTCCCCAGGGTCAACAACATGCCCACACTCACCTAATGCATGCACTTAAACACACACAAGCTCGCCTCCTGACTTAGCGACTCTTCCGTGTCTCTATTAGACTTAGGAGAATAAGTATACTCAAAACCCATTATTAAGATGTTTTTATGTGAAGAGCTAATACTTTTCTTCAAAAACAGTTCAGCTACTTTTTGTGAAATTCTTTGTTCTGTCAAAATGTATTTATTTATTTATTTTTTTCTCTTTTTGTAGTGCTGGCAATTGAACACACACATCGTAAGGGATTTCCCACTGAGATAGGTTCCCAACTCAATCCTGGGATTGGTTAAGTGCAAGGACCTATGTACTATGAATAGTTCTGTGCCTTAGCAAACCTTATTTAGAAAGTGCAGCTATTACTTTTGCTGAGTTGTTGCTGTATACATTTAGGCATGTAGGTCATCATTTTTTCACTGTTTATATAGAACCCGGGGTGAAACAAAAAAAGTGGCTTTTTTATTTTGCTGCTGAGGAAGTATGGAAAGTAAGTTTTCATTTTCCGTTACCATGTGTCTCGCTAACAATGACTTTTTATTTTACTTACAATTCATTTTCTTACACTTTCGAGAGAAAAATGGAGGGGACTGAGAAAAAGAGACAAGTGACAAAGAGAGATGAGAGACAGAGAAGGGAGAGAGGGAGAGACAGAATGAGAGCACGGAGCCTCTGCCCACCGCAAACCAACTCCAGGCGCACGTGCCACTTTGTGCATCTGTTTTTACCTGGGAACTGGGGTCACCAGCTCTGCAAGCCAGTCCTTTTAGGGCTGAGACGTTACTCCAGCCTTGAGTTTTCACTTCTTTGGTCCAGATTGAAGTCATTCACTTTACTTTTCACTATAAGATATCCCTCGCAGAGAAAGGACCGCAGGCGGGTGGCGGAGGTGCGGAGTAAGCGCAGCGGCGGTGCTCTCGCGGGCGGTACAAGGCTGGCGCTCCTGAGCTCAGTCACCAGCACCCAGACAAGAAGCTGGGCCCAGCCACGAGCACCTGTAACTCCAGCTCTGCAGGGACCAGAAACCAGAGACTCACGGGGACTCACAGTTCATCACACTGGACACAGAGGCTCTGTTCCTCCTCAAGGAAATTACCTGGAAGAGGAATTAGAGGTACATGCCTGGCACTCTCTGGGTCACACATGAATGTGCACCAGAATTACATGGTTCCACATACAGGGGCATGTGGCACACATTCCTCACATGCCTCCATTGCCCCCTCACCTCTCTCTCTCTCTCTCTAAAAAAAAAAAATAAATAAAGTAGTCAAGATAAGAAGAAAGGATCACTTGCTTTCACTACAATGCTCAGAATTATAATCATGTGTCCCAAAGATCCCAGGGTTAAAGATTTGGTGCCCAGTACAGGTGCTATTGGGAGGTAAAGGAGTCCTTCAGAGATGAGGCCTGGGGTACAGTCTTTAGGTTACTGAGTTATGCCACTGAAAGTAACTGTGGGACAAGGATCTATCAAACACTGTCTCTGTTGAGTCTTGGACATGTTATAAAAAGACTTGAAGGCTGGAAAGATTGATCAGTGGTTAAGGCACTTGCCTACAAAGCTTGAAGATCCCCTGGTTTGATTCCACAGTACCCATGCAAAGCCTGACTCACAAGGTGGTGCATGCATCTGGAGTTCCTTGGTAGTTGCTAGAGGCTCTGGCAGCCCATTGTCTCTCTCTCTTTCTCTCTTTCTCTCTTTCCCCCACTTCTGTCTCTCAAATAAATAAACATTTTTTTTAAAAAGAAAAAAAAAAAAGATGTTATCTACCACTAACCAAACCCCCAAAGTTTGCTGATGTGGTCATAAAAAAACTATAAAGAGAAATGAGGATGGATTGGAATTTTTTTGAAACTGTATGGCAAAGTAAGATATTGATCTTTAAATAGGGTGCTTTTATTTATTTATTGGAAAGAGATAAAGAGGAAGAGAGAAAGAGACACAGAGAGAGAGAGAGAGAGAATGGATGCACCAGGGCCTTTAACCATCACAAAAGAACTCCAGACACATGTGCCACCTTGTGCATCTGGCTTATGTGTGTAGTGGGGAATTGAAAATGGGTCCTTAGGCTTAGCAGGCAAGAGCCTTAACACCTAAGCCATTTCTCCAGCCCCTCATAGATATTCTTTATCTATGGAATAATTGATTAAAATGAAAAAAAAATCATGATAATGTTCTTCAAGCAAAAATTAGATAAAATAAGTTTTCATGAGACTTCTTAGGGCTTCATGTAATTTCTCCTTAGAAATATATTTCATCACTATTCATCCCCCTGATATGTTAAATAGTTATAGTTATTTTATATATTTTATATTGTCTAGATTTTTAGGAAACTCATATCTATATTTTTCACTTTTTATTTGATATATACACAGGTTATACTCTTTTATCCCCTCACCTCTGCTCCCATTACCATTGGAACCCTCCTTAGTGGGGTTATAGCATTTTCTGTGGGTCATGATGGCGTCAGTCAGTCCCTATGGGATAGAAACAGGGACCATGTCTCAGAGTATTCCTACAAACTCTGCAGCTTTCGCGATCTTTTTGCCCCCTCTTCTGCAGCATTCAGTGATCCATAGCAGGCCTATTGACATTCTGCTTCAGTGTTGAGCTCCCTGTAGTCTCAGGATTTCTGCTTTTATGGGCTTTAATTGATAACTGTGTCACTGTGGTCTTGGAGCTGGATGTCAGGCTAGCAGTCAGAGTATTATTCATATCTCTCTGTTTTTCTTGGGCACTGGTGGGTGTGTTTGAGGTGGCACCTCTTGTGGGCAATTGGCTATTTTCTTATTTGGTGCATGGATCTTGGTTCTCCTCCATTTTCTCTGCAATATACAAAGCAAAACAGATTCTCTATCCAATAGTGAGAATAGCTTGGTTTAAGGGGTTGTGCAAAGCTTATTTGAGAGCTTATTTGTTTTGGCTTTTTGGTGTGCAGCCCCACTCTTCTTCAGAGACCATGGAGGTCCAGTCAGAGCACAGTTGGCTGCCTGCAGAGGCTACATGCCAGTATTGCACCAGCGTGCGCTTCTCGCCTAGCTGACTGATTGCATCATCTGCAGGGTCCCCTGCTCATTTGTGCTTTGGTGACCATTGTCCTCCAGTGGCCTCCAGATAGCTTTTCAGCACTGTGAAGGCTAGCCAAGAGGGAGTTAGTTTCCTTTGCAGTTCCAGCTGCACATGTCTATATTTGAGTTCATTTTAAATGATCTGCTTAGTTATTCTCTAGATACAATACTAGTAATTATATTACCATGCTTATGAATTCTTGAGCTAAAGGTTATTTTTTTTAATATGGCATAGTTTAGAATGTAGGATTTTTATGACATGTAGTCAGGCCCCTAAAATGACAGGACTGGGCGTGTCAGAAGAAGGTTTTACATATTGATTGTTCTTGTAGCTGTATCCTGTCCTGTGTGCTTGTCCAGTGTGCTTCCTTACTCGTGCAATGATTTGAACACCTCAGAGCAATAATTGTGGCAATATTCTATTCCCTTGTGATTTAAAAGAATAAAGAACAAAGAACATCTTACCAGGTACTGAAGCTGCGTTAGTGTCAAGCAAAGAGCCTGGGCTGTGCTACTATTCAGGTTACTACCAATGCTAACACTTATGCTTTTGTGGCGTTTCTGTTAATGGAAATTATACTGCTCCTCTGGCCTTCACACAATGACTATAATGGCAGAAGTCAAATGAGAGGGTCCTTTTGGTTTCAAACTGAAAACAGTCACACATTTTAAATTATTTCTCTTGTTGTCAAATCAGATTAATTCTTCTTTGAGTAATTTTTCCCCCCACAGGGCATCCATCACCTTGGACTAGTCTATAACCCACAATCCTCCTCAAAGACACTTAGACTAAGTTCTCTGCAATGGTGCTATAAGGTGAGCAGTTTATAACTTGCATTTGACTTTGAGAGAGAAAAGTGTTTTCTATTGGCATGAAGAGAAACCTGTCAAATCTTTCCTAATCACACTTGCTCTGGTTCCAACATCACAACAGGAGGCCATAGGAAGTGCCCCCACCCGATCTCCGTGCAGAACAATCAAGCCGAGACTGGTTTGAATTCTTATATAATTATCCCTCTCACCATGATGTTGGTCCTGAAAAGTTAATTACAACCATTTTCTTGCCCATAATGCAGAAATGATCTCTTGGTTCTGTGCAGATTTGACAAGCCTATGGAAAGATACTAAATCATAGTTCCTGGATAAATTATATATACATATATATTTTTCTTTGACAGTATCTTGATATCTATGAAGCATTATTTTTAGCCCATTTGAATGTATTTCAACCATTTCTACATGAGGCCAGAGAAAAATAGAAGTCTTCAGGTACAGCAAAGGGTAAAAGTCTGTGTAGACTGTTATGTGAATTATTGCAGCATATACTATATCTTGTTCTTTTGAGTCATGAGTACTATATACAGCTCACAGTGGGGGAGTTTGTTTTAATATCATACTTTGCCATGAAAAGTTTAATTACAGTATACTGTGACAAAAATCTATTTTAAGAAATACGAAAGTTTTCCCTTAATGCCATGAAATACCTATTGCAAAATATGAATGAAAAAGAAAAATAACTTAATATACCTCTAATGACAAATTAGTATTGTTTCAATATATGAAAGATAATTTTAATGAAATTTCTATCAAACATATTATATTGCTTTAACATGACTATAACTTTAAATTATATTTGGGGACTTGGGTTTTAATTTTTTCCACTCTACTTTTTTATGTAGAAATTTGCATACTTTATGTAGATTGGGAAGCTGGCAGATTTAATTTTAAAACACCGCTTACCAATTTATATGATTTAAATTACAAAATTTATAGTGTGAAATTTCAATTAAATATTTTTTCCTAATCAAATCTTGATAAAACTGTGGATTACAAGTAGGCAGTGCTTTGTGTTTCTATATTATTGTTTACTTTCTCATGTGTACATTCTAGCTTTATATCAATTTCAGAATATTTATTGTGTACAGAAAATTTGTTACGAGTTGGCTGGCCAGATAAAAGACAATTTAGACATGTCTAGGAAGACTAAAGTCAGAATTTTAATCATCTATGACACATCTTAGGATTATTTTGAAGTGTTTGTGATATCAAATTATTTGTTTTCATGACTAGATCCAGAAAAGTGGCTAATCATCATTTAAAGTGCCTTTTATTCATGTTGAAGATTGTGGTTATGTCACATATTCATCCCTTTAACAAAAATTTGGTGTGTGTGTGTGCTGAGTGTGCCTTTTTATTTGTGTATGTGCTCACAGGTGCGTCCTATCCTTGTTGAGGTCAGAGGATAATTGTCAAGCGTCCAGAGTCACCGTCCACCGAGTTTTGAGGGAGACATTCCTTCACTGTTTGTTGTGGACACAGCATTGCCAGACCTGCTCCTGGACATCGTCCTGTCTTCCCACCCCCCTCACTAGTGCTTTGCTGGTATTACTGAGGCCTGCACTGGAGGCTTGATTTTACCTGAAGTCCAAGAATCCAAAAAGGGGTACTCACATTTGCAGGATACTAAGGCATCTATCTCCCCAGTCTATTAATCTTTCGTTTTTGTTGTTGTTATTTAAACAATGCAACTCATTCCAAAATAAACTCACTAATCATAACAATAATGATCATTGCTAATGTAAATCACCAAAAGACAGCCACTGCTGTATTACTTTATTCATCTATGACCAAATGGCTTTCAAATAGCAGCTTACAGGATTGGGGTTCATTTTAGCTCGCAGTGCAAGTAACATTGCTCAGCATGACTCGGGACACATGGCTGGAAGTTCCTAGTCCATGGAGCCAATGAGGGAACAAGTGGCTTTCTTCTTCCTCTTCCTGCTCCTCCTCCTCTTCTTCTTTTTCCTCCTCTTCCTTTTCCTCATCCCTCTTCTTCCTTCCCCTTCTCATCCCTCCCTCCCTTCCTTCCTTCCCTCCCTCCCTTCCTTCCTTTCTTTCTTCCTTCCTTCTTCTTTTATTCAGTCTGGAAAGCTGGCCCATTCGGTGCAGAACGACACTTCCTTTCTGGGTTATTCCACTCCGGAACATCTGAACAACTGTACTCAGGATGTGTTTCTTTCACACCCTAAGTATCTCTTATCGCAATCAGATTGACAATTGAAATTACTAACTAACTACATTTGCAAAATTATGAGGCTTACTTGACCAAAATACTAGGCAAATAAACTACTTAATGTGCATAGGCATCTTATGACATTTAGGATATTAAATCTAAAGACATTAGGTAGCTGGTAAATAGTGATAGAAACAGTAGTGTTGGAGAAGCTGCAATATTAGTTAAAACAAAAACACAAACAAAAACATATAGCCTGTTACTGCAGAGGAGGAAAAAGGGGACAGCAAGAGATGGTCACAATTCCCCTCTCCTCAAAAGCAGGATCTGTTCGCAGAGAATCTCAAAGTTTCAGTCTCAAGGATTTTTCATTTCTCTGTTCTTCTTCTGAACTCTTGGAAACTTTCCTGATTCATTCTTTCTTATTCATGTCCTTATTGAGACACAATATCTTTTAGTTGTTTTTTCTTCAAGGTAGAGTCTTGCTCCATCCTAGGCTAACTTGGCATTCACCATTTAGTGTCAGGCTGGCCTTGAGCTCTCAGTGACCCTCCAACCTCAACATCCCAAGTGCCGGGATTAAAGGCGTACACCATCACACCCAGCTAATTTGTAAGCTTTTTAAAATTTTAACTTTTTTTTAAATTATTTATTTATTTATTTGAGAGCGACAGACACAGAGAGAAAGACAGATAAGAGGGAGAGAGAGAGAATGGGCGCGCCAGGGCTTCCAGCCTCTGCAAACGAACTCCAGACGCGTGCGCCCCCTTGTGCATCTGGCTAACGTGGGACCTGGGGAACCGAGCCTCGAACTGGGGTCCTTAGGCTTCACAGGCAAGCGCTTAAACGCTAAGCCATCTCTCCAGCCCTAAAATTTTAACTTTTATTAGTTATGGTCATACTTAGTATGTAAACATCCCATGTTGTTACCATCATTTTCCTCATCCCTGCCTTGAGGCATTTTATGTCACTTCATACAAGTACTCAGTGTGTACAAACAGGATCATTCACTCAGCAGCTCCATCTCTTGCACAATGAATCCTTCTATACATGTGGGGAATTGCATACTATTTCAGTCACCTAGATATTCTAAGCAGGCGATACTTAATGATCTCACACAACTCTTCAGAACTTTGAAATCCCTCCAGGAATCACATTAAGGTTTCAATCAATACTCAAGATATTCTGAGTAAGTCATATGAAAATCTACTTTGTTGAATAATGGTATATCCAGAAGCTATATATTGTTACAAGAAAATTTTCAGTGCCAGGGATTGGATACCTTCCAGTGAGTTATTGGCCAGGGAGGTCCATGTTGCCCCCAAAACATTACAGACTATGAGAAAGAGATGGTAAGACCCTATTGCTGAAGAGTGGCAAAGTCACTTAGAAATAAAGCTGGTGCTGAGCAGAAAACCTTTTCCCTGTAGCGCAGGCAACTGAAAACTGGAAAGAGCTGCACTGTATGCAGCCCCATGGAAGACAGAAGTCATCAGCAGTGAAAACAGTGGACACCGGAAGTCTCAAGTTTGGCCAGACAGGCTAAATGACTGAACGAGTGCAATAGTGTCTGCTCTTGGGAAAACCAACTGCTCTCTAATGGGACTGAAGGTCTGCTCTACTGGAGGGAATACATTCCTGTTACTGAAAACCTAATCAAAAGCCTATGGCAGGGGATGTCATGAGCCTTAGGGGTATAAAGCCTGCTCTTGTCTGGATAAGTGCATATATTACAATCACCAAAGTGCCCTGAAAGCACTATGCTTTATGTTCATATTCATATATTAATGCTACTCTCACTTCTAGTTAGAAAAGCTTCTATTTTCAGATGGTGATGACCACTGGGATGACCCAAAAGGCAATATAGTGCTCAAAAGAAATGACAGAGGAGTGTCCAGCACTGAAACATTTCACACCCTCCAAGGCTCAGGGTCCATTGAGGAAGAGGTGGCAGAAACAATGTAAGAGCCAAAGGAAGGGTACCACTCCTTACATACAACTGTCCAGACAGAAACTGGCCTCAACATCCATGACATCACAGTGACTAGCAATACCCACACAAGACCCTCATAATAGTAGAAAAAGATAATGACATCAAGTTAAAAGAGAGACTAATGGAGAGAGGTAGGGATATGACAGAGAGCAGAGTTATGAAGGGGAAAGTGGAGGAGGAGAGGGAAATACCATGGCTTGTTCTCTGTAAGTATAGAAATTGTCAAAAAAATATATATGTATATATATATATATATACACGTATATATATGTATATGTATATACATATATATATACATATATATATATATATGTATGTATGTATGCATGTGTGTGTGTGTGTATATATATATATACACACACACATAAACAACTGTTTCTACCATGCTTGGATTGTCAGTCAAACTGCTGGGACCAGGGTCCATACAATTTTTGTAAGTTCTTTGATGTAGAATGCAAATGTGAAAAGTTATCAATGCTTTCTGATATATTAACAAAGTCTTAGAGTCATACCATGGACAAAATCTTCACTGTATTTCATTTCTTCCCTAAACCTAATGCATACTTTGAGAATACTTTGCTGGCATACATTGTCTTGGATAAATTGTTTTATTTTTAAACCAATAAATTCTTAGGTTAAAATATTCTCTGAACTGGAGAGATGGCTTAGTGGTAAAGGAGCTTGCCTGAAAAGCCAAAGGACCCAGGTTCAATTCCCCGTACCCACATAAGCCAAATGCACTTGGTTGTGCATGCATCTGGAGTGCATTTGCAGTGGCTGGAGGCCCTGTTGAGCCCATTCTCATTCTCTCTCTCTCTCTCTGTTGTCTGTCTCTCTTTGTCTCTTTCTCTATCCCACTCTCAAATAAAAAAAAAATTTTCTATGAACTCTCCATAAAACTGAACATTTTGTTCCTCAAGATTTCCAGATTTTGTCAAAGAAATGGAAAAAAACATTTGGGAACCTGATATTTTTTCTGAAAACCATTTTCACAACATTGGATTATTTTTCAGAATTTTTAAATTAATGTATATTATTTATATAAAACAATGTATTCCCTTATAATATTCCCATGATATCATACACTCTGTCATATTTTTCATCCTTTCTTTATATTATGACATTTATTTTTAACCTTTTTATTTTTTATTTTTTATTTTATTTATTTATTTATTTATTTATTTATTTGAGAACGACAGACACAGAGAGAAAGACAGAGAGAGGGAGAGAGAGAGAATGGGCGCGCCAGGGCTTCCAGCCTCTGCAAACGAACTCCAGACGCGTGCGCCCCCTTGTGCATCTGGCTAACGTGGGACCTGGGGAACCGAGCCTCGAACCGGGGTCTTTAGGCTTCACAGGCAAGCGCTTAACCGCTAAGCCATCTCTCCAGCCCTAACCTTTTTATTTTTAATAATTTAATATAAATGGTTATTTTTTCCCTTGGTTAAGGGTTACAGGTATTCTGAGCATTTTATAATGAGACAATTTTATTATCTTATAAATAACAGATTTTTTTAATGTCCTTTCTTACTCCTTTTTTTCAGAGTGCTCACTTACACTCCAAAGACACCATCTCTTTCAGATTTCTTTCTGTGTTGACCAATTCAAACACATAATTCAGACCTTTGTCCCCAGTCCAGTTGTAAGGGCATGCAATTTATGAAGATATAATGAATTCATGACCAGAAAGACCTTGTGTTGGATTTAACAGATGGTATTTACTTTCATGTTATTGTACATAATTTTGAATAACACCACCTCATTTTCTTTTGAGCGTTCTAATACTTTGGTTTAAGCAAAGCTCTCCTAACCTGACTGGATTTCAACAATGGTAGCCAGAATTATGTTATCCACTTCCATATTTGAAAGAAAAAGTACTGTTATCAGCAACTTCCATCTCCTTGAACACACACACTTATATCCAACAGAAAATAGCAGCAAAATACACTACCACCTGGTAGAGGACAGATTTTTTTATGCTAATTAAATTCACATGCATATTCTTGAATTTCTGATACACACACACACAGTAACTCTCCATTTGATCTTTGTGATATTTTAATTGTAAATTTAAATACAGTTATAAGTGCTTTTTTGCACAATGAAACATTTTATTCTATCAATTTTCTACATATTAATTTGCCTAATTAATAGTTTGGATGTCAAAGTCTACTCTAACTGTTCCTAACGAATCATCTCATTCCAAGGAAATGTAGTACTGAAATGCATCATGAACAGAAATTAAGTAGCAAGACAGTTCATTTTTGTTCATATTTAATGCTATTTAATAAACATATTTGCTTTATCTAAAAAGCGTACGTAATTAATAAAAAATAACATAAAGTATAAGTCCACTATATCTAATAACATCAAACCTTACAGTTGCAATGGATTTTCACCACTGCAAGTTATATGGTAACTGATCTTTGAATGACTTGGTGATATAAAGAATAATTGTGAAGCAATTGATAGGAACATGTAATTCCCCTGTAATTACAGAGCTATTATGGACGCCCTGCAAAATGGGACACCAGTACAGCCTTACCAGTCTGGAATCCTGCCATCTTTTGACATTCACTCACTGTGATATTCATGAATGAAACATCTGACTTCTAAGAGAAAAGCCCCAGATGCATTATGTACAATAGCCACACTTTCAATAAATAGTATTGCTTATTCTCATCATATGTAAAAGAGAGATTCCTCCCATTATGCTCTATACAGACATTCTGGGTTGCTATTATGCATGCTTAACTCATTTGTGAAAAAAATAGCACTAATATATAAAAAGATTTACACTCTCAAACAAATCTTACCATTTTGGAATTCTGCTTTGTATACGTGTTTAAATATTCCCTAGCATCAGAAAATATTTGGAATTGAATGACCTAACATATTTTGTCTGAAATCTGTGTAAGCGAATACTATTTTAAGATAGTTCCTTCAGTAGAAATGGGACTGAGATAATATGATTTAAAATGGATGGTTATAGCATTTTAACACTAAAACTTAAACCTGATGTATGGCTTTTTCTCTGTAAAGATGGTTTTATTTCTTGTGCCAACTTTTCACTGAGAATATAGCCAAAGGACCTCTGCAGAATATACAGCAATCATGGCAGAAACCGCCCATGTTATGTAGCACCTGTTCTTTCATTGTGGACCAAGGCATTGAGGGTAAAGGATTTGGTTTCTGACACTGAGAGGCGGCATCTCCACCCAAAACCCCTCGAACGTCAACTTACACTCTCATTGTTCTCTTTCTCAATCCTTTATTCTTCCCCCATTTTGCAATTGTAGCTCCGATTAGGGAATATGTCAAAAATAGAAGTCTCTCTCCATCTTCCACATTCCAATGGAATACAAACCCAAGTTCATGCATTATAGGCATGCCCAACTCATGACCCATGGGCTGCCACACATGGATGAAGCTCACATTGAATATGGTGCAATATAAACACAACCTTACTTAAAATGTTATGCATTTTGTTTTGAAATTTTCTTTTTTGTAACCCAACTTTGCTGTTCTCAGACATGAACTATAAATGACAGCATCATGGAAATCATTGGAGATTCTGTACGTTTCCTGTCTTTAAGAAGCTCTACCCAAAGTTCATAGTTTTACATGTCTCCAGGCTTAGCCTGTGTAGAGATTAACCTTTATGCAATTAGCTTTATCTCCACAATTTTCCTCCAAAACTCAATTATGCAGTTTTTAAGTGTGAGCTCTCTAAATGACAGCATCGTGGTGCCATGTCAAATGACTGGAGCTGGTTAGAAGAAATTCTCAGTTAGAGTTGGTTTTCTGCTTGCAGTTACTAATTAACCAGAATTATTTCACTCAAATATAAATTCATGTGGTAAAAAAAAAACAATAAATCTGTACAAATTAAATTTATTTCAGAGAAACTGCTAAGGTTTATAAAATTGGTTCTAAAGATGAGCTAAACAGATCAATGATTTATTTTGAAGTATTGGAGAACCATTAGAAAATGATAGTTTTGATACTCTTCAATTAAATTTTAGTGACTAAACATGTGAATTTTCATCTGCGTTCATTGAAGCAAAAGTGAGTTTCCTCAGTGACATGATATTTTTTAACAGTTACTACTTTTATCTGTTATTGTTATTAATTTTGAATTTCAGTTAAAATGATGTAAGGTCAGTGAAATTAACTACTATATGACATTTTTCAGAGCCAAAATCACCTACAAGGTAGTTATAAGCAGATAGAATAGTAACAGTTATGTGTTCCCCCATGAGTCTGCTAAGATTAAGAAAACCAAAGCTCAAACACCTGTTCAAGGCCATAGTCAGTGGCTGGTCATGGGCTTGTGGCTTGCCACAGGTCAACTTCTCTGTCTGTCCCAGCAAGCTACTCCTAAACTGCAGCCTCATTTAAAATTAGCTTCTATTTATTATGTTTAAATTAAATTTTGGACTACTTATGTATGTTAGTAGCAGGAAAGGAAGAGCTAGAGATAAATAAAAATACTTTGGAATGATGTTTCAACTGTTAAAAATGTTACAATGATCATGATCTGTCCCTTTAATGTTCACCACATGCTTAAGAGTTCATTAGTTTTAAATAAGAAAGTGCTGAAATTTAATAATGGTACTTTCCATATGCAGGAAGAAGAAAACTATATACATATACTATGAAATTACATCAGATATCATTCAAATTATGCTCAAAACAAAAATCTACACCACAATAATATAGATACGAAGTGAAGGGAAAAATTAAAGTCTTGAGGTAGGAATGTCTGACATTCATTATTTTTCAATTTCCTATGCATCAAGACATAAAATGCCAAAATTATATAATTTATATAACTTGAAACTATTTTTAAGCATATACACAGATTATCCACATTTTAATTTTATTAGTGCAGGTACATGTTTATCACAGGGTTTGGAATGCCAGCCTAAGTCTGAGGCTATGTTCACTGTATCCCACTTTCAGTGCAGACACTAGGGATGCCTGTAGTGTTTGAGAAGCTATTTAACCTGTCCTTTCTTTCAGTTCTGCAAAAACAACTTCCCTGCCTACCCCATACCATTTGAAAAATGATAAAATTGGACTAAATGACCTGTAAGGTCCTAGACCTAATTTGCTATGATTTTAATGCATGCTCATGTACTGCCAAGAAACACTGATATTCAGGGTGCAGCAAGGATCCCAATTCCCATTAATAAGACATGGACATGAGGTAATGTACTGTGGCATGAAACACATAGTAAATACATGAATGAATAATATAGACTCCTTGATCCTTAACCCTTGCCAACATCCCTCATTAATTGAATGGCTAATTTGGAAGTAAGCAGTGATTCTGGCATCTGGCTTATGCCATTTAACTTTTAAATGAACAAGCTCCTACTGTGAACTTAAATCTAAAAAAATTTACAGGAAAGAAAGCACTCAATTTTACCTTCGGAAATATATTTGCATATATACATTCATGTATATATGTAAGTATAAGCATTTCTCTACATATGTTTAATATGTGCACATAAGAGAAATTCTGATAAGCTGTTAGTACTGCTTCCCAGAAATTCTATGAACCAGGTACATGACCAGGGGAGCTCCTAACTAGTGAAGTATACAAATGTTATCCCCAAGCACAGGCAGAAGTCTAACAGGACAATGTAAACAATGTAAACCCTGAGGATGGGAGTCTTATAAACATATACTTTATGAAAGAAAAAAAGCTTAATCAATAAAAACCACTAGTGAAAACCTTAATACTTGGTATTTATAGATTATTGTGATTTCTTTGCTCAGTGAAAGTAGGCTGTGCAATTTAAATTCTTAGCAGAGACTTGTGAGTTACAGCTACGGTTTATTGTATCTCTCTCTCTCTCACTTTCACAGACTCCAATATACAATCTATGAAGCAAAGAGACATCATTTCACAGAGAATTCACTCCCTGTGTGTTCCAAGATGACACCATTCTCAGTCTCCCTAGGGAGAGCTGTATTTCCTTTAACATACAAACATATTCATTAGGAAGCAGTGATGAGTGTGATTTTACACAGAAAGATTGCTAAAGAAAAAGAATCCATGGAACAAGTCATGAAATAACTGAATACAAATCTTGTCTCTAATCTTTAGTTTTTGTGTTTTCATTGTTTCATTCCAAGTACCTTTATACAGGCCAAATGTGTCATTTACCAAAATCTTTCCCGTTTTCTGCAGTTCAGGCTACCTTCCACCTTCCACCCCCTTCACTGGCTTCTGAGTGCATTACACCTGTGCAGCGTCACTCCAGGGGCAGAGTCGGAGAACCTGTTTTACGTTGGTACATTTAGATTTCCTTTGTTGGAGCCAGGTATTGTTTTTCTTTCTAGAGACCCAACCAAGACAACATACCATGTTTAGTCAATTCTGTAAGCTTCGGATCCTCTTGACACTCACAGCTCTCAGAACTCTCTCTCTCTTTTTTTTTTTTTTTCTGATGACCTTGAGACTATCATGACAAACCCTTGGGGGTTTCATAGAACGCCCCTTGGCTGGCATTTGCCTGAAAGTGTTTCCAAGATTAATCTTGTGTGTCTGCCAAACAGAGTCCACAGATGTAAAGTGAGATATCACACACCTTCAAGGTGACTTCCCATTGATGTTAACCTTCAGCGCCTGGTTCACCTATTGTTATTTCAGATTTCTCAACCACACTCTTTTTTTTTTAGTGTGTGTGGGGGGACATACTATACTTTTTACAAAGAGATGAGGTCATCACTTATGGGGACAGAGTAGACAAATGATGTATATAGAATTTTTGTATGTCAAGGATTTATCTTACCTATTCACACTTATTTATTCATTAATTTCAAAATATACTTAAAATTAAAAAAAATAGTTTCTATACACATGGACACACACACAACTATATAGAGTGTATATATTGTAATCATAAATCCTTAAAAAAAACAGTCATCCTGACACATTATGATTTCTCTAGTTTACAAAAGAAAACATTCAGAAATGTTGGATCACTTGTCGGAGGCCACCCAACTAATATACAGCACGCTTGCAGTTGATGTCAGTGTGTACACTATTTGCATTATGTGTTCTGCCCACCATGCTGTGATCATCACAGTCTGAATGCTGAAACTCTAAGACAGAACGCCACTCCTTCAGCCTTAGCCCCAAACAACGAATCTGCCACACTTCTTTATCTCAGTTCTAAGACAATAACTACAATTGCACAGTGAGCATAGATTTTGGCATCTGGATGGCTTGCAACAAGTATGCAAAATTATGAATTATGTCCTCTGCAAACTTCAAATTTTCCAAGTATTATTTTAAAGAAATTGTCTGAAAAGTTTACAGGACAGGCATACAAATAATTGTACTTAGAAGCTACATTTGTCACATAGAAGAATGTTGCGATGACATCAAGGATGCCACCCAAAGTGTTACTGTCATCAAATTGAAAACACTAAAAGGAATTGCATCTAAGAAAAAATGTTTGATGTGAAAATTACATGAAACCTCATACTTCAACTGAGCAGCTATTTATAAAGATAGCAGAATTTAACGTTAATTAGTTAGTTAATTAATATTATTTTGCTTGTGGCTTTGATCTACTTTATATGACAGTAAGATGTGATATCTCAGTGAAATTTCAGCAAGCACACTCTATACAACAAAGCATGAGACCATGTCACAGTGTCAAGGTTGCCTCAGTAAACCATTTGTTTGTGTGATGAAAACTAATATGCTTGGAGGAGTTGTAAGATTCAGACACAGAATAGGACAGGTAAGGATGCAACCATGAGCACTGTAAGCTGCATAGGACTGTCTAATTCATGACCATTTTCTTTATTGCACTCACAATCACAGCGACAACCAGTCAATTTAAATCAATGAGCTCACAATGCATTTCATGTTGGTATTATATGTTCTAAGGATTGGAAATGACTTGGCTTGTGAAAAAGTTGCTAAAATACTGCATTGGAAGTATTGTGCTAGAAAACTCACATATCATCAGTATGAAATACTACATTGGAAGTATTGTGCAAGCAAGCTCATGTATCATCAGCATGGCACATAGTATCAGGACTAGTGGGTCACGTGAGTGCTATATTCCAATGAAGTTCTGCAAAAGCTTCAATAATTTTTTCCTAAGTGACTAAAATACACATTTTAAGCCAGAATGCATAATAATTATGTTAAGCACTATCCTCACTAAAATTTGATATTGTCAGTCTCTCCAGCCCTTTTTTCACTTACAAAATATTGTTTATTTGATACAGAGAAAGAGGGAGAGAAAGAGAGAGAGAGAGTGAGAGAGGGAAAGAGAGAAGGAGAGAATGGGCATGCCAGGACCTTTAGCCACTGTACACAAACTCCAGATACATGCACCCCCTTTTGCATCTGGTTACGTGGGTCCTGGAGAATTGAACCAATATCCTTTGGCTTTGCAGTCAAATACCTTAATTTTTAAGACATCTCTTCAGTCCTCTCTATGCACTTTTTAAAAAAATTTAAAAAAAAAAATTTATTACTTTTTTGAGAGCGACAGACACAGAGAGAAAGACAGATAGAGGGAGAGAGAGAGAATGGGCGCGCCAGGGCTTCCAGCCTCTGCAAATGAACTCCAGATGCATGCGCCCCCTTGTGCATCTGGCTAATGTGGGACCTGGGGAACTGAGCCTCGAACCGGGGTCCTTAAGCTTCACAGGCAAGCGTTTATCCGCTAAGCCATCTCTCCAGCCCTCTATGCACTTTTTAATGTTGCATGCTATGTTTAATATCTTGTATATTTTGAAGGGTTGTTTATATTATTTAGATAAAGGAGTTTTATGAATATTTTGAAATGAAGTATCATTCACTTGGGAGAAACCTAACTTACTGTTGCACATATCATTATTAGTACTATGCTTATCCTCCATAGAAAATGAGTATATCCACCTGTAAGTAAAATACATAACTGTGATAGTTAACTTTAATTACCAACTTGATGTGAGTTAGTTATTTAGAGTCTCAGTGGAAACAAATCTCTGGGAATGTCTAGAGGGAGTTTCAAGACTAGGTGAATTGAATGGGACAACGGATTTGTCTCTGGGTGGCACCATCCCATGGATGGAACAGCCGTGAGCTGACGTGCTGAACATGAGCCTCCGTTGCTCTCTGCTTCCTGACTGTGGACCGAGTGTGACCGCCCACCTCGACTGCTGCCCCAAGGCCTTCTTCCCACCACGATGGGCGGTGGTCCCTGGAAATGAGCTGGAACAAACCCTTGCTTCTTACTTCTTATCAGGTTTTTGACCACAGCGATGAGAAAAGGAACAAACACAACACTTCTTTACTGCAGTTTGGAAAGCCTGAGTAGGCTATTATGTTTAAGCCTATAATTCATGTCAAATTAATTTTAGACATTTTGTGGAGTATGAGAGGAAAGTCACATTTTTCCCTTATGACAACTATTTGAGTTGATTAAACAAATTCATTTAATCCAAGATTGAGGGTCCCCAGGCCACTCACAAGCTTAAAGATTAATCATATTTTTTTTAAAAAAGTGCCATCATATTAATGGTTGGTATTTCCTACAGTTAAAAAAAGAAAAAGATTCAGGTTAAACTAGTAAGTGGTAAAGACACATAGGTCTCTGCCAAGGAGAACAGGCCCTACTTGTACATGCTGACTGTGAGAACAGATCCACAGAGATGCTGGATTCAGCCATGAATGCGGTATGACAACCATGTACACTATTTCCTGAAGAAATCCACGTAGGCCTTGTTCTCAGGAGACATTATCTGAGATAAGCCATGTAGAATCCATTGTCAAACTCACCTACTTTAGGATTGAGACGCCTTCCCAGATAAAAGCAGGCATTTGTCCTACAGCCCTTATTTATCTCATCAGATATGTACTATATGGTTTTAAGTCTCAGTCATAGTAAGCAAGTATTTGCCTTAAATCACACTGCCAACATAAATAATTTGATAAAATTTGTGCCAAATTTCTTTTCCCAGGCATAATATTCCAAAGGTTTAGAATGCAAAATTCTAGCCCTTAAAGGGAATAGTCCAGGTCTGCGAGTTAGTATTTCCCTGCATATTCACCCAATGAGTTGTTTTGCAATCTTTGTAGCTTTCAGTAGGGTTGTTTTTCATCAAAATCATCAAAGTATCATTTTGATGATTCTATAATTTTGCGTTTACATTTCCAAATGGCTTTGAAAAATCACATTGTTAATTTCTCCATGTGGTCATATTTGTAGTATGTTTTCTCTTTACTGTAACTTCTCAACTTCTCATTCATTTCAAACCTATTTTATTTCACATCATTCATTACCTAATTTTATAATTCTGGTATAATAATTCCAAGTTCAGCATCATTTTAATATCAGTGTCAGACTGTCCTTTCTCTTGACAATGGGGAACATTCATCTTCATGGCGTGTCTTAAAGGAATAGAGTGAAGGCTTGAGGTTTTTATGCTGTCCTTTTAACTTTATATTTTTAAATATTTTGATGTCATTTCCAGTGCCTTTGAGAAGGATAATCTTATAGTCTTTTTCCTTATTTCTTTACATTTTCCCATGGCTTATTATATGCTGAAAATCACCCAGATAGAAGCTTAGTTGGTGATTACCAGAAATGGAGTTTTCTTCACAGTTTAGCATCACAGATGGTGAAGCAATGATGTAGATGGCTGATTCTTCAGTGGAAAGTTCTATAGCTATCTTGAGAATGCAACTGTTGGGAATGCAACTGTATAACCTATGATACTGACATTTAAAATACACCCAGTAAAATTTGCAGTTGAGGAAAAATGGTTTTAACATGAATTCGATTTCTCCTAACTGTATTAAAATTAAATTAAATTATTAAAGTTCAAATACATGCACAAACACAAATAGGAAAAACATCACATATGATTTTTAGTAGTCTTCAGAAATACAAAAAAAAAGAGATTCTTATAGATAAGGGTGTTAATAAGAACAGTAAAATGAATTAAAAGTGTCCAATACTAGAAATCTCAAAGTTACACTTATCCATGATGTGTCACCCCAAGCCATTATGTGCCAGACAATGGCAGAGCCGACATGGTGATGCATGCCAAAGGAAGTGGGGCAATCCCACATGCCTCCTTGCCCACTTAGATGTACATATTCTTCCCCTCCCCGGGGAAGATGAAGGAAGATTGCTTTCTTAAGAAAAATTAAAGTTTCCCAACAACAAAAGGGCACATGACTTATAAATTGAGGTGTTATAAATTAAAATAAAAGATTTGAATGAACAAAAGCCTACAGGTTAAAAGGCCAAAGCAAAACACAACAAAAATACACTTTCTTACTGTGAATGGCTGGCCCAGTGCTAGAGACCTCTTGAGGGAGTTAACAAGTGAAATCAGATGTTTATATCGGATCTGAACAAAGCAAAGAACTTGTGTTCCTTAAGATTATTTAAGGCTAACCTGGGTGTGGTGGTGGACGCCTTTAATTCCAGCACTTGGGAGATAGAAATAGGAGTGTCACTGAGAGTTCGAGGCCAGCCTGAGACTACATGGTGAATTCTAGGTCAGCCTGGGGCAGACTGAAACCCTACCTCAAGAAAACAAAAAGAAAAAAATCTAGGGCTTGAGAGGTGGTTCAGTGGTTAAGGCACTTGCCTGAAAAGCCAAACAACCCAGGTTTGATTTCCCATTACTAACATACAGCCAGATGCATAAGGTGGCACATGTATCTGGAGTTCGTTTGAGTGGTTGGAAGCTCTGATCTGCCCATTCTCCCCGTTTATCTGCTTTCATATCAATAAAAAAATTAAAATTAAATATATATTTTAGACAAATTGGATGTTATAGGCCATGAAAGTCAGAAATATCAAGGATAGCACCACACATCCTTCACACAATTGTCTATGATTAACTTTGAGAAATGTTGAGGCTACCATTCACCATGAGCATGGCTCATTCACACCGAGGCAGCAGTAAACTTAGAAGAGATCAACTTCAAGTCAAAAACAGTTTTTCAGGGTCCCTCCAAGGCTCAGTGCTTCCCTTGTCCTTAGTTCTCACTTACTGGAGCTGGGACATCATGGTCAGGCTGTTTCCAAGATCGGTTCTTTACCTCCAACAAACCACCTCAGTCTGTGCTCTCAGAGTCCAAGAGGACATGGTTAGGCAAGGTCATTTGCTTTCTTTTCTCTTGTCCAGTGACTTCTCTTCAATAAGGTAAGTCAGTGGATTCCTGGTCTTTTGCTTTTTACAGATTTTCTTTACAAGGTAGGGTCTCACTCTAACCTAGGATGACCTAGAGATTACTCTCGTCTCAAGCTGGCCTTGAACTCATGGAGATCCTGCTACTTCAGTGTACTGAGTATTGGATTAAAGGAGTGAGTCATCACATCCAGTTTACAATTTCAGGTTTTGTTTTTCTTCAAAAAGGATTTTCTTAAGAAACTAAAGTATTCTATAAACATCAACACTAATCACTCCATTGTAAAGTTGAAAAATATGAAACATTCCTTCTGATAACTTTTATCTATCTGTGATAGAGATATGGAGGTTCCAGGATGAGGAAGATGACAGTAAGGGTGAAAACAAGCAGCAAACCTATTCTTGTTTCAAACTTCAGTAGACAGTAAAACACTCAGGAGACAGGAACACAAGTCTCACAATCACCTGGTGAAGAGAAACAGAGCAAGGCATACTGATGGGTCACTGGAGGAGCTAGAAAACAAGAGGCAAAGGGTCAATTCCAGAGATAAAAATGTAAAAGAATCAAATCAAAGGATAATATAAACACTGTGTTATCGTGTGTGAATTATAGCTGACAGATTCATAATTACCTCAGATGACCTAATTCATCCCAATATGAGCTAAACCAAAATCAAGAGACAGAAAATTTTATTATGGGATGTTCTCTCCCTCTCTCTCTCTCTCTCTCTCTCTCTCTCTCTCTCTCTCTCTTTCTCTCTCTCTCCCTCCCTCTCCCTGTTTTTCTCTCCCTTCCTCTCTTTGTCTCTCTCTTTTCTGCCTTTCTCTGTCTGTGTCTCTCTCTGTTTCTCTCTGTGGTGCATACATGCTCCATCTATATCTAAGCTGCTCTCTACTTATATCCTAGGTGGGCTTTATGCTTCCGTTCAGTTTCAGTTTTCTTGAGTGCAGTCCCTTCCCCACCCAACAGTCACAGCTCCACGCACTACCATAATGATGGGTGAATCTTTCTGAAGGGCCTGGTTTGCCAATCGCCGTTACATTTTCTATGTGCAGCTGTGACAAACTCCAGAGATGGACAACTTAAGGGATGGCTATTATTGCTGCTTAGGTGTCCGTCTGGTCAGCTCACGGTCACTTGACCCTTGGTCGTGGTTTGGGGGTGAGGCAGGCACAATGACAGAGCAAGTGAGGAGCAGTGCCGCTTGCTGAGGGGGCAGAGACACAGGTGAGACGGCTCCGGGTACCGCACCATCCTTAAAAGCATGCTAGCAGTTGCTTACGTCCCTGAACTGGCTCCCACTTCCAGATTCCACCGCCTATCAATCAAACCTTGAAATTGTATATTCATCAACACACTAGGTCATGGGTCGGCTTAAAACCCATGAGCTGTCAACCCAGCTGTGAACATGTGAAACTTTGAGAAAAAATTCAAATTTCAACTATAAGAATATCATATTTCTTTATCATAAACCTCTGAACACTTAAAGGTCATGGACAGATTGAGTGTATTTCTTTTCCCCTTTTATGGTTACACTTTACTTGTTTGTTCAAAATAAAAACATAATTTTATTCTGTTTAAAATATATATCTAATAAGGGCTATAGAGATGGCTTAGCAGTTAAGGCATTTGCCTGCCAAGCCTAAGGAGCCCAGTTCGATTCCCCAGGACCCATGTAAGCCAGATATACAAGGTGGCACATGCATTTGGAGTTCATTTGCAGTGGCTGGAGGCTCTGGAGTGCCCATTCTCTCTCTCTCCTTCTTTCTCTCTCCCAAGTAAATGAAATTTAAATAATATTTAATGAAATATAAATATCTAAAATTCAGCCTTGAAAAGAGTAGTGAAACTGTACATGGTTAAAATAATAGTGACTTTGGGAATTATAAAATTCTGGGTAAAACATATTGAAACAATAAAAAAAGTTTCTGGGGCTGGAGAGATGGCTTAGCGGTTAAGCGCTTGCCTGTGAAGCCTAAGGACCCCGGTTCAAGGCTCGGTTCCCCAGGTCCCAAGTTAGCCAGATGCACAAGGGGGCGCACGCGTCTGGAGTTCGTTTGCAGAGGCTGGAAGCCCTGGCGCACCCATTCTCTCTCTCTCTCCCTCTATCTCTCTTTCTCTCTGTGTCTGTCGCTCTCAAATAAATAAATAAATAAAATTATTAAAAAAAGTTTCCGCATTATTTTCCATTTGAAAAGAAAAACAGCAATTGCTTAAATGATAACAATCTTCTTCCTTACTAGCCACCAATGATACACTAGCTAGATATAAATATAAAGATACAAATAAGTCGATGGTGTATAGACAAACACAGCAATGGTGTTAGAAGACAGGTAATAGATAATAGCATAGAAATGAAGAAAGTTTGACCAAATACAGATTCTCACTTTTCTCCCTAACTCTAAGCATGGCCACATATACACATTCTGCTCTCATTTTCTCATTTCTGCTGAGAAAATGAATTGCTACAGTGAAGGGAGTCAATGAACTGTTCAGAAGACATATTATTAATTTTCTTAAATGAATCAGCTACAGCTAATAATATCAATCATTTTATATGAAGTATCTCAATAATTTCACCAAGTTATTAACATTTTACCCAGAGAGAAAAATGGAAAGTTCAATTAATTAAACTAATACTGTTTAGGGGAAAATAACAACAAAATGAATCCTATCTTATTTGCGTACTGAAAATTGTCACAAATAAAGTTCTTTAGAGGCAGAGGCTATGGAGAACAATTATATGAAAAGTGGCAAGTCCAATTACTGAAATGATAAGCAAATTATAAAGCAAAAAGAAGAAACAATGACAAAAATATAATCACATTCTTTTATTTTCTGCCAACTTTCTTGGAAAACTTTTATACTTCAAATTTTTTACCAAAGTTTTTTTTTTTTAAGTTTAATTTACATTAGTATCTTGTAGAGTGTAATAAATCTATTAAACATATAAAAAGCATGATTTCTGCCACTGAACAACCTGTTATTTTGTTCTTTCCAAATATTTTTCAAATAATCTTAGTCATTATAAATCTAATAAGACTTAAATTAGAGATGATTAATCAATTATGTGTTTGTTTTAGATAGATATTTTATATTATGTAAAGCAAAGTATTTTACTTCATGTATAAAATAATGCATTTATATGTGTTCAAAGAGATACACTATTGAAGCAATAAATGACATTTTGAAGAACTTTTTATTTCTTTCTATTATTTTCAAGCAGAAGGAGTGAGAGAGAAAGTAGGTCAAGCTAGGACCTCTTTCTACTGTGAACAAACTTCAAATGCATGCACCATTTTTAACATCTGGCTTTATGTAGGTCTTGGGGAATTGAACCAGGCTGGCAGGTTTTGCAAGCAAGCACCTTAAAGCACTGACCAATTTCTTCAGTCCCCAAGAAAATATTTTTTAAATATTTTAAACAAATTTTATTTTTATTTATTGTATATATATATATATTTACATATATATTTAATTGATAACTTCTATATTTACAGGCAAAAAAACCCATGATATTTCCTTCTCCCACTTTCCCCTTCATAACTCTGCTCTCCATCATATCCCCTCCCTCTCTCCAGTAGTCTCTCTTTTAATTTGATGTCATCATCTTTTTCTCCTATTTTGGGGTCTTGTGAAGGTAGTGCTAGGCACTGTGAGGTCATGGATATCTAGGCCAATTTCTTTCTGGACAGTTGTATGTAAGGAGTGGTGCCCTTCCTTTGGCATTGTTTCTGCCACCTCTTCTGCAATGCACTCTGAGCCTTGGAGGCTATGACATGTTTTGGTCCTGGACACTCCTCTGTCCCTTCTTCTCAGCACAATGTTGCCTTTTGGGTCATCCCAGTGATCATTGCCATCTGAAACGAGAAGCTTCTCTAACCAGAAGTGAGAGTAGCATTAATATATGAATATGAACATTAAGTATAGTGCTTTCAGGACAATTTGGTCAAACATTGTTACTAGAAAATTTTCAGTGCCAGGCATGGGATACCTTCCAGTGAGTTGTTGGCCAGGCAGGTCCCTGTTGCCTCCAAAACATTACAGGCTATTGCCGAGGCCCTTGGTTTCCCACAAGTAACAGATGTTAAGACCCTATTGCTGAAGACTTTATGTGCCTGATTGGCAAAGTCACTGAGAAATCAAGCTGGTGCTGAGCAGGAAACTTTCTTCCTGTAGAACAGCCAACTGAAAGCTGGATAAAGCTGCACTGTATGCAGCCTTATGGGAGACAGAATTCATCAGCAGTGAAAACAGTGGACACTGGAAGCCTCAAGTTTAGCCACACAGGACAAATGACTGAACGAGTGCAATAGTGGCATGTCTGCTCTGGGGGAAACTGACTGCTTTCTAATTGAACTGAAGGCCCGCTCTATGGGAGGGAATACGTGCCTGGTACTGAAAACCTAATCAAAAGCCTACGGCAGGGGAGGTCATGAGCCTTAGGGGTATAAAGCCTGCTCTTGTTTGAGAAACATTTTTAATAGATTTATTTATTTGAGAAGGGATGTGAAAGTAGTTGCACCAAGGCCTCTTGCCACTGCAAATAAACTACAGATACCTACAACTCTCTGTGCACCTGGATTTACAAAGGTATGGTGGAATTGAGCCCAGGCTATCAGGCTTTCCAAGGAAGTATGTTTATCCACTGAGCCATACCTCCAGGCCAAACAATGTTTTTTTTTTTTTTTTTTTTTTTTTGTAGTAACATAATTAAAGTGCTTTGTATAAAAATAGGTTTCTGTGCTTTTCAGTTAGACCCATGGATAATTTACTGATGACAATGCGTTTCCATGCTTTGCTATTAGGACCTGAGGGCCATGAATGTTTCTCGTGGAAACATAAGAAGTAGCACACCAGAGACACCTTAGACTCCTCTTGGCATATGTTATGTTTCTGTTGACTTGGTTCCTTACATTTCTTTTCCTCTTCCAAGCCGTGCCTTCCTTTGCTCCAGGGTTATTTCCAACTGTGTTCTGCAGCTGTTGGTTCAGTGCATGAGAAACAATTGATGACACAGATCATAGAACAAGTTAATCAGCATGGGGCTTTGGTAATGAAAAGTAAAGCCCTGGCAAGTTAATACATCAGTGTTTAAGTGGAGAAAGTATTTAAAACTAATTAAGCACTGGTGCCGGAGACAGTGATTTAATCTGGAGTCCTTAAACCTTTCTACTCCCTAGCACTGTGGTTTTCACAATGCTAATGTCAAATTATAATTTCATGTTTTTGAATCAAAATAATTGAGCTCTGTGAAATGAACCCCATTTTATAGAAGAGACCTTGAAACTAAAGAGTGTGAGAGTTACAAACTGTCAGCCAGGGGCTGGCTTGTCTGACATAATCCTTCTCCTTGTCCTGCAGTACAGGTTATCCTGAATCATTTCTCTTGACAGTTTCTAAGAAATGTCCAACATGGTTGTAGAGGAAAGAAGTTTTATACTAACAATGTTATCAACACTATTATAATGAGTAGCAATATTTTCTTTTTCTTTTTTTTATTTTTTTAAATTAGTTTTCTATTCAGCAAATAGAGGCAGTTTGTACCTTTATTAGGCTCATCCGTGACCTACCCCCTCCCCAATGGCCCCTCCTTGTTGATGTATATGGGTTGTGCATTGTGGAGTTAGCCCATAGTTTTTTTTTGTTTTGAGGTAGAGTCTCACTGTAGCTCATTCTGTCCTGGAATTCACTATGCAGTCTTAGGGTGGCCTCAAACTCTTTAACATCCTCCTACCTCTGCCTCCCAAGTGCTAGGATTAAAGACATGTGCCACCATGCTGGCTGGCAGAGGGATTTTCAAATACTGAGTGACATTGATGAATATTAAACTCTAGTTGTTTTAATATATATCCTGTAAATTATCTTCTATGGGTTACTGGTTCAACCCATGATATTAACTGGCCATCTCTAAAAAGTCTGTTATAAAAGATTAACTTTCACATGAAACTAAGACAACATATATTACAACTATGTTTGTGTCACATTTATGTGACTTGTAGTGGAGTGGAGGTTGTGGGAAAATTGATAAGCCAACACATATTCAAAACAGGAAGCCCTGTCTTTCCTTTTTTATTTCAGAGCATGGCTATAAGCGAATACAAGACAGAAAGTACTAGTTGAGGCCTGAATCAAGTGTCTAGCATGTGAGCAGTGTAAATTTCGTTTCTTTAAGTTTGTGGTCATGAAGTGCTCCACAGAGAGGAAGGTAGTGAAAGGTGCATGTGCTTCATTAGCCTTCTATTGGAAGGGTCTGATATTTGTGATACTCCCTCCTCGCATTTAGAAAGTCACCTCCTAAGACATATAATATAGTCATTACTGCCTCATCCAAGTGACTCCTCGCATTCTGTTAAGAAAAACGAATAAATAAAAATCTTTGGTTGCTATTATCTGTGGTTACATTAAATTCCAAAATCTTTGTATGCTATGATTTGAATATTATTTATCCTAGAGAGCTTCTCATGTTTACAAAATATTCTATGCTATGATCATATGTCACATAATAGGATTTTTAAGAAATAAGCCTAATTAGCATATCTTGAGGCAGCAATGTTTAAGGCTATACCATCCTTAGCATGCCTGATATAGAGTGTCTCGAGACCATTGAGCAGATGCCCGCCAAACGGCTTAAGGTCTTTCTTTTATAGCCCTGGTTACATCTCAAGAGAGCACTCTTCTAAAAGCACAAGCCTGGCTCAATTCAGTGTGCTAAACTTCCTGTATTTCCACTGTCTTCTGCTATTGATGTAGGGCTTGAGTCCTGAGAGGGCCCAGATCTCCACAAAGATGCAGGAGACTGTAAGGCCCCTGATCTCCAACCTTGGGTCTTTGGGTATACTATCAAAGAACTGAAAATACAGACTCAGAGAAAAGTAAGTCATGAATTATGAGATTAATATTAGGGATGCCTAAGCCAAAAAAAAAAAAAAAAAAAAAAAAAAAACAAGGCTCCTTCTTCCCTCCCTGAGGAATGGGAAAACCTCTGCTCACATAGCCAGGGAGAGAGGAAGAAGAGCTGGAAAGACTAATGAGCTTATATACCTGGATGCCCAGCGGGGAATCATGTAGAATGAGGTAACATTGTGCCCAGGCATGAAGAAATTCTTCCTCTTGTCAGCATGGCTGGAAAGGGGAGGGGAGACAGAGCTCTCCCTGACATGTGGGCTAAAAAAGCAGAAGTAGAGGCAGGGTGCTGTGGTCAGGAACCTCCAAAGGGCCATGAGGTTTCCACGTGTGCTCCCAACCTCTGCATGTGAATCGAGCATCCAATTAGATTGCGCTCCATGACCAGTTTCAGGTATATAAGGGAGAAACATGACTGGTTGTGGAGCTCAGTAGGCTGACTCAGGAAGGACTAGGAAACAGGTGTGCTAAGCCTGGGAAATTTCAGGAAGAAGCAGAAAGCTGATACTGGGCATGATGCTTGTTGCCATCTTGCATGAGCCTGCATCAGACCTGGATTCCCGTCTTGCCAAGGCAAGCAAGGTGGCATCAGTGTTTCAGTGGGCCAGTCCCCAACTAATGACTTATCAGACCAAAGGTTACATTGTCCCTAATCATATTACCGTGACAGGTGATCCCAGCATTGGGATACCACCAGAAGGTGATGCAAAGCCTCCAGAGGCTCCTTACAGAAGCCTGGACCATGTTTGTAAGAGTTCCCAGCTTTCATACTGTGACCTACAAAATTCCTTTTAATTGCGACATTGATCTTTTGAGAATTTCATTCTAATAACAAAAATATGGACTAATAAAGTACTATTATCTAATCAATATACAAGTTCTTCCCCAATTTCCTGTTTGCTCTTGGGCTAAGGATTTCAGGGTTTGTCTTGATAAAGTGTGCAAAGCCTCTCTCACTAATGCTCCCTCACATGGAGCCACGTCGGGGTAGGACTCTCCTTGCTGTGGGGAACTGGCACATCTCAAACACTGTAAAAGTATTCATCCAATCACTATTAGTGATAATGATAATTCCTTTAAGTTTGAGATGTTCATTTTACTATAAATTAGCAAAGATGCTAGAGATGAGGGGAATTTGATTTGGTAATTAGCAGCTGCTGGACTGTTCCTTGCTGTTATACACGCCTTTAGCAAAAGGACCACTGCCAGCCAGACTGCACTTATGCCAGAGCTGGCCATCTTGAGCACTCCACGGATGCTGGATGCCTTGAGAGAGACAATTACACGAAGATCACAGCCGATTACTCTGGCTTCTGAAGGTATACTCTCAGCCATGGCTATTTGAAACAGTTTGTTTTTGGTCTTTTGCTAAGACAAGCATTGATGAACTCTAGATGAGCCTGCCACCAACTCTAGCAACCTGAACAGGAATGGGAGCAAATATATATATGTATATGTATATGTATATGTATATGTATATGTATATGTATATGTATATGTATATGTATATGTATCTTTCAAGGAGAGAAACAGGCAGATAGAAAGAAAGAGAGAATAAGAGGCAGATAGAAAGAAAGAGAGAATGGGCACTACAGGGCCTCCAAGCCACTGCAAACAAATGCCAGACACATGCTCCCCCTTATACATCTGGCTTACATGGGTCCTGGGGAATCAAGCCAGGGTCCTTAGGCTTCTCAGGCAAACACCTTAACCATTAAGCCATTTTCCCAGCAGTGGTCTTGATACTTTTAATGCTCTCTATAAGAAGGCTCTGCAAGGTTTCCAGGGGGTTGCCAATTTTTTGGGCCACAGGTCTCATGCCATGGTTCAAGAGCCAGAAATGCTGAGACAATTAAGGGCTAAGGAAGTGTGATTTCCTACACCCACACTAAAGCTATAATTAGTAGGGCTAACAATCTTGATATCTGGGTAACATAGAGCTTAAATACATTTAGTTATAATTGTTTTGGGGATCAAAAAGGACTAAATCAAAGGATGAGAAGATTCACTAGTTAAATCCAATTCCTTCTTCTATTTGTGGCCTACCAAACTAGAAGTAACCTTCTTGTTGCTGTTTTAATCAGGGCATTAAAGTCTATTAACAAGAACTCCACCTTCTTCACCTCTTAGCAATTTTCATTAGTCATCAGTGAAATATAAATGAACTACAATGTAACAATCTCATATCTCTCAAGACAGTTTTTATTTAGAAATAAATATAGAAGAAAGAAGAAAAGGAAGAAGAAAAATAAAAGGAGTAGAGTTGAGGTATGAAGGGAAGGGATCAGATAAATGAAGACAGAAAGAATGAAGATAGACAGAAACAAAAAAGAAGTAATGAAAGAGATAGAAAGAAAGAAAGAAAGAAAGAAAGAAAGAAAGAAAGAAAGAAAGAAAGAAAGAAAGAAAGAAAGAAAAGAAAGAAAGACATGAAGAAAGGAAGGAAGGAAGGGAAAGGGAAGGGAAAGGGAAGGGGAGGGGAGGGGAGGGGAGGGGAGGGAAGATGAGAGAAGGGGAGAGAAGAGAAGAGAAGAGAAGAGAAGAGAAGAGAAGAGAAGAGAAGAGAAGAGAAGAGAAGATGAAAAAGTACAAATGTCCTTGTGGGAGAGAGGTGCTGAAACCCTTGTTGTCTGTTGGGAATTATCAAGAATACAAGCACTAATGCTTTTCATTTCTCAAAACAATTACCAATGAAGTCACTGTTTTACACAGCAACCTCACTTTGTTAAAATTTACCGACAATAATTAAAATCATCACCTCGAGATGATATCTGCACGTGTATGTTCATTACAAAATTTTTCAGATGTGGCAACCAAAAAGTGTTGCTAATAAAAACTGTACTGGAAAATTTTAATTAGATATTGGCACCAGTCTGACATTTCTATAAACCTAATGAATAATTTAAAGATTGCTTGTGGTCTAATCTAAACATTATCTTTACGCAGAAAAATCTTCAACCAACATTTACTTTTATTTCTCATCTGCTGATTAGTATTACTTGGAACTGTCGGAAAAATCAGTTTCCATATTCACCCCACAAGGAGGTCAGAGTGTAGACTGACAATCTTAAGAAAAGCAAAACACATTAGGCACGGTAGGTTTTTTATTTCATGGTGAGAAGGTATAACGAGAGCCAGAGTAAGACAGAGCACAAGAGTGGTGAGAGAGGAGAAAAGAAGGGTCTATTTTCATCAGATGGCATTTTCTTTTCTTTGGAATGGAATAAGAACATAGGAGAGTGGGGAATAAAAAACCTTTCCAGTTCAAAAGCTGGGACAGATAAGACTAAATTTATAAAAGAAAAAAAAAAATGAAAGCATCTCTACACAGTGAAGAGCAAATGAGCCAAGGCCGAGTTTAAGCCGACGGAAGCCAGGGAGCTTCAGCAGCACAAGCAGGACCCACGGCCTGCAGGGTGATGCAGAGGATGACTGACTACCTCCTCCGGGTAGGTAGAAGAAGGTCCATTTTCTCTGTGAATGCCACTGTCCAGATACCAGTGAAGGTGTTCAGCTTACTCCCTAATGACAAGTTCTGTGATCACTGTCCTGTTGAAAAAAAGTGATTTATTTATTATTTCCTTTTTTTTTTTTTTTTTCCCCAGGTAGGGTCTCACTCTAGCCCAGCCTGACCTGGAATTCACAATGTAGTCTCAGGGTGGTCTTGAACTCACGGTGATCCCCCTACCTCTGCCTCCCAAGTGCTGGGATTAAAGGCGTGTGCCACCATCCCTAGCTTGTCACTTACATTATTATCACTACTATCCTGGCAATTTAACACAGTTATATATAAATAGGCAAGCATTTGACAACTGAGCTACATGCTCAGAAAAGCTCTATTAAATTGTGGATAATACATAGGAATCAAGAATTCTTGAAATATGTTTAAATAATACATGTTTGAAGATAACACAATCATAGACAAGTTTAATATCAGTCAAATCATAAATTAAAGTGAAGCTTTAAAATAGAGTATATTTTAAAAACAAAATCATATTAATTTTTAAGATTTGAAATAAAATATTACCAATATGCTCCAACTGAATATATCAATATAACTCTCTATCATGTTAATAGAATTTAATTTATGGAATTCTTATGAAATTTTTAAGATAATTAAATTAAAATTTTTCTCAAGGTTTTTAAGCTTTCTGGGAATAACAGTTTTAATAATAAAATTTGAAATTCCTAGAAGCTTGAACTTTAAGACTGTGGAGTAAATTTAAAAGTAAAAGGAAATGAAGAGAGATATTCTTTGAAATCTTTTGAACATAAATGCATAATTGTTAGGCCAAGAAGTAGGATCAATGCTGTCACATTCCCCATGGTGACTGTCAATCTGTGTTAAGAAGGACTCCAGTATCGTTTCTTATTTTGAACATTGATTTGGCATTTATATGGAATCCTGACCCCTGATCGATTCTGTTAAGGCACAATTGATTTTGGATTTGCCTTAGTATAAGAGAAACATGGGATTAGTTTTGGTGAGTAATTCTGGTTTTCATATTATTTGGGGCTAAAGGAAGGTTTCTTTTTGAAACACTTCCATTTTGACCAAGTCAAATTTTATTGTTTCAGGTTATATTTTAAACTAAGATAACCATTTTCTATCTTTAAATTTATGGTTGGTTGTTTACTGCCTAAAGACAATATAGAATCAGGTGTACATTTTTTCCAGTTGTGATTGAACTATTTCCTTAAATTCAATCACTCATATAAATATTTTCCATCCTGGATCATAACTGCAGAATTACAAGTTTATCTAGTGGATAAGTAATGCATATTAAATCTTCCAACCTTCTGAATCTTGGATAGTTAAATTCATGTTAATAACCAATCACTAAGTCCCTATGCATGCAAGGCATCTCACAAGGTTTTCTAATAACATTATTACAAATATCTTCATGATATATACTCTTGAAAATACTGTTATTACTTCAAGGTTAACAGAAGAAATTCACAGAGAATAAAATGTTGAAAGTTACATATACTTCTAATAGTCATATGAAAAGAAACCAATAAAATAGAATGCAATGAAAATAAGCCTGCTCATAAAAGCCATGTGTGATAATGTTTCACTGTGAAATGTCTATGTGGTAATTCTTTGTTTATTTTTATTTATTTATTTGAGAGTGACAGGCAGAGAGAGAGAGAATGGGTGCGACAGGGGCTCCAGCCACTGTAAATGAACTCCAGACGCATGTGCCCCCTTGTGCATCTGGCTAACGTGGGTCCTGGGGAATCAAGCCTTGAATTGGGGTCCTTGGGGTTCACAGGCAAGTGTTTAACCACTAAGCCATCTCTCCAGCCCTGTGTGGTAATTCTTAAAGAATATAAACCTTAGTTTGGAGAGATGGCTTAGTGATTAAGGCCCTTGTCTTTGGAATCTAAGGACCCAGGTTCAATTCCCTAGTACCCAAGTAAGCCAAGTTCACAAGGTGGCGCATGTGTCTTTAGTTTGTTTGCAATGATTAGAGGCCCTGTGAACCCATTGTATATCTCTCTAATAAACAAACAAACAAACAAATAAATAAACAAATAATTTTTTTAAGATCCATGTCTCACCAATTATGCCAAAATTCTAGATAAAGTACTTCTTATCTGACAAAATAATGAAGCATTATACAAGTTTTATCAACTACCAACTGTAGTGGCACACACCTTTAATCCCAGCACTCAAGAGGCAGAGGTGGGAGGACTGCGGAGAGTTTGAGGCCACCCTGAGACTACAAAGTGAATTCCAGGTCATCCTGGGCTAGAGTGAGACCCTACCTCAAAAAGACAAACAAACAGAAAAAAGTTTTACCAACTAATTTCACTTTTTAGGAGGACTAAAATTTCTCTCCTGTGTGCGCATGGGAATGTGTGTGTGCTTGTGTGTGTTTGTGTGTATATGTATATATGCACGTGCACATACACCAAGGTCTCTTGCTACCGCAAACAAACATCATACAGCTTTATGTGGGTAACTGAGGAACTAAACACAGAGCAGCAAGCTTTGCAAGCAAATACTTTTAACCACTGAGCCATCTCTGTAACCCCTTAATTTTTTTTAATTGAAGAAAAGTAATTTATGTGCCTGTGTGAAGCATACAGTGTAAAATTGAAAAGTAACAAATGTATTGTTATAAGTATGCATTTTTAGTGATGGTAATAGCAGAAATTGTGCAGTATCTGGTTTATCTGTTCTCATCTTTGGTTTTTAATGTTTATATTACTACACACAGAATATACATTAGTATTTATTATGACTGCAGGATAGGAGTTATATTTTGAATTTTCAGAAAAGAAAACAGAAACACAAAATGTGAAGTAATTCAGTAATGTTACATTTGTCATACATTGCAGAGCTGGAGCTCAGTACTCAGAACTCAGATAATGAATCTTATACCTTACTTTGTGTGAATTCCTTTTATATAATATTTATTATTACTTATGCATTTATGAGAGAGAGAGAGAGGGAGAGAATTGGTGTGCCAGGATCTCTAGCCAGTGCAAATGAACTCCAGATGTGCCATTTTGTGCATCTGGCTTACATGGGACCTGGGGAATCATACCTGGGTCATTAGGCTTCACAGGCAAGCACCTTAACCACTAAATAATCTCTCCAGCCCTTTTTTATTTGTTTTTTTTCACCTTTTTAAATGTTTTATTTATTTATGAGAACCCAGATTTTTAAGCTTTGCAGGCAAGTGCCTTAACCACTGCGCCATTTCTCCAGACCCTCTGTGTGAATTCTAACCCGAGAGCCTCCACGTTCTTTTCTGTGAGATGTTTCTGATCAATAAGGATCAAAAATCTATAATCATTTAACATTGTCTCATTGTACTTCCAGATTATTGATGGATCACCCATGCTTGTCCTCAATAACAAGATTTAGTAAATTAACCTATTAATACATGTCTTTTCTTGACAAAAACAGACAAACAAATGTGCTGCCTTTTCTGATACTGCTGTTTGTCTTGATGACATGACCTCTCTTTCTAAAGTGTCATATTCTTTAAGCAATATTACTACATTGGATGTAACAGTGTGGTTGAAACCTAATGTTCAGATTCAATCTTAACTATAAATTATGGGTATTTTTCATTTATTACTCTTACATAAAACTTTGTTTTATAAATTCATGCATGCAGTCTGTCCTATGGTAAACAGCATTTGTTATCCATTTTCTCTCGGATAATGGGAGGTTTGAGTTAGAGCTTCTCACTCAAAGTTGAAGAACGCGCAGGTGCAGATGAAGAAGTTCAACACATTCGAGCCTAAGTCACTGCCCTTGCTTTAGAAGGGTTTTTGTCCATGTTAGGACTGGAGTTTTACACTATAAATATTGTGTCAACATATTGCTGGGGTATACAGTTTCTGTACAGTTTCAAATCAAAATGGTCCAGTCAAAGTTGTGTTAACTAAAGAAGCACTCCCTTGTGGCTTCCCAATCTGTAATCTGAGGATGGGGGGAGGGATAACATTTGTTCATGTTTATTACTCTCTCACCCTCGGTCTGCTGCTTCTAAGGCTCCAATATATTTACCTCTCACTTCTGTCTGCCACGTGCTTCCTTAACGACTTCTCAAGTGGTAAACACCTGCCTTTCCTGTGACTCAGAGACTTTTGACCTAGAAATACAGAGGATTCTCTTGGTGGATCAGTGAGATGATTTAAGGTACAAGAGAGCATCTATTGAAAGATTACTCATTATTTTGTCTAAATTTTCCTTCACAAAAGCATCCATCTTGCAGATATCTGACAATATCCTACTCCTGAACTTTTGCTAATATGACATATATCAAGCAATGCTTGGCTATTTATTTATTTAAGAAAGAAGGAGAGAGGGCTGGAGAGATGGTTTAGTGGTTATGTGCTTGCCTGTGAAGCCTCAGGAGCCAGGTTCGAGGCTCAACTCCCCAGGACCCACATTAGCCAGATCTACAAGTAGGCACACGTGCCTGGAGTTTGTTTGCAGTGGCTGGAGGCCCTGGTGTGCCCATTCTCTCTCTCTCTCTCTCTGCCTCTTTCTCTCTCTGTCTGTCGCTCTCAAATAGATAAGTAAAAATGAATAAAATATTTCTAAATAAAGGAAAGAAGGAGAGAGAGAGGGAGAGAATGGGCACTCCAGGGCCTCTAGCCATGGCAAACGAACTCTAGATGCATGCACCACCATGGGCATCTGGTTTACGTGGGTACTGGGGAATCAAACCTGGGTCCTGAGGCTTTGCAGACAAGCACCTTAACTGATAGGCAATCTCTCCATCCCAGCACTGTGTTAAATTACATCTTCTCTTGCATAAAGATGTTGAGAAACCCTACATGAGCTTCTGTATATTCTGCGTAGGTATGGGAAAATGCAGCTGTGTGCTCAGAAGATGGATTCATGTCTAGGCATTGCTGTGACTTAATTTCCATCCCTTGCTCCTGCACAGTTCATCTCTTCAGCTTTAGGAGGATAAATTCTGTACTCAACAAGTTAGACAGTGTTGCTGCCTTCTACGTGAAAGACGACTCAGTTGCTTGTAACTTATTCTCTTTGCCAACAGCTCTAAGAAGAGAGCTTTTCAGCACTATTCATCTTCACGGAGAAGTATTTTAGGAGACACTAGACAGGGAAAAGAGGAAGAGAAAGGATGATCGTAAAGAAAGTAAATGCGGGCTGCCAAGATGGCTCAGTGGTTAAGGCACTTGCCTGCAAAGCCTAATGCCCTTGGTTCAATTTCTCAGTACCACCATAAAGCCACATACACATAGTGGCACATGCATCTCGAGTTCTTTCGTAGTGGCTAGAGGCCCTGATATGCCCATTCTCCCCCCCCCATCTCTCTAAACTGACAAATAAATAATTTATTAAAAAATTTAAAAAAACAAAAGAAACTAAATGCTTCAAGTGTTTACTTGAACAGGCAAACAAAAAGGTAAAACACCCTGTATATTTTACTATGCATTAATTTTTATTATTTCCTCCAATTTTACTTTATTATATTTTTGAGATAATTCCCATTCTACACAATGAGCTCAGTTAATAAAAGAAATACACGAAATAAAACTTTATGTTAGCTTTAAATTTAGACTCAACTAAACAAACCAATTTTCTCTAAAATGTGTTGTCTTTATTCATTTAGAACATGTTTCATGCTGCTTCAACTCACAGAGTTCTATTCTGTGTCAATTTTAATTGCCCAGGTGACTTTTAAAGCCTCATGAATTTATATAACATCTATATACCGATCAACCTCAAATTTATATCCTTAGTCTCAATTTGTACTCTAGTTTTCAGATTCATACATCCAACTGTTCATTTCTTCCTTTCATACGTAACTGCTTTCTCAAATGGAAAACAAGCCAGAAAACCTTGCTTTTCTCTATGCAGCTCTGAATGGTGTGTAGTCCACATCATTCCCAACATTGATAGTATTGTCACAAATTTGTTCAGGTAAAAATTACAAGGGCTCTTCTTAACTTTTCCTTCTTCCTCATTCCATACGTCCTCTCTCCCAGAAGCAAATACTCAGTGGTAAATGCTATAGGGGATTCTATACTTTTCCTTATTTTAAGTAAATGGTTTAATTACTAACACTTAGAGTACACTCATCAAACATACACAAAATTGTGGAATTAATATCTCAGTTCATCAATCTGATAAAACTATAAGATACAATATTTTCTTTGTTTATTTAAAATGAAGACTGAAATCAATTTGGATAGATCAGTTCTGTTCATCTCTTTAGAGAAAATATCTTCCTTTACTTTATTAGGTACTCAGATATTTATGGATAAAGTTAGGCAAGTGTGTTACACTTACTTTTATTGAAAAATAAAATTTACTTTTAAATAACTGTAGTTATAAAAAAATCCTGGAATTCAATGGCAAAAACTCATTTTAGGATTATACAGTTCAACATCTTTATTTTCAAATGAACAAATGTATTTCCTGTGCCTCATTTCTTTTCTAAACTTTTATATTTACTGGCACAAATAAAAGAAACTCATTGCCTAATTACTAGAAAGGGGATAATATTAATATTTTTCCAAAATATATTGTTTTCCAAAGATTAAAATAAAATTTGTTAATATTCAGAAACTTCAAAAAATATTGGAAAATAAACACATTAGCTAGAGGAGAATACTTACTTGAAGATGCTAAGTGATGTTAATTATCTAAAATTATTATTGCTTGCATTCATTATATAGAAAATGATTGTAGGATATAAAAGTGGATATAAAGTGAGCATCTGGGAGTATAATAATGAATGTTAGGCAGCTGAAATAGTAGAGTGCTTCATTGGCCAAAATCATTCACTTTAATAGGGTATATAAAAGGAATATGACAATGACAATTAAAAACATGGTGAAAGCAATATATAATAAACTGGCAAAATGGTTAGATCAACCATTTTGACAGTGGTAAGATAAGATAAGCCATTATAATGTAGAACATGAATTTGGGAGTCATGTGTTTCATGTATATGCTTCTAAGAATGGAAAATAAGGGCTGGAGAGATGGCTTAGCAGTTAAGCCTTTGCCTGTGAAGCCTAAGGACCCTGGTTCGAGGCTCGATTCCCCAGGACCCACGTTAGCCAGATGCACAAGGGGGTGCTCACATCTGGAGTTCGTTTGCAGTGGCTAGAGGCCCTGGCGCGCCCATTCTCTCTCTATATCTGCCTCTTTCTCTCTCTGTTGCTTTCAAATAAAAATAAACAAAAAAATTAAAAAAAGAAAGAATGGAAAATAAGAAACCATGGGAGACACTGGGTATTTTCCTATCAGCCACCTGCCTAGATGCCGTTCCTTTCAAAGCTGCACCAGTTCTTCCCTCTCAGATATATATTTAAATAAATGCTTTAATTACTAACCATTTATATTACTGACCAATTATATATACAGTGCTGAGGAAAAACTAGATGATTTTCGGTAATGGAAAAACTGAAACAGATTGGAGAAACACAAAACCATGACTGTCCTATGAATAAGTCTACACAGTGATTAATGGATTTCTAGACACAGTAGCCCTAAACTTGCACTTAGAAAAGTACCTTGGGGCTGATGCTTCACCATGGAGGGTTATAATCACCATAGGCCCAACATTAAAATGAAAAAGAGGATTGGTAATATGATGTTTTAAAACTGTATATCTCTCTCTCTCTCTCTCCATATATATATATACATATATATAATTTTTTTTTTCCGCAAAGCAAAGTGTTTGAAAGATTGGCTTTATAGAGAACAACAGAGGATGGTAGTTTTCAGGTAGTCCGTAACAGTCATGCCTAATCCATAGCCTACAGGCCACATGTTTTCCAGGTAAGCTCAATATAAAATCATAACTTTTCATAAAACACTGGGAGATTCTTCTGTGGTAGGGGATAGATTTGTTTTCAATGTCTGTGTATTTGTTTTTGAGTGTCAGCATAGATAAGAATGTGTTCCAAATGCCAAAATGTTGTTCACAGAGTGTGTGAAGCACTTGGGAATCAGAGGAAAGTAGTATGATGTTTTTAATAATAAAGATAGAAGGGCATGTACCCTTTGCCTGGGGTTTCTCTTCCCCACATGAACTGATAAATCTCTGCCTTTTCTAAATTATTTCTTCATGTAAATGGCATGATGCACAGAGGTTAAGTCGCTTCCCCAAGGCCACACCACCGAACTGGTCTTATAGGGTCTTCTGTGTCCACGCTTTGAATGACAAAGAAGGAAACTCAGATAGCTGAAGGCAGATAAATAAACAGATAATTATGCTGCTTTAAATGCAGCTTTGAAACTAAATCACTGTAGATATTCTATGCTCTGAGGTAATTGGAAAAGAACTTTAAAATATCTTCCTCACTCAGTCCTATTCAGAGAGCTAATCAAAGCCAGGTGCATAAAGGATTTAGAATACATGCATGTATATTTGGAATATATATGCATCCAAATATGTATATATATTTATATCTGATTCATATAACTATATATGAAATAATGTGGAGACTATATATATATATATATATATATATATATATATATATATATATTCCTAACTGTGAAATAAAATTATAATATATTAAAGTTTTAATGATTATTACACATATATAGTTATTCCACATATATAAACCCACATATAATTTTTATGTGGGTTGACACAAGTGAAACAAATTCAAAATTGAATGATATACAAATGACATTCTTATAGTTAGGTAATATCTGATTATTGAGGCTTTATTGTTTACAGTATTCAGCACATATATAACTGGGGAAAAAAGAAAGGAATGATAAATTCTATGATGTGAAAAACTGAAAAGTTAAAATAGTAATTAAAATTAGTACATTTTCAGGAATTAAAAGAATAAAATTAACATTTCAGAGAAATTTTCCAGATTGGTTACTAAAGTGATGAGGATCTTAATGCATAAATAAATAAAAAAAAAAAGGTCTGAGCCATGTTAAAAACCACAATTGGCATTTTGAAAAGAACGAGTTCATACTTAAAACAGAAATGTCAAAGAGCAGAGTGTGTTCTCATAACTTAATTTACTGAACCTACTGTCGGGCAAGGTTAAGTACCACTGCTTCCGCCTTGTTGACATTTTAAGATAAGCACGCTTTGCCAACTGAAGGCTTGAATGGTGAGGACAGGCTGCCTCTGGAGAACAACCAGACGAGCAGCGCTGGTTTGGAAGAGGCATTGTTCCTCGCAGCCCATCGCAGGGTGGTCAGGAAGAGAAGCACAGCAAGGCGGCCCCAGCCACGTGCCTTTCCATGGATTTGAACAGAAAAGCACATTTAGGAAATTTCATGTCAGAAATATTATGTGTTCTTCCAATTGTTTCTATTTTCACATAGATACTGATGTTCGTTTAATATTTCCTGTTCTCTCCATATTCTGTGTGGGCAGCATGTGGTAAATGGTGGTTTGAGTCAGCTGCCCCCCCATAAACTTAGGTGTTCTGAATGCTAGGTTCCCAGCTGATGGAGATTTGAGAATTAACGCTTCCTAGAGGCAGCATATTTTGGGGGGCAGGCTATGGGTATTATGGCCAGTTTCCCCTTGCCAGTATTTGGCACACTCACCTGTTGCTGTTGTTCATCTGATATTGACCAGGAGGTGATGTCCACCTTCTGCTCATGTCATCACTTTCCCCTGCCATCATGGAGCTTCCCCTTGAGTCTGCAAGCCAAAATAAACTTTTTTTTTTTTTTTCGCCACAAACTTCTCTTGGTTAGGTGTTTCTTACTAGCAACATGAACCTGATTGCAACATGGTGTCTTTAGCAATAGCTTCTTACCTGACTTCAAGTTGGTAATCCAGTGCTTTGACAGAATCCTATCTTGTTTTGGGGACCTCCTAGGTCTCTCTGATGAACAGCTCAATGTGGGTAGCACCTATTTCTGGTTTTAGGTGGGAGTTCTTTCTCTACATTCCTGCCTATAGCCTTCTATCTCCTCCAATGTACTGCCATGATGCAATGAACCAAGCATCAAAAAGGTTTAGCTGCCAAGGCCATCTTGGTGGAGTCCTTTGAAGGATTGAGGAAAAGAAGAAGAAATAAATACACATAGAGAGTGACAGTGTGTGGATTTTCTATGCCATCAACATTAATTCCAAGAAAAAGTAGAACGATGTATGATACATAACTCAGCAATGCCTATGACCCCACCTGGGTAATAAAACATTTTTTTCACTTTATAAAGTTTAAACTAGAATATGTACAACATAGCAATCTACCCCTCTCAATATAATATTTCTCTTTCTCTCTGTCTCACTAATATTCATTAAGTGTTAGTGTTTGTTGTAATTAAATGACAAGGTAACCTAAAGGTAAATACATCACAGACCACTATCCACATGACCATTTCTCAGTTCCTGCTCATTTTCATTGGAATGCTCAACAAAGGCCCCAGTTGAGAAAACAGCTCCAACTTTCACTATGTACTATTCTGTCTAATTGAGTCTCTGTCCATAGGCCCTTATTAGTAGTTATGCTAAACATCCCTAGAATAAATAAATGTTGTGTTTCTTACATTTTCCCGGGAGTAAGCAAACACATATCTGTGCATTATTTCGAATCAATTAAACTTTCCACTTTCTAGTAAGCAGAGAAAAGGTCAAGCTCCTTCAAATAAGGCCAATTTGACATTTTCTTGCTGGACTAAAGGGTTAGTGCAAGTGAAAATGTATTTTTATAAGCAGTGGATGAGTAACTATAAACACTAGCAATCACTTTACATGGAAATTACAATTGCATTTGAATAATCATCTGTCTTCTGGAAGGCACTAAGATACCAATGTGATAGGGGCAACACACTTCTGTTGAGCTGAAAAATAAGAAGTGTTCAAAGTATTTTTAGTATTTTATTACAGATACATGATAACCACATTAAACACGAAACTTGTAAAGGTAAAATTTAAGTGGCCAAACATATTTGTGTATGTCCATGTTTACATATACATGTATGCATTGCTCTCTCCCTCTGTGTGTGTGTGCGTGTAGTTACTTAACCTTTTGACTAAGATGAAGAATATGCATATGTATGTGTATATGTATACATAAAAATATGCCAAGTTTAACTTACTGTTTTGGGGGACTGGAGATATGGCAGAGAGGTTAAAAATACTGCCTGCGTAACTTGAGGGCCTGAGGGGGCCTGAGACTGCCCGAGTTCAAGTCTCCAGATCACAACTAAATAATCTGGGTATAGCCTTGATGACCCGTAACCCAAGACCCCTAGTCCTTCAGTGGAGCAGGAAACCAGGAATCTTCTGAGCCTGGAAGCACAGAATCTGTAAAAAGAGACTCTGGCTCAAAACACATCCAGGTAGAAGAGCTATGGAGCTGCACACCCTAAGTTCTACTCTGGCCACAGAGGTGGGAAGCAGCACTACACAAATACATGTATACAGACCACACACCCCATAAGCGAGCCCCTGAACACACACACACACACACACACACACACACACACACACACGCACACGCACACACACACCATGCACACACATGCCATGCACACACACACACACACATGGAAAAATAAGAATGCAATCTCCCAGACACAAAATGACCTTGATATCCATGAGCTTGCAGTGCCTGGCACTACCTACACATGACCCTCATAATAGGAGGAAAAGATGATGATATCAAAATAAAAGAGAGACAAATTGAGTCAGGGAGGGGATATGATGGAGAGTGGAGTTGTGAAAGGGGAAAGGAGGGGAAAGGAAGGAATTATCATGGTTTATTGTTTATAATTATGAAATTGTCAATAAAAAAGTTTAAAAGTGAGCAAAACATTAACTAAGCCAAAATTAAGATTCTTTAAATAAAAAAAAAATTATAATGATCAAAATCAGTCATCTTAGAGTCTTATAATTAAAATAATACAAAAGCACATCAGTTAATTAGCAATCAAACCTAGTTAATTATCTTACAAACATTTTAGTCAGTAGATTGAAAAATTCTGATAATTGAAATAATTGCCTTTGTAAGTAGGTATCTCTAAAATGCTTGAAACTCCTCAGCTGTTCTTAGCCCCGGCCGTACATTCACAGTGATCAAAATACTCAACAGGTAGAATTTTTAAAACACTACTGATAAGCTAAGTTGGTTTTCCTTGTTTCTTGACTCATGACTCCTGTGCTGCTGTTGGTAAAAGTTAAAAACAAACAAACAAACAAAAAATGTCTCTTTGCCCACTTGTTTTGTAGGCAGTTTCTTCTGTCTGTGACTGCTGCTGCTGCTCAGGGCGGGGCGTTCTTGCAGGAGAGCCTCCTGCCCGAGCTGGCTTCCCTAGTGCATTCTCCTGCGGGAGCCTTGTTAAGTTTTGAGTCGGTGTGTGACTCCAAATGGACTCCTGTTCTGCAGGTTGATGCCCAGGGTGCTCAGAACAGCACTGACCCTGTCACACACTTGATGCTAAAACACGGTTTTTGTTTTTTTTTCACACCTGCTTTTACTTAGGTTCACCTCTTTTTATTTTTGTTTTCCTCTTTTCTTTCTCTTCCTACCTGGTGGCTATGTTTTGTTTATTTTGATTTTAGAATATGGTCACACTATCCATCATGCTCCTTCCACTCAGAAAACTTGCCATTTATTTATTTTTTATTTTTTATTTATTTATTTTTTTAATATTTTTTGTCCATTTTTTATTTATTTGAGAATGACAAACACAGAGAGAAAGACAGACAGAGGGAGGGAGAGAGAATGGGCGAGCCAGGGCTTCCAGCCACTGCAAACGAACTCCAGATGTGTGCACCCTCTTGTGCATCTGGCTAACGTGGGACCTGGGGAACCGAGCCACAAACTGGGGTCCTTAGGCTTCACAGGCAAGCGCTTAACCGCTAAGCCATCTCTCCAGCCCAGAAAACTTGCCATTTAGCAACAAACATGGCATATATTGTATTGCTTCTTATTCCATTTACTTGGATTTGGACATCATGCCATGGCTGTCATACCTTTAAGTAGTGCTATAAAGTTCCCAAATCATTGTCATGAATGACAGCCTGAGGCTTTTTATTCTCCGCCTCCCTCCACTTTCTCACCTGTAAACATGCAGGGTGTTTTGGGAGAAATCCCCACATATGAACTCAAATGAGAGCACTTCTTGGTCTTAAGAACTTCAAAGTGACGTCTCTTTATAAAGACTCAGCCAGGAGTCACCACCAGTTGCTGACATGTGCGCTCAGTGCTCACACTTCTGGGTGATTCCTGCTTCCTAGGCCTAGGCCACCTGTGCAGACTCTAACCATGCTGAGATGAGTTCTCTTTGCCATTTCCTGCCGTAAAGAAAAATTTGCCATAATACCTTAGTCCCCTAACTTTTGAAGAAGTTTGTTACACAATATTACGTAACTGAATTATTGTAGGTGGTAGATTTAGGTAAATTAAAAAAAATGTTCACATTAATCTCAGAAGCACTTAATGTCGTATAGCTTATAGGCATTATTTAATGGTTAATAATTCTTGTTTTTAATTTTTTGTTTTATATTTATTTATTTATTTGAGAGAGACAGAGAGAGAAGGAGGCAGAGAGAGAGAGAGAATGGGAGCACCATAGCCTCTAGCCACTGCAAACGAACTCCAGACGCATGCACCACATAATGCATTTGGCCTAACTAGGTACTGGGGAATCAAACTTCGAACCGGGGTCCTTAGGCTTCACAGGCAAGTGCTTAACAGCTAAGCCACCTCTCCAGCCCAAATTCTTGTTTTTAACTATCATTCTATTGGGGCAGTAATTTCATTCCTAGAAAAGAATTTCCATGTTCTCATTAAATATAAGGACATTATATGGAGTTGTGCTTCTAGCTTTTAGAGTAACCTCCATACTGATTTTCACAGTGGCTGAACTAGCTTGCACTCTCGCCAGCAGTGAAGGAGTTCCTCTTTCCCTATATCCTCTCCAGCACTTGTTGCCAGGTATTTTTGGTTTGTTTGTTTGTTTTGAATACTCATTTTTCTGAGTTGAGCTGGAATAGAAAAGCAATATTTTCCAGATAAAGGCAATACTATTAAAGAAACATACCAAAACTAATGACAAAGTGTGTTTTCTACAGAACAGCAAAATGATTTACCTTATAAATCTTAAAAAAAAAAAAAAGATGCAATGGGGTAAATATACCAAAATAGGAATCAAAACAAATAGTTAATTAACCCCTGGCTTTTATGGTCGGACTAATAAGGCCATCATTTAGCTGTAACTATTGGTAAACTAGTCCAAGTGACTATAGCATTCAAATGTGCTCTCCTTATATTTTGCTTTTGCATCAAAAGTTAGCTATAGATATGCAGAAAAGGCATAGGTATCATTATACAAATGTAGACATTTCATGTTTAGTATTTGGGGCTAGGACTCTGATTATTCCTTTCAGAACCATGTGAGAGTCACGTAAACTTATTAACATAGACTCGTTTGAACTTGTAATACTCAATATTGACACTGAGGAAGTAATTTCTAAATGACCAACACAAAAAATAAAAATCCCTTGGGCTGGAGAGATGGCTTAGTGGTTAAGCGCTTGCCTGTGAAGCCTAAGGACCCCGGTTCGAGGCTCGGTTCCCCAGGTCCCACGTTAGCCAGATGCACAAGGGGGCGCACGCGTCTGGAGTTCGTTTGCAGAGGCTGGAAGCCCTGGCGCGCCCATTCTCTCTCTCTCCCTCTATCTGTCTTTCTCTCTGTGTCTGTCGCTCTCAAATAAATAAATAAATAAATAATTTAAAAAAAAATCCCCCTAAAACTTGTGTCTGCTTGTTGAGTGTGTTTAAGTATTACCATTTCTCTGAAGTAAACCTTCGTAGAGGGGCAGAACGGTCCATGTGCCCATGCTTCCTCGTCCCACTGCTGGTGCCAGTGAAGCTGGTGAGGAACCGTGGAGGTGTCAGGCGGGGATTGAGAGCAAAGCCTGCAGGAAATGCGTTCCTAAGCTGGCCACAGCTTCCTGAAGCAATGCGAGATTTGTTTTATCTGTCTTCAGAAGAGCCATAGGTCTCACCACTGGAAGAAATGAGGCAAAAAAAAAAATCGATGTGCTTTATTCCATCAGGCTACCTGCTCATACTGGCCCACCTGTCCATCTGGGCACAGGACAGCACATGGCCAGCTGCGTTATATGCAGCCATAAGCATAGGCGCAGGACCTCTCCTGTGGCGCAGGTGCCCCGGGTGCGCCGTGTCCTGTGCAGGACCTCTCCTGTGGCGCAGGTGCCCCGGGTGCGCCGTGTCCTGTGCAGGACCTCTCCTGTGGAGCAGGTGCCCCGGGCGCGCCGTGTCCTGTGCAGGACCTCTCCTGTGGAGCAGGTGCCCCAGGTGCGCCATGTACTGTGCAGGACCTCTCCTGTGGAGCAGGTGCCCCGGGTGCGCTGTGTCCTGTGCAGGACCTCTCCTGTGGAGCAGGTGCCCCGGGTGCGCTGTGTCCTGTGCAGGACTTCTCCTGTAGAGCAGGTGCCCCAGGTGCGCCATGTACTGTGCAGGACCTCTCCTGTGGAGCAGGTGCCCCGGGCGCGCCGTGTCCTGTGCAGGACCTCTCCTGTGGCGCAGGTGCCCCGGGTGCGCCGTGTCCTGTGCAGGGACTTGCCACTAAAATCACAAACTGAGGAGGCTACCGTGAGGATAGCCACGACGTCGTTTCACAGTCCTGGTCTTGTCACATGAAATGCGCACACACTGAACGGGGAAAGTGGAAGACAAGACTGCCTGTCGATGAAAGTTAAAACCAAAATCTTCATCATTTAAAGGAACTTTTTCGAAATCTTTTTTTTTTTTTCTTTCAGATTTCCCATACCTAATAATGTAAGCTTCCAAATTCCTCCTGGCTGGTAGCGTGCCATGTCTTAGTGCTAATCTACTTTGCCTGGTAAATAATTGTCTCGAGCTTCTCTATTTTAAAGCTGTTTTTAAATAAACCAAACTAACAAGATTATGACCTATGACTCTGAAAGTGTTACAAAAAAGGCTGACATGTACAATATCTAAAAATAAGTACAGAAGTTTAGAATTTAATACTATTGAAATATCTGCAGGGATTTTGATTGTTATTTTGTCAGGGTTTTTTTTTTTTTTTTTTTTTTTAAGCCTACAAAATGCTTCATCGTAGGAGCAGTGGGATCACTATGCATCAAGCCCTCAAGCGAGGTAACTCAAATCTGGAGAAGACCCAGACTAATCGAAAAAATATGTTATATTCTTGGATACGCAGTGTCACTATTGGTAAGGTATTTTATTCACTCTTTGCAACTGGCTCTAGAGTTCTAAAAACAGAATGCTCACAAAATCCTAAAATTCATGTGTGAAACAAAATTACTCCTGTTTATGAAAATGATTCTGGAAGTTAGAACAGTCTGAACGACAGACTACAAATCTCAGATAAGGCGCCATGGCACACAAGGCAGGGAATCCTAATGCGTGTGAAAGGAAACATCTAAGGCTACTTTACATGGTAACAAAATAGGTTCAATCACATAATTGAATTTTTTTGGAAAATGTATCAAAATAATTCAAAAAAGAATAATAATCAACATTTATCTTGTGGAACAATTAGAAACAACAAGAAAGAGGTAGCTTCTCATCGCACAATAATAATAATAGTAATAGTAGTAGGAAAGTGGAATATAGCCAGGCTTAAGGTGAGCGTAAGTGGTAGCAAGCAGCAGGAGTATTGACATGGAATTAAATGTGAGTATAAAATATAACCCTTTAAAATATTTTTATTTTATTGCATTAAACATTTTTATTTAGCTGAGGAGAGAGAGAAAGTGAATAAGTCAGGGTCATCAGCCATTGCATATGAACTGCAGGCACATGTACCATTTTGTGCCTCTGACTTTACATGGGTACTGGTAAACTGAACCAGGCTGTAAGACTTTAAGCACTTTAACTGCTGAGCCATCTCTCCAGCTCCCACAATAAATTTACTTTAGAAAAAAAAAGAGACTATAAAAATATACAAAGGAAAGAGGATAAAATACTTTCCACTTTATGCTAAATAAATATTTCAAGTACAGATAAATCAGAGAGACCATGCCTCAGTTAATGGAGGAAAATGATCAAGGGCTTCACTGGATGTCAACCTCTGGCCTCTGCATGTGCACACACCTGCAAACAAGACACATGATTAGACTTTTATAGTTTATTTCTCCTTGCTGGGATAAAGAAAAAGAAAGAAAGAAAGAAAGAAAGAAAGAAAGAAAGAAAGAAAGAAAGAAAGAAAGAAAGAAAGAAAGAAAGAAAGAAAGAAAGAAAGAAAGAAAGAGGGAAAGAAAGAAAGAAAGAAAGGGAAAAAACTGCGTACATCAAGCTGATGTGAGGAAAGGTTTTATTTTGGCATATAGTCTCACGGGAAAGCTTCATGATGGCGGGGAGAATATGTCAGGGTAAATGGTAGACATCTCATCTGCCACAACAGGTGGCAAACAGCAGTGGGAGCATAAGTGGAAGGCACACTGCAAGCTAGGGCCAATCACCATCCAGGTCCTCCCCAGTGACACACCTCCTTCAGCAATGCTCCACCTCCCAAGGTGCTTTAAAATGATGACAAGCATTCAAAAGACGTGAGTTTATGGGGCACATCTAATTCAAACCAGCACACAGACCCATGTACTCCTCCCCCTGAAAGCAAATATTAACACACACACACACACACACACACACACACACACACACACACAGATGTACCAGAGAAGAAGAAAAAAGTATATAACTTAAATTCCACAAGATTTAAATCATGCAAGCAGTAAAACTAGGGACTGAAGGGATGACTCAGTGATTAAAAGGCACTTGCTTACAAAGCCAGCATGAGGTCTGGGTTCTATTCTCTAGTCCCTACATACAGCCATATGCACAAATGGGCACATCTTGAGTTCATTTGAAGCATCAGTAGGCCATGAAGTATGCATTCTTTATCTCAAATAATAAATAAACTACATATATATTTATTATTTATTTATTATATTATATTTAATATACATTAAAGTATATCCAAAAAGTTTAGGAAAAGTATTTGAAAATTATGTCTGTGGTAAACTTTATACATAAAATTTTATTTGTTCTGGAAGCTGGAGAGATGGATTAGTGATTAAGGGCTCTTTCTCCTGGCCCAGGGTTCATTTCTTCAGTCACCCACATAAAGCTAGATAGACAATACTTAGCAACAATAGGAGATTCTGGTGTACTCACGCATACATACAGATACACACACACAAATAAATATATAATAGATAATAAAACATTCTTAGTACTACCACAGATTATAAAGTCAAATTAAAAATGTGGGGGCTGGAGAGATGGCTTAGCGGTTTAGTGCTTGCCTGTGAAGCCTAAGGACCCTGGTTCAAGGCTCAATTCTCCAGCACCCACGTTAGCCAGATGCACAAGGGGGCGCACACGTCTGGAGTTCGTTTGCAGTGGCTGGAAGCCCTGGCGCGCCCATTCTCTCTATCTATCTATCTATCTATCTATCTATCTATCTATCTATCTATCTATCTATCTGCCTCTTTCTGTCTCTGTCACTCTCAAATAAATAAATAAAAATGAGCAAAAAAAAATTTATAAAAAAAATGGACCACATGGGCTGGAGAGATGTCTTAGTAGTTAAGGCAGTTGCCTATGAAGCCTATAGACCCAGGTTTGATTTCCCAGTATTCACATGGTGGCACATGTGTCCAGAGTTCATTTGCAGTGGCTAGAGGCCCTGGCATGCCCTTTCTCTCTCTCATAAATAAATTTAAAAATTTTATTTTTTAAAAAATGGACAACACACTGAAGCACCAACACAGATATAAAATTGGAAATGTATAATTACTTTCTTTTCAGAACATGTAGATTAAAACAAAGATGTAACATCACTGCAATGGGCTGAAGTCACAAAGGACTGTTGATCACAAACATTGGCAAGAATGGTTACAAATGGACCTTTACCTGCAAATAAGAACACAAAATGCAAGCAGCTTTGGAACACTTTGGCAGTGTGTTAATATTTTAATTTCCTTATTATATGACATGCTGTTTATCTCAGATAAAGGAAAACATTGGTCCACATGAAGATTTGTATGTGAATGTTCTTGGCAATTCTCTTCCTTATAGCCCTAACTCAAAAACAACACAGATGTTCATGGATTTTTCACTGGCACACATATCACTGATCAGTTCAAAGAGGATTTACTCAGAATTTGGAAGTTACTACTGTTGGTCACAGAAACACAGATGCAAAATATCATACTAAGTGAAAGTTGCTTTATATAAGATAACATATCACATATCATTATTTTAAGTAATTCTAGAATTATATTGACTCTTCTTATCTGCCCTCCCCCAAAGAAAGAAAAATATCTAGCTCTAAGGAGAGAATATATTTTTCCCAAATATCTACTAATTAGTCATACTGAAATTTTGTTTCTTTATTACACTACCCATTCTAATTAGCATATATTCTTTTAAATTAATTAATTTATTTATTTGAGAGCAACAGACAGAAAGAGAGAGAAAGAGGCACAGAGAGACAGAGAATGGGCACATCAGGGCCTCCAGCCATAGCAAATGAACTCCAGACACATGCACCACCTTATGCATCTGGCTTATGTGGGTCCTGGGGAATTGAGCCTCGAACTGGGTTGATTAGGCTTCACAAGAAAGTGCTCAACCACTGAGTCATCTTTCCAGCCCCTAATTAGCATATGTTCTAATGATTCTTTCAAGCTTATGTATATAAATCAATTAATTCACTAAAACTATTACCATAAAATGTAGTTTTTATATTTTAGTTAGTAAATGGGTATTTTTAAGTAGAGTGTAAATACTTTTTGTATTCTGTTCATTTTATTTTTGTAACACTTTCTTTCTCATTACTGTTTTTACATTAAAATATTTTCTAGGCATCAAACAAGTAGAATGACAAAGAAGAACTGACATCTCAACCGTTGAACCCAGAATGTAATTCCCATAAACATGGAGGAATGTAATTGAATACTTTTCAAGTTCAATGAACATACCAATATGAATACTGAGACTGGGGAATGGATACTTTTTACTTTATGGACCTATTCTCTAATTCTAGTTGTGCTAAATTTATTACTCTTAGGGGAAATTTAATTGCACTTCCTTATTAAATGAGGCTCTTTACCTTGTTTCTTAAACTTATACTAGATCAAAACTTCTGGTTAATTAAATGCCAGATGCGATAATGAAATTAAAAATCCTCATGTGTAAAATATGGTTAAGATATCTATGGTTAATTCCAAGAGAATCTTTAGAGTCATATGAACAACAATATTTTCTCCTGTGTAATAAGTTTAATATATGCATGTGTGTATGTGTGTATTTGCAGATATATGTTAACCCAACATTTCAAACTCTCTAAAATTATTAAATATTATTTTATATAAACTCATCTACTTCTTCATTGAATACATAGTACTTCAAATATTCCCCTTGAGTTTTATTTGCATATTTTATGATAAAAATAGTGATACTAAGGCAGGCATGGTGGCGGACATCTTTAATCCCAGCACTTGGGAGGCAGAGGTAATAGGATTGCCATGAGTTCGAGGCCACCATGAGATTACATAGTGAATTCCAGGTTAGCCTGAGGTAGAGTGAGACCCTACCTGGAAAAAACAAAAAAAAGCGAAGGGGGATTATTAGCAAAATCTTATCACAGTGAGATTCGGGTTTATTTACTTTGTTAAGATGGTTGGAAAATTAACAGTTTTAACACTCCAGCTTTGGTTTATAAACTCATAGGGAACCAAAGATTTATGAGACATTTCTATCCCACCTTCCAAGGCTCAGGGTCCATTGTGGAAGAGGGGGCAGAAAGAATATAAGAAGGCAGGACTCTTTATAATGTGCTCCTCCAGCCACAAAATAGCATGAATACCCATGACCTCTCAGTGCTTGATACCACCTACACAAGACCATCATAACAGGAGGCAAATATGATGACATAAATATTAAAGAGAGACTAAGATGAAGAGGGAAGGATATTACCATGGTTTAACATCTGTGACTATGTAAGGTTGTCAATAAAAACTTGTAAGAGCCAAAGGATGGGCACCACTCCTTATATACAACTGTTTGGACAGAAATTGGCCTCAATATTGATGGCCTCACAGTACCTAGCAATACCTACACTAGACTCTCATAACAGGAGAAAAAGATGATGACACCAAATTAAAAAAGAGACTAATAGAGAGAGGGAGGGGATATGAGGGAAAGCAGAGTTATGAAGGGGAAATCGGGAGGGGAGGGAAATACCAGTTTGCTGTCTGAAAGTATAGAAGTTGTATATATATATATATATACATACACACACACACATACACATACATACATATATGTATGTATATATATATATGTATATACATATATATGTATATATAAACTTTAAAAAATGATAGTTGCTTCAGCAAAGATTGAAACTAAAACTCGACAAAACTTCATAAAACAGCATTTTATAACATGGCATGCTAAGTTATTTCCAGATCATAAATTATTAAAGTGTCCTTAGAAATCTTTTTTGCTTTGTTTATGAACATAGTATTTGCTGAATGTCCATTATCTTCATGGATATCAAGATAATAAACTTAATATGGCATGTAAATCTATATCTAGGATCTAAAACCCATCAAGAATTAATGTTTATAGATATTCCAGAATAATCTCTGGTATAAATTTCTCTATTCCTTGGAAGCTTTAATTAAAAATAAAATAAATTTTGACTTGTACAAGTACTAAGCAATTTGAAGTGTTATATATTTATATTATATGATTTCTCATACTTTTCTAAAGGTCTCTGTACAAATTTTACCTACCTCCAGAGGTTATTATGTAAGTGAAGGAGATAAAAACTTCTAATAAAGATTATTTTGACATTACAGCTGTCAGGGAGACATAAGGACAGCCAGAAAGCTTGATTAATTAGTGCTTGCAACTGGGATCAAATTGTATAGGTCAGCTTCTCCAAATATTTCAGGGTTGATGAGAAATTAGGACTACTAATAAATGAAGAGTGAGTGACATTAAATTAATGATGACTTTAAAGCTTCTTGGGGTATTGAACTCATCAGTTGAGTTTATCCTTAATAAGGGAAATAGCAAAGAGGAATTCATGCAATTAGAAGGCATGTTCTAGCAATAAAATCAACTGCTGACACAAATAGGCCTAGAGCATTTCACTGGGATTTAGGAAACTTGTTTGATAAATTAAAAGAACCACTACTAAAAAATAGATAATTACTATAGCAATGTTGCATAGTAATCATCATTGAGCTATTTTAGTAATCTTCAAGGTGATTCTGAAGGTTCTTAGAAAAGTACCAGGGTACCAGAGATCATTTGGAAGTAAACAAAGCATAGATCCAAAAAAGAAAGGAATTAATTTGATTTAAGAAAAGGTTAAACTAAATAAAATTGTTAATAAGAATTATCTTTGACTCTGAACTGTAGCATTGTTCCCAAGTCATTCCAAGATCTACTGAACACTTCCCAAATCAGGCACATCTCTAACCAATCATAGTTCTTTGTTTCCTCATAAGTTCATTCATGCGGTGTTCCAGGTGTGTCCACATGGAGCTTCAACTACTTGGAAAGTATGATCTCCTATATAACTAATATAGATGGTACTTTTCCTCCTATATATATATATAGCTCATATATATATATATATATATATATATATATATATATATATATATATGGCTCATATATATAGCTAAAAATTATTTATCTGTATTCCTAGATTAGGTGAAATGTCATGTGAGAATCCATCACTGGGTTTCATTGTAGATTAAGATCATATCTCTCCACTTTGACCATCCTTGAGTATTCTATCAGAATTTTAAAGATTTAAAACAATATTTTGTTTACTTTTTTATTTATTTGAAATCAACAGACCAAGAAAGAGAGAGAGAGAGAGAGAGAGAGAGAGAGAGAGAGAGAGAGAGAGAGAGAGAGAGAAAGATTGGGTGTGCCAGGTCTTCCAGCCACAGCAAATGAACTCCAGACGTGTGTGCCCCCTTGTGCATCTGGCTAACATGGGTCCTGGGGAATCGAGCCTTGAACCGGGATCCTTAGGCTTCAGAGGCAAGCGCTGAACCATTAAGCCATCTCTCCAGCCCATCTATCAAAATTTTTGCCAGTATTGCCTGTGATGTCCCTGTCTGTAGATCCTTTGACAAAAAATAAACTTTTATTTCTAGCATACAATAGTCTCTTTAATAAGTGAACATTGAGTGCATGATGAAAAAAGGAGTCTCTTAAGTTATTTTGTTTTTAGTATTTTGTAATTGTCTTCTAAGTAATGGTGGAGGAGGCTTACCCATGTCAGCTCACTTCACAACATGTATGTACCACATACATGAGAATCATTAGAAATTAACCCAATGAAATCTGGTCCCCTTAGAAAAACTGGACAAATAGAACTTCTCAAACCAGAGGCATGAGCTTTCTAAGTTGAATAGAGACCCCACTGTTGAGGAAATATTGGAAAGATGGATTCTCATTCAGTTTTGCATATAGCATTTCATAAATCAATGAACTGCTACAACACTAACAGATGTGATAGTTCATAATCACTACCCACAATGCCAGGTATGGCCTGCCTACATGTATAAAAATCCAAACGCTAGTGGGAGAAAGCAGTCTAGTAGTGTGCAGGCAGGGAGAGAGAGCCATGTGTTCACTTCAGGTCAATTGCAGCAGCACATTGTTGAGAAATGATCAGCTGCGGAAAAGTCAAGTTTAAGGTCTGCTTGTAGCAATGACTTCGGTGGTAGTGAAGAACAAAGTCTGTCTTCACCCTCCCTCTTCCTCAATTTAAAAGCACTAAAGGCTCATGGGCTTTTCCTCCTATCTAAACCTCATGCACTGTGTTCTGTAATTCCCTGTTCCATCTCTATCCACACCTTCAGTTATGTACCTTTTACTTTCCTCTCTATGACTATGAGTTCAACTTAGTTTCTATATATCAGTGAGATGACATAGTGCTTGTCTGTATTGTATGACATATTTTAATGGGCTATGTGATATCCAAGTTCAGCCATGTTGTAAAAATTACAGAACTTCACACCCTTTAAGGATGTTTCCATTCTGCATGTGCCACATTATTTTTTTTTCTATTTATCTCTTGAAGGTAATTATTGCATAGCAAAATGACTGCAGCCAAAAATAATCTGAAATTGAAAATAATTGTCACATTTGATTTCAAATGTGTCACCTTAAAAATGTTAAAGCCATTAATGTCAATTACCTCAAATGAATTATAGTCCATTGCCTATCAAAACATCCAAGTATAGTCCATAAATATATGCAATTATGATCTTTAAATAAAATTAAGCAAACAATGTTGTTTTCTCTTTCCTTTTTGCTACTTTGTTATTTAGCTTCACATTAAAACATGCCATTTAGGCAGACATAAACTTAAGAAAATGTTCATCATCCATAATCATTAGGGAAATGAAAATTAAAACAACTATGAGATGCCACCTTGCCACAGTAAGGATAGAAAACATTAAAAAATCAAATGAAAATAAATGTGAGTGAAGATGTGGAGAAATAGGAACCCTAATTCAACTGTTGTTGGGAATGTAAGATGGCACCATCGCCATGGAAAGCAATATGGAGACTCCTAAGAAGTTTGACTATAGAGTTACCAACAGACCCAGTTATTCCCTTACTGGGAATTTACCCTAAAAGCTCCATACCTCAGTTCAGAGAGATTTGCTCAACTGTGTTTATAGCTGCTCAATTCATAATAGCTAAAAGTTGGAATCCACCCAGATGTTAATCATTAGACGAATGGATAACCAAGATGTTGTATATCTACACAACGGAATTCTACAGTAGTAAGGAAAAATGAAAGAATGGAATTTGGAGAAAAATAGTTGAACAGAACTTTCTCAGTGGACTCATTCAATCACAGAAAGACAATCGGAGCATGGTCTCACTCATCTGTGGTTCCTAACCTGTATCTGCCCAAGATGCTGCCATACCTAATAAGCATCTCTAGGATCAGGCAATAGGGAGGGTAAGGTGGGAGGGGAGGGTAAAGGTAGGGTTGGGAGACACAAAACTTGGCCCAAATGGCAATGGTACCATAAAATTCTACATCCTAAAAGACAGACTAAATGGTTAAACCTTCATCAGGTCCTTAGAGGGAACACTTGAATCACAGGGCCCTGGAGAGGATACAATGAATACTGACCTTAATCTTCTCCTATTTCTTTCTTTCTTTATTTTTTTTCTTTCTCCCTCTTCTCTCTACCTCTTTTATATTACCTATATTTTTCTTCCTTCTTTTCCTTGGAGCTGGCCTGCAACTTCCAATATCAGCATATGGTTAGCAACCAAAATAAGCTGTTGATCAGGGAGACCTACATGGTTTTCCAAAAGAAGACAGATTTCTGTCAGAGCACTTGATGACCCACCAAAGGTTAGTGATAAGATCCTACTGCTGAAGATGCCATATGTTGTTGGCACATAGCATGAGTGACATAGCTGGAATAGGGAAGAGAACCAGACCCAGACAGTTAGCTTGTCTAGTGACAGAAGGTGCTACATGAGTGACTGGGGGAAAATGACCAACATCTTTCCAAGCAACTCATGGTCTAAGCTACTCAGAAGCAAACAACCTGATGTGATGCTCACACAAGTGCAATAGTGGCACACAGCCATGGTGGGTAACCAACTTCTCTTGATTTAGTTAATTGATCCACTCAGTGGAATGGAACCCATAGCTGGAGCTGGGAAACAAGTCAGAACCACATCCAAAAAATGAGCCTGTTCTTCATTATCAAGCTCCCATCAATCATGAGGGCCTATGCGTATTAAATTCTCTCTAAAATAATAATTGTTATCCCATTTATCTGGTGCTGAATTCACTCTCCTTTGGAGAATTTGCTTCTCTTTTTTAGATGGACACAGATCCTGAGGAAAGAATCAGCCCATTGCACTTCCACATGGTCCTAGCTGAAACCAAGAGTAGTGGGAAATGAACAAGAGTGCTGCTTGTACCAGTACAAGGGGGAAGGAGAGAGACACAGAGAACACTCAACTCTTACCAAACCAGATAATCAGAGACACAGAGGCTCCCAAGGCCTCATCACTGAAGTAGACCCAAAATGAACCCAACATGGTTCAGAAAAATTTGTGGAAGAGGGAGCAGAAAGATTGTTAGGGGCACAAGTGGGGTCATTATGCACAGAGACATTGCCTCTTACCCACAAGTTATGGCTGACCCCATAATGCACTACGCATACTCCCCCTAGGAGGAGGGTCCCTGTGGATGCGGGCAAGACAGAGAGGAGGCTAATGATGGTACCAACATGACCATATACACTATTTACGTAACAAAAAAATTAAATTTAAATAAAAAAACATGACATTTAGAAACAGCTCTTGGTAATTATTTCATACTTCTTAAGTGTGGACCTAGTCAACTTATATAAGAAAGAAAATACCCAGTGGGAATATCTGTAATCAAGTTACCTGCATTTAGGATATGTCTCATTTATATTTTTGTTGTTTATTTTATTTCTTTTTATTTGAGAGCAACAGACAGAGAGAGAAAGAGGCAGAGAGTGAGACAGAGAGAGGATGGGAGCGCCAGGGCCTCCAGCCTCTGCAAACGAACTCAAGACGCATGAGCCCCCTTGTGCATCTGGCTAATGTAGATCCTGGGGAATTGAGCCTTGAATTCGGGTTCTTAGGCTTCACAGGCAAGCACCTGACCGCTAAGCCATCTCTCCAGCCCTGATTTACATTCTTCATGATATCTTTTTTTTAGGTTTTCATTTATTTGGAAATATATATATATATATATATATATATATATATAGAGAGAGAGAGAGAGAGAGAGAGAGAGAGAGAGAGAGAACGGACACTTGTTTTTGTGAACTACATTAACCCTTTGGTAAATGTTAAAAGTCTATCATCTGTGTGGCCATTAGTAATTAGTCATGCTTCCACAGTTTGATTGTGTTCTACTTCATATTGTGCTCTTGCTAAGAAGGGCTAATGCTATAATAGGTGTCACATGGCCATGTTCAACATATGTGTGTATATCTATGCATCTCTCTACATGTGTGCATATGCATAGAATATTTATATTTATATACATGTACAGTGCATATACATACATATATACACAGATACATACATATATATCTCATGTCCTCTGGATGCACATGGCATTTTTCCCAAGTGTTTACAGGCTGACCTTATTCATTCTCAAAAGCGCAGAAGTACCAGCACCAGCACACCCTCTGCTCAGGGTGACGGATACAGAGGTGCATCTCAGGGCCTCCCTGCAGCTCTCATGCTACTTGGGTACTGGAACTTGGTGAGCACAGGCACAGATAACCACTGCAGCACATCTTGTCATAGGCTTTAGTTGTGTCCTTTACTGATTATTCTGCTATCGAACGAATCCACATTACTTCTTTCCTCCTAGATTTATATATGAGTTAATGGTGTTTAAAACTTAGAAGTGGGAAGTGGCTGATCATCATTTATTAGTATGCCCATACATTAAAAGAAAGTTTCATTTATATAAGCATCAGGTATTTTTAGTAAAATTTTACCCACCACATGATTTTTGTACACTGTCACTATAAACTTCCAGATACCTTTTTTTTTTTTTCTAATCAATACATATACAGACCATAACATCATCAAATGGGCCATATTTGGTTGTTGTGTTAGAGAGTGAGAACCAGTTATCCTTCTTGGAGGAAGTATCTCGTACAATGGTTCCATATCCAAATGATGAATAGAAAAAGACCAAATTGTGCCAGATGTCTAATGGAGCAAATACAGACATGGATTTTTACATAAAATATGTAATAGGTGTGATTTAAAAGTAGTTTCAAGCTAAAAGCAAACAAAATGAAAATGATTATAAATAAGCAAAGTAGAATATTTGGCTTATATTTAGTATAGCTTGGTAGTTCATCTTCTGGTCTATAATACAAACAATGAGTTGGAAGGACGGTTTTGGCAATTTTATAACAATACAAGCTTCTTCTGCCCTTTCCCATGGCCAGTGTATACAGGTGATAGGATAATCTGGATGGAACAAAGATATCAAGAAGTTTACCAAAATAACTGCTTTGAATGTGAGCAAGAAATATGGATATTTAACCGAGGCACAATGCCCATTTATGTTTGGAAAATGCACAACCATTCAGTTAGAGTCCCTTCTCAGGGTGGTGAATCAGTGTCTATAAAGTTCACAGCAGGGCTGAGTGTCTCAGGTGCAGTTCAGCATACAATAAAGAGGAAAGAAGATGGGCTTGGCTTTGTAAAGTCTCTTTTATCTTTCAAACATCATTCAATAACATTTTTTCCCCTGAGGGTCTGGGGACCATATTATCATTGCTGTCTGCACATGGATACACTAGACAGAAAGGCTGTTTCAATACTGCTGTCCATCAGTGGCAATATCTTTCCCTGAACATGGTTCTGCCACCAGGGACCCACCTTATCTTATGATAGGAATTTTTGATGAAATTCATGTTCAGAATGTGCACAGAAATGTTCTTTGTCCCTTAGCAGTGCATGCATGACATAGATGAACATCAATTGAATGGGTGTATAAATAAACCAAACTTTAAGTAGTAGTCTCGAGTTCTCCCTGAATTGTGATAAGTATGAACAAAATACTTTACTCTTAATTTTAAGTTACTTATGAAAGTATAAGTAAAAAAATGATATATTTTAGGACTTTTTCATTTAAATCCCACATAAACTTTTAAATTCATCTCAAAACGCTGTACCCTAAAATGGGCTGCATAGAATCTAATTACTATTAATTACTGTTATTATTTCCTGATGTTACTTATCAGAGTATTTCATTTTTATGCCAATTAGAGTATCATTATTAGAATAATGGACTCCACAAAAACCAATTATGTAATGACACTTGATGGGATTTATCTCTAGTAATTGAGTCTCACTATTTAGTATCAAAATACGTGAATCAAAAAGAAAATGGAGAATCGTTAATCCCCCAGGCATCAACAATAAAGCTGATTTGCTCTTCTATCCCTAAATTAAGCTAAAATTTTACACTGTCACACCAGTTGATATATACACCCAGTTTGCCATGAGGAAATTATGTTCATCCACTTACAATTCTGCCTGAGGCGTGTAGTGTCCACAAAACTCCGTTCAACAGAGCTATGCATTAAATCCAAAACACCCATGCAAGGACATGGAGAATGCTCACAGCACTTGCTTGGAACTCATACAGTACCTCTAGAAGTGAGAAGATAAAAAGAACGGGTAGACACAGGCTTAGTAAGAAATTGTTTCTCTAACTATGTGCCAATTACTATTATTCAGGATTGATGACTAAAATATGTGAATATTGCAGACACATTACCTTAGCTAGATTTACTAGCCATACGTGATATAGCAATGTTATCTGTGTATCTATGAAAAAGATCTGATATTGCTTCCTCAAAGGTGGGGGAAGGAAACTTGAAGACACATCATGAATGAAACGTCACAAGAAGTGAACATTAACATACCATATTCATTGTATATTTCACATGCCTACATGTATGTTTCTCCAGAGAACTGATTTTACTACTGAAGGTAGTTCTAGGAAACAGGATCTGAAGCAAGCAGAGGTTTTCCAAGCAGATTCTTGGTGTTTTGAAATTAATTCTATTTAATTAGACTTAAATACACTAATGATTCCATTTTGAGCACTAGGAGACAGGGAGTGGGATGCGGGCTGGTGTCATTTAAATATCACTTTGGACAATCCTTCATTTGTGATAAAATAGAATGAGGATATCTTATAAATTTCATCAGTGCCTTAAATAGCTTCACATAACCATAGAGAGATGATTGGGATTGCTAGCCTCTTGGGGATTCAAGGACATTGCATCTGTGTTGGCTTGGTTCTAAGACAATGTCAAATCACAGCAGAAAGCAGTGAGTGACAGACAGCAGGAAGAGGCCACTGACAGTGTGTAAAACCAGGGGCAGGGATGCAAGCAGGCCTTTCAACAGTCTGTTCCAGTAAGCCTCAGTCAGAGGACCGCTTGGCTCCGCCTACGGAAGGTTTCACAATAATTTCCAGTATCACCACTGTGATGTCCAACCTCAATGGAACTTGTTAAGACAGACAGACCACTTTCTAATCATGACAATTGTTTATACTGTTGTCAAGCTTTCTCGTTCACAATTGTATCTGACAAAGTGAGGAAAGATAAACATGAGTATTGGGCTTCAAATTCCCTGTTCAAGCACCACATAATTTACTTGAAAATTTCTATGTCTGCCCTGAAGGAAGATCTTGTCTTCTCTAGTCAGAGTTAAGATTGCTAAAAACTAAAACCAGATTTTCATCCCTCCAGTGGCAGGCTTGTAAAGCAAATTGAACTCCTGACTTTGTAGAATCTTATTGTTAAACCAGGACATTAATTTCATAGAAACATGATCTTATAAATCTGAGTAAGAACACTTTAACCTAAGTTAATGAATCTGAAAACTGGATCCACTGAATTCCAAGGAGTTTAGACAATAGACATGCTGTCTGAGAGTCACTCTAGTTTTCCTAATGACCCTACTGATACAGGAATTTGGAGGTTCCTTCTCAATGCACTGATATGATATGCCAATGCAATGATAATTTGGGGATACCTTTTGATTTTTGTCTTTTAATTTGAGGAATGAAATCCACAGAACAGAGGATAAGCATCAGGAAGCTTTTATTATAGCTTACAGCTTTAGGAGAGAGATCTTTAAGAGAAGGGGAGTTTAATGGAAGGAAGGAAGATATTGAGAAACCCAGAATTTAAGAGTAGAGGGCAGAGGTTTTGCCCAGGGAGGCAAAAGGGAGTTTGAGAAACTCACCTCAAGATTCAGGTTGGTTATTTTTGTTGTTTTTGTTACACATTTTATTATATTTTTCATAGAGAGAAAGACATGGGAGAGAGTGAGAGAGAGAAAGAGAACGGGCACACCAGGGCCTCCAGCCACTGCAAATGAACTCCAGACCCGTGTGCCACCTTGTTCATCTGGCTAATGGGGGTCTTGGGGAATCTAACCAAGGTCCTTTGGCTTTTCAGGCAAATGCCTTTACAGCTAAACCATCTCTCCAGCCCATGTTGGTTATTTTTTATGTGGGCCTGGTGGGTGGGCAGCTGGTCTAGCTAGTTAGTCCTGATGTCAGGTGTCTAGGGCCAGGATTTCTCAAATCAGGCAATCTTCTCTGAAATATTAATTTTCCATGTAAGTTCCTAATTAGAAGGAAGTGAAGGACTCCCTAGGGGACAAAGATAAGGAAAAATCTTACGAAAAAACCCTCTGAGGTTTCTGGGGAAAAATGTAATGACCTATTTTCACCTAGAGGCGAAAAGGACAATTCTGGCATTTAGCCAAGAGAAAGATACGCACCTCTGAGGGCCTGTCACTCCTCAACTGCATAGCCAATTTCCAACTCCTACCCTGTAAGGTCATTTCATTGAGGACTTCACTTGTTCCCCCTGTTTTCTTCATTCTGCCATTATTTCTCAAATACACAACTAAATTAAAATTATGTTTATTTGAGAAATATAAAAAACAAATATGTTGGACTCATGTAAATATATGTTATATTTTGAAAGAACCTGTGCTTTCCTATTTAAATACAAATGTAGAGAATTTGTGTGAGAATTAGTAATAATGGTTCAGCATAATGGTGGAAAGAAAGCAATGTTGGAAGCAAACAGACAGATCGCACTTCATTAGACAAATATATCTCAGGCAACAATTAACAAGCAAGGAGAATTTACATACTAGGAGAAATTTTTTTAACTGCCTGAGACTGGGTGTGGTGGTACATGTTTTAATTCCAGCACTTAGGAGGCAGTGATAGGAAGATCACCATGAGTTCCAGGCCACCCTGAGACTACCCAGTGAATTGCAGGTCAGCCTGGGCTACAGGGAGACCCTGCCTCAAAAAAAAGTAAATAAATAAAAATAATAAAATAATAAAAATATAATAAGTGCCTGAAAAGAGATCAGTGTTCTGAATATTTTAGAAATTAAAAGAAAAAAAAAACACTTAATTAAAAAAAAATAATACTAATGGTAACAGATCTAACAATCAAATTTGAAATGAGAAACTTTTCTTTCCCCTACTTATAAGTAGTGACTACAAAGAATTATTGCTAAGTGGGATAAATGACTCTTTTTCTTTTAAGGTTTATTTGAACCACCAATAAAATTCTAGTTTTGAACTTCACAAGTCAAAAGTTAAAAGTCAGTAATTCTCTTTCTTTACGTCATGATACTCCAAAGATAGTTCCTGAGACCTGCATTTCAGTGCAATTGTTATTACTATGATGAACATTTCCACCTTAGTACTGTGTTTTCTTACATAATCTTGCCTTATTTTTGAGTGAATGGCATCTTAAAAGTGTAAAATGTAAAAAATATCATGCTGTTTTCTAGAATTAAGGCATGTAATATTAATTTAGAACAACAGCTCTGTAAATAAAAATAAAGTTATGGCTCATTCTACAATCAAATAAATAAATATTATAATGAATTTTCCAAAAAATGTCATAAACACTATGCCCAGCTGTGATTTTTCTTTCCTAATCCTCAACAAATCAGGATTCAGCCCTGAGAGTTAAATGATCTTATCACTCCTTTATTGATATATTTTTCTATTTATGCTTCCTAGATATCTTTTTCATAGAAGCAATTACTCATAAAGAATATTACAATAGTATTGATTTTAAAATCTCAGGGAGATGTAACAGAATCAAACTGCAAGCATCTGTGTCTGCCCACTTCCTTTACCCTGCCATGCTCTAAAGATCTGCCAACAACTGTTCCTTCATCCACACGTCAGAATACCATCAGAGAACCTGTGAGGCTCTACGGTATGTAACGTGAACTTTCTCTTGTGAAATGTTTGACATCCTAATTTTGCCTTGGGGGAAAGAGAATAAGAAACAGACACCAAGAATGAAGACAATATCGATTAAAATTTGCTTGGTTTTACTTTTTCTCAGAGTTTCAATGTAATTCTTGATGTGTTTTTATTTTTATCCACCTGCTCACAGAGAAGGTAAGATTGTGTAACATTCATTCCTGGGAAATGTATTCCACTGTATAAACAGTTGTCTACCTTGCCGGCCTCCTGCTGAAAGTCGCACCTCAAGGAGCACATTTCTCACTCTCTTCTGAACCTTGTGGTGCATATTCTACTTGGGAGGACAGATGATTAATTTTGATAGATAATTGATTTCATTCTAAGTAGCATTGTTGTACCGACAGCACCGTATGTTCATGTTGGTTAAAATCTGAAACTGCCATCATGGGAGTTTTCAAATTCAATGCTTGATGAACTTTTAGCAAAACGACAAACTCATGCGAAGCTCACAGCACCCGTAGGCCAATGCAACACGAAGTAATGCCAAGATATAAAAATCAAAACGGAAAGGTTATCCAAATGAAATAGATGCCTTCAAGTACCAAATTATGAAATAAGCTAAGCCAGAGTTTAAGATGGTCTCTGATAGGGAGTTTGTGTCAGGACAGATCCTATGCCCAGGGCTGCAAACTTCAAGTGCCCACTGTAAGAGATGTGATGTGCTATTGAATTCATTTGTGGCTCATAGTCACCACCCAAGAATTTTCTACCCACCTAACACAAGGAAGAATGAAAAAAAAAAAAAACACCTTTTCCCATCAGCACTGGTAATGGAATGATTAATCTATAAATATAGGATTTCCAGTGGAAAGTGAGTTTTTAAGATCTAAGAGCCCCAATGTCACTCCACACAATGAAGTATGGTTGGGGTGCAGACGGGCATTGGTACAAAATTGTGTAAAATATTATTAAGAAACTCCTGTGGTCTCTGCCTTCCTTCTTAAATATTCTATTACATTAAGAACAGAGGGGCTGGTGGATGCTCAGTGGTTATAGACTGCTGGCTGGTTCAGTTATCCAGCACCTACATAAGACCAGAAAAAAGTGGTACATATATGTATGAAGTTTGATTGTAGTGGAGAGGCCCTGATGTGCCTATTCTCTCTCTCTCTCTCTCTCTCATTATTGTTCTCTCTATCTCCTTCTGTTTGTCTTAATCTCTCTCAAATAAAAAAAGTAACAAATAGAAACTCATAAAATCTAGTGAAATTCTAAAGAAAAGTAATCAGAAATCTGGTCCTTGGACATAATGTAGTAAAAACTGCTTTCTGTTCATTCAGTTACATCTAACATTCACAGTCCATGGAGAAGTAAATAACAAAGCAATGGTTAGAAAGAGAATATGGCACAGTTCTTCAACTCAGCCGTTGCCTAACAATCTTATTAAACAAATTCTTAAATAGAAAACTATAGCTAGCTGTTATTGATTAAAATAAGTGAATGATAGAAAACAAGAAATAATGGTAGTACACTACTATTCATTTTCTTTGTGCCTCAAGTATGTATTAAAAATGTTGTCTTTCAAAGAAATTAACTTCTTCATATTCCTGTAAATATTCCAGCTATCATTTATAACAGTTATCAAAAATGAAATCACTGGCTGAATCGATACAACAAATGAAGGATTTTATATTAACTTGCTCCAGCTAATGTTGCTGCTCTTGGTACAGCTGAAGGTACATTGACTCTGATGCTGTTACTTTGAATTGTAAATACTGGCAGAAGCAAAAGGACTGGGAAATCAATGAATCTCTGAGACAATATTAAAGATGGCAAATTGGTCTGAAGTTTAAAGTACTTTGGATATTACCTTGCTACTTTCTCATTCATGATTATTTACTCTTGCACACTTCCAAGGATTTAGGCCAAAAAAATATAGAGATCAAGAAAAGTTTCAAGAATTAAGAATCAGGGGCTCAAGAAATGGCTTGTGTTTAAGGTACTTGCCTGCAAAGTCAAAGGATCCAGGTTTAATTCTCCAGGACCCACTTAAGCCAGATGCACAAGGGGGCATATGCATCTGGAGTTACTTTGTAGTGGTTGGAGTCCCTGTTACAGCCATTCTGTCTTTCTCTCTGTCTCTCACTTTCCCTGCCTATTTCTCTCTCTCTAATAAATAGAGAAAATAAAATATTAACAATATTAAGAATCAGGAGAATACAAACTTTTAGCAAAACTGGAAGTTAGAACTGGAGAAATGGCCCCAAGGTTAAGCTGCCATTTCTTGTGAATGGCGGCCCAGGTTGAAGGCCCTGCTACATACACATACATATGGGCCACACCCATGGATTTTATATTTTTAACAGCATACTGGATATACTTCAAGGATACATTAAGTTCTCAATATGTCCAAAACTGAACAAACTCTTATTCTCACCCTATCCACATTTCATTCCACAAACCTCCCCACAGATCAATGCATCACTCTAAGGATCACCTTACTACTTGTCCACACTTTGATCTCTCCCTGCAGCAATCACCCAAGGCTAATACACCATAGCCTCTTGTCTAGACCTTTCTCCCACCTCTCTATTTTGTCCACCTTCAGTTTTCACCTATACAGTCCAATTCCTATCAATTAGAGTCAATGGCTCCTTTGAAGTGAAAAGTGAATTGTATTATTTTTTTTCAAATATTCTGGTTTATGATGTTTAAATTCCATTTTACTTCTCTGAGCTTTTCTTAAAGTTCTCTGTAACCTTTTGTCATTGTGCCTGTCCTCCTTAGCTTCCACCAACTTTGACATTTCAGTTGCTCAAATCCTTCTCATTCTCCTTGGCCCCACTGACTTTGTACATGATAATACCTTCATTTGAAAAGTTTTCTTATTTCCCTCTCTGACATACATAACTTTAGGTATTCTTCTGGCAACACATAACGAGATAATGTTTAGTGTACTACCCTTGTTCTTCCATGCTAGGGAAGCTTGGTGATGTTATGCTATCATTTATATTATAAATAATGTGTTTCTTCATTGCCACAGTGTGGTTTTAAAATGGTCAGAATTCTGGCCTGAACTTTTAATCTTCAGTCAAAGCAGAGGTATGTCAACCTAGCTCACGGTTACATATGTCCTATCTCAAACCTGTGTGACCCACAGACAAATACTTATTATTTTCTTTCAATTGAACCAATGTATGCTTAACAACAGGAATATGAACAAGACTCTCACAGGTTTGGCAAAGCCTGATTATCACATGTAAAGCGTACATCAGGCTACACAGAAACAAAAATCCAGAGTCAATGGAGTTGGTCCTCCAGGACACAGAAACTTCCCAGGTGACGAGTGCTGTCTACTCTACAAGCCACAGCTAAGGCATTCTGATGCACTCACTCTTGGTTTTACACAGTCGGCTTCATGGGACTTGCTGCATGGCTGAACACACTGCTGGGTTGAAGCCTATTTGGGTGTGGGCTTTTCCTCTGGAACAGATGTCTTGATTCCTTGGTCAGTGCTCTTTGATGATTGCAAGAAAGAAGGAAGGAATGGGTTTGTCTAGGGGCCAGATCTTCAGCAAATACAATTGACTCACGTGTATTTCTGCATTGTTAGTCCATGGTGAAGTGGTGCTCCTGGTCATGGCGGCAAACACTTTTAATCTTAGCGCTTAGGAGGAAGAGGTAAGCCGTCACTGCTGGGACTTCAAGGGCACTCTGAAGTGAGAGCCTACCTTGAAAAACAAAACAAAAAAAATCATGAGTGATTGAAATATTATGTATACATATTTATTATACAATTATTGAAAATGAATATTTTATTTTTTTAATACACAAATGCAACTGAGCTTTGTGTGTGTGTGTGTGTGTGTATCTGTTAACTAAGAAAATTATTTTTCCTAATTATCCATATTTTGCTATAAATAATTACTCTGATTTATTCTTAGGGATCATAAAATCATCACTGGGTGTATCATATTCTTTTTTTTTTTTTAATACTCACCAGTTTATAAGGAGTAAGACAAAGAGTTTCTGTATAAGAACATCTTCAAATGATTCTTTACTGTATGTGTGCCTGGAAAAATGAATAACCGCAAAATTATATACACAATCAGTAATGTTGATTACTTAAAGAACATTATCATTATTTCCTTGTTTTAGCAATCCAAAAACTCAGGCCATAGGAGATTATTAAAAACAACACCTGCTGGGAGATGCATGACTTGAATTCTGATAATTTCTTTGTTCCAAACATTCATTTCAAAACATATAAGAGTTTTTACAAAATTATATTTCTAAACAAATTCTTCTTGCATGACTAATGCTTCTACTTACCTTACTTCCATTCAGAGTTCTCACCTGAAAAATCTAACATGAGACCCTGAAGTGGAAACTGACCAGTCACTCCACAAGATGGCAGTGCTGTATCAGTACATATACTACCCCCCTCATGCATATTTAAAACAGGTAAACATTTTTCTACACATATTGAGGAATTATTTTGATTTTTATACATATAAAATAACTTGAGGTTAAACAAATTCTGTGAATATTAGACTTCATAAATTCTACAAACAAAACAATATGAGCTCATTCTAGATGCTTGAGCAATGCAAGCTATCACAGGTCACTATCATGAAGAGCAATATACCTTGCTCTTCTGCAGTTAGGCAGAAATGTCATGTGTGTATAAGACTCTGTTACTGTCTTACAGAAACACATTCTGTTGAAAGTAATGCTTCATCTGCATGGGTCGAGTGAAAGTAGTATTTTCAGTTTAAAATTATATCCTACATTTCTTTCAAGTAATATTCAGAAAGAACCACATGTACTGGGGGCTGGAGAGCTGGCTTAGTGGTTAAGGTATTTTCCTGTAAGGCCAAAGGACCTTGGTTTGATTTCCCAGAAGCCACATAAGCCAGATGCACAGGGTGGCACAGGCGTATGGAGTTCGTTTGCAGTGGCTAGAGGCCCTGGTGTGCCCATTCTCTCTCTCTCTCTCTCTCTCTTTCTCTCTATCTGCATCTGCCTCTTCCCCTCTCTTGCTCTCTCAAATAAATAATGTCAACAATAAGTGCTTCTTTTTGAATTAAGATCCAAGTAGGATCCTTAAAGCAACGTCAGTAATGGAGGTGTTTCTTTACCTGACTTGTTTCCCAAGCTCAGTTTGTAGTTAGGGTCTTAGCAGTCAAACTCCCAGACATGGCTCCACATGGCAGGCAACTCTAACCAGCATATCTCATCGGGATCCCAGTGACTAGCAGTAGTTTCAACAAAGTGACCATGCTCATGCTCTAGATCTCACGGCATTCAAAACGTTCTCCCTTAAGTGGGAATGGGATGTAGGAAGAGACAAGCTGAGACGTTTGCACTACATAAAAGTCTTGAGTTTGGCAAAGAATTTGCAATGTGCTTGTTTCTGACAAATTGAAGTACAGATGTGTTTACAGTTATATACATTACTGACAAGAAAATACACACTAAGAGCCAAAGGAATGGGCGATGTCCTAACAATACTGTCTTTCAGACACAAAGAAGCCTTGGTATTCATGACTTCATAGAGGTTGACTCTACCTACATATTACCTAAATAATAACAGACCATAACACAGATAATTTCAAAATAGAAGAGATACTAGATGGAAAGAAGAGATTCAGTGCAGGGAGAATCTTGTAGGAGCAAAAAGAAGACTATGGGAGGAGATTATATTTATGGTATATGGTATACATTTATAGAAGTTGTCAATTTTTTTAAAAAGCAGATGCTTATAGAGGAACAATTGTTTGTATTACTATTTTCTCACCAATTTAATGCATATGTAACAGAAAAAAAATCAATTCTAAGAGGTCTTCTTTTTCTTTTCATTCTTAATTCTAACACTCTACCTCAAGTATTTATTGTCCATGGTATTGGATGGAAATGGTTGATTATGGTGTGGAATATTAAGGTCTTCTGAATTTGGGTTCAGTCATCTCAAAACTATTTTTATTTTTTTTTTACCAGTAACAAATATTCCTACATTCTTTGAAAAAAAGTTATTTAGTTTTAAAGAATATGTAAATAAATCTCACAACTTAAAATATCTTCTAACTATATAAATGACCATATAGCAGATCCTTTAAGGATATGAAAATTATAAATATTAACTTACAACTCCTAGAAATGTATAACACAAAATAAATATGTTGAGGCTTAATTTTTATTTTAAGAAAATTTTTATTAGCTCAGTTTTAATATTTCTCCCTGAAACTTGACTTGTACTACTCCTCCTTCACCCAAGGCACACTTTGTAAATAAAATCAGTAAGTGCTGAAGAAAAAAAGTCAATAAAACAAATATTTAACCTGTAATATGGTACAACCAAACTTGAGAGTCTCATGAGGGTGATCATAAGAGAAAACATAAAGAAATATCATACTCTGTTTATTCATAGAATTGAAGAGGGTAATCAACTCGATGTTGCTGATCAGGATAAAATTGTGGTGAGTCCCTACAGAATATATTAAGTGGACTCATAGAAAGGAGTCAATGGTAGAAACCACTATACAAAAAAAAAAAAAAAAAAAAAAGATAATAGAAAAGAAATAGAAACTCCCATAAAGAAGTGTTATTGTTTGGTAATGTGGTTGTTTGATTGTGTGACCCCATGTCTCAGGCTTGCATATTGTGTGTCCAGTGATCTGAACCCTACTGGGAAAGAGCTACGTCACTGGGGGCAAATCTTATGTCTAGCCCTAAGGTGTGTAGAGTTTGGAGCTCTGGTGGTTCTTACACTTTGGTTGCTTGGTGATGTTACTCTGCTTTGGTTATAGAAACTGGCCAGTTTCTTTTGCCATTGATGGTGTTTCCCTTGAAATTTGTAAGCCTGACATAAACCCCATTCTTCCCATAAGTTGTTTCTGATTGGATGTTTGTCCCAGTAACAAGGAGCTGTCAAGGTATTTATTTTAGATGCATTGATATTTACCACATTGAGAATAACTTAATTCAACATTCATTTACATTGGTTTAATTTTATTGTATTCCTTGCTTTGCTTATTCCAGCTGAATTTTTAGGATGATGTTGTAGTCAAAAGAAATTTTTGGGATATATAAAAGCTTTTCAAATTAAATTAGCAAGTCAATTACAAACACATACACACACACACACACACACACACACACACACACACACACACTTTATACCTTGCTGTTTTGTGAAGTAAAGAAACTAGAGAGGGCTTATTATACTTGAAATTCTAATTATAAAGGGTAAATTTATTTAAAACAAATTTAATTTTAGAAGATGGACCAGGTAATTAAATGGACATGATGAATAACAGAGATAAAGGGTACTTGCATAATTTGAATTGAGGAAGTTTATATTATTGATAAGAAACAAAAAAAATCAATGATTATGCTATAGCTATTGCTTTTACAAGAAAAACTTTGAGAAAAATAATGTCAGAGAAAAAGGACAAAAACTTCATCAAAGAACAGCTTTGCACTAGCATTTAACTCTACATTATCAGTGCTTACTACCAATTAAGAAACAGCAATGAGATAAAAATTCCATCAAACTGTAGAAGAGTAATTATGCCACCTGTGTGAAAGTTGAATGAAGAGGCCATATTACTGGGTGTTCATAAGAAGGAAAGGCAATTTGTGGAGTTTCTCTGCAATGTCTTCCTCTTATTTTCATTAAAAAAGCTTATTGAGTCAGAAAACTTCATTGATTTTTACCTGATATATGGCCTGCCTAATGAGTTTCTACCTAATGGTTCAGAACAACTCCAGACTGTATCAGCGTTCTCTTACTTTCACTGTGATCCCTCCTGCTTCCACTTCTTCCTGCTCTTTTCAGTTGGTGTTATAGTCACCTTAATGTTGCTGGGACAACACACCCAACCAAGAGCAGCTGACAGGAGAAAAGGATTTATTTTGCTTACAACCTAGGAAGGGAAGCTTCATGATGGCAGTGGAAAGAACAGCATAAACAGAGGCTGGACATCACTTCTGCCGCAGTAGTTGGACAGGTAAGAGCAGGGGAGTGAGCTGATTAACACTCATAAGCCAGGGGCTAACACACCTCAAGGTCCACCCCCAGCAACACACCTCCTCCAGCAGGGCTCCACCTCCCGCAGCACCACCACTGGCCACCAAGCGTTCAGGACACGTGAGTTTATGGGGGACATCTCATTCAATCCACCACAGTGAGTATGAATGACAGTGAGGTTTTCTGAGTTTAGTACATAGTTATTTTTTAAAAATATTTAATCTGGAATAGTTAGAAACAAAGCAAAAGTGTTTATTTCAGCTTATTTTATATTTGTACCAACATGACAATTTTTCTAGATTAATCTTAGTATTACTTTTCAGAACTCAAAGCGTAGCATCTACAGTGTAGGGAAATTATTCTGAAGGAGGTCTCTAGTGCTGTTTTCAGTCATCCTAAACGAAAAGGATAATGAAAATTATTCTAGTTAATACATATTTTGTAAATTCCTAATGAATAGTGGGGTGTGGAAGCAGGAAAGCACCATCACTGAAATGTTTGTGAGCAATGGGGAAGTATGGAGTTGGGAAGACAGAAAAGTGTTGTTGATCTGGCATGAATTGGCGTGTATGTCTCTTTTGAAGAGAGAAATTCTGACATCTTTCACAAGTAGATGCAGAGAATATTTGTCAGAAGGCAAGACATTTACAGTGCATTTCAGCAAAACCCACTGAAGAAAAACATACTTTTAGTATTTTCATTTTTACAAAAAAAATGTGAGTGCATATATATATATACATATCTATCTATATATGTATGTACATATTTATGTATATATATGTATATACAATCATATATACATATATATATATATATATATATATATATATATATATATATCTTATTAGAATCAGAATTAGGTAAGTTTAAGTAGGGATACATATTCAAAGGAATTTATTCTAATAATTTTTAGAGAGATTCAAGGCCATAAATAACTGTGGACACTGGAAAGGAGACTTTTTAAAAAAATAAACTTCCTCAAGAAGCAATGTATCCCAACATATAAACCTGAGAAAAATCAGCTATAATATATCTGAACCACTCATATGATGATTTCCAGGTAAGAACTTATTCATATTTAGATGTCATATATAATATACCTTCAGATCATAAAATATTTTATGATGTAATCATGAAGCATGACAAGTTTTTTTTATTAAATAATTTTATTAGCAACATAGAAAAGTAGAGACAGTGGATACTTTTTTTAAGCTATAGTTTTTCAGTGAGCTGAGAACTCTTCATGCAGAGATCAGTGGGAAAAGGCATCTATGTCAGGTAGCCCATCATTAACAGACATAAACTTGGTGATCCTGCCAAAGGCCAATGTGGTGAAATCCTGGTCCCCAATTGTGGCTCCCTGGATCCACCAGGTTCCCCAGAGGCGTTCAGGCCACTTGCCAAGCAGGGTCTGGAGCGGCTGTGAGCGCCACGGGCAGTGCACCAGGGAGACAGCTTCTGAGGGTAGCTCAGCTTATTTGTCAGGGCACTGAGTTTCTATAAGCAGTTGAGAGACGGAAAGGGAAGAGGGTCCTAAGGGATGTGGTGGGCTCAAAGGTTGCTTCCCGATACCTAGGGACGTTCATTTCTGCATGTAGGGAGAGAGTCAGTGATCCATGTGGTGGCAGGAAGAGGGTCTCAGGGGGTGGGCTGTGTGAAGGTTGCTGGCTGATAAGGGAGTTTTCTAGGAAACTGGCCGAAGGTCACAGGGCTACTAGGCAAGCCTTAGCCTTATCTGAATGTCCAGTTGTCCCGGGCTTGGAGAGGGAGTGACCCCACTTCCTGCCAATCCTGGTCCAGGCCCACTGCACACCCAGAGAATGGCGGGGGAGAGGAGGGGGGGGCAGGGGTGGGGTGGGGGGGGGGAGGGAACCTGGCTCACGGTGACACCTGAAAATGGGAGGAGGAGCTCCCCTACGGTCTGGGCCCCAAGATGCGCCCAGCGGTTCAGGATGCTTGGACTTCTCCATAGCCTGGAGCTCTTACTGCTGTCAGACAGCTTAATCCTGCTTTAACCCTGGGCCTTGCCTGTGTCTGATGCCAGGGCAGACATTATTGGGAATGGTGGGTATCTGTGAGAAGTGGGATCTTGTGGGTCAGCTGCAGAACACTGGGCTTGTGTTCTTGGAAAGTATTGTGCAGGCCACTTTCTTTCTCCTCCTCTTTGTGCTGTAGTTTGAGATTTAGGTAATTTTGGTCCATCATATTCTCCCACCATACTGTGCCAATTCCAATCCAAAGCAAGATGGCCAAGTGATCATAGACTGAAAAGGATAACCTTTCTCAAATATTTTGCTATTGTACTGCAAATTTAACTAGCAAAGGAAGTTTAAATGTTATAAAACTTAAAATATTCAGGAAAATTAAATGCATTATTCACTAAAACAAAAGCAATTGGTTAAAGGTATTAAGGTATTTCCAACTTTAACTGTGAAATTATTTCAAGGGACTAAAGTAGTAAGAGCAATGTTTCGTATTGGAGTTTCATCATATGTTCTTGTTAAAACAAGCAAGATCTATGGTTATTTCATAATATATGAAACATTTAGTAAACTTTTCATGTATGCACATTATTTGTGCATTGATGATGCATTATGTCCTCTCTCCCAGCCTTATTTTCAGGTTCTGATGAAAAATTTCACTGTCCTTTTGTTATCCCATGAAATGAGTCCTTGTTACTTGAATCAGGATAGAAGGTGTTTTATTTTTGTTTTTGTTGTTTTGGTTTTCTGAGGTAAAGTCTCCTCAGTCTAGCTCAGGCTGACCTGGAATTGATTGTGTAGTCTCAATGTGACCTCAAACTCATGGCAATCCTCCTGCCTATGCTTCCCAGGTGCTGGGATAAAAGGCATGTGCCACCGCTCCCAGCCCAAAGGTTTTCTAATAAAACTTATACATTTCTTGACAATTCAATTGAGTTTGCTAAAGTTATAAGCATGGGTAATTTTGGATAAATTGATGTAAACATCTTTTAAAGATATATTGAATATTTTGTTTGCCAATGTTTATGACTACTTTGTTAATATAGTGCAAAGTTTAATACTAGACTGTGTCAGGATTAAATAGTCACAATAGATTATGAAATATTGATATTAATATGGCTTATTATGTTTACCAGATAAAACAAAAAGCAGTGATCAAAGTCCAAGAGTGGCATATATACTTGTAATTACAACACTGAATGGGGGAAAGTTTAGGTAGGAGGATTTTTTTAAGATTTATTTTTTATTTGGAAACACAGAGAGACATAGACAGAAGAGAAACAGAGAGAATAAGCATGCCAGAGCCTCTAGCTACTGCAAATGAACTCCAGACACATGTAGCACTTTGTGCAGCTGACTTACATGGGTCCTGGGGATTTGAACCAGGGTCCTTTGGCTTTGCAGGCAAACACCTTAACCACTAAGATATCTCCAGCCCAGGGAGGAGGATTTTTAATTCTAGGCTAGCATGAGCCATATAGGGAGTCCCTGTGGCAGGGAGCAAGGACAAGGGTCACTTGATTCTCTGGCTCTGACACTAACAATGCTGCTTCTGGCTCTGAATGACACTTCTTGGAGTCTCGGATGAGAGTGTTCTATCTCACGGCCATGTACTGCTCAAGGACAAGTTCATGGAAGGTCAGCTGCACAGCCAGAGCTCCTCTTTCTGAGGGAACCATGAGTCTTTTGTGGGCATTCGCGAATGGCTTACAGTACAACTGGATGCTGGTTGCTATCTCAATAGCCAAGCATTTGGTGCTTCAGTAAGATGATCTGTGCACTAGTCCTAGGAGCTTGTTATGGAAACAGTTCAGGCTAAGCAGCCAAGTCATATAGCTATTTTAGGGCACAACAACTCACTAATCTAATTACCTGATAGGGTCTAAAGAGAAGGAAATTTAATTAAGAAAAACTGTTTTGTGTAACAGTGATTTATATCCTTCTTCACTCTGTTAACTATGGAGAAGTGTGAAATCCAGGACTTTAAGAGTATATTTCCATAGGAAAATGTGGAAAGTTAATTTTTAAAAGGCAAAAAAAAAAAAAAAAGACTCATCAAATTAGTCATGATCTAGAATCACCCATTTCTCTGCACATTAACATTTAAATAATACTGTTTTTTTCTAATAAATATGACTTCAGTTTGTTTTCTAGACCTTCAAAATATTTTGGTTGCCTCTGTTTTGGATTGTGATTTTAACTTTTTCTATATATACATTATTTGCATACTGATGCTGCATTTCCCCTACCCTCAGCCTATTTCCATGTAGTGATGACTTAAATTCCACTATACTTCTTATCTCATAAAATTAGTCCTTGGTTCTTGAATCAGGATAGAAGGTTTTCTCATATATCTCTCCACAATTAGATAGGGTTATTTCATCAAAACAGTGCATGCTAAGCTGTAACTATATTAAAAACATAAATCAAAAAGTGATTAGTCATAAATTGCAACACTTTCAGGCTTACAGATTATTACAGAATGTTGAAGCTGAGAGCATCATCCATTTCTCTGCAGGGATTTTCAAAGAAAATGTCTTACAAAACATTGCAACACTCAGTGATTTCATCATGAAGTAATTAATTTATTTTAGTAAATTATTCTCATCCTTTGAATGAAAATCTAGTCTGTTTGATCCATCTCCTCTCCATCACTCTGCACATTGCTCACTCTTTTTTCCTACCTCCTTCCTACCTTCCTATTTTTCATTTCGTTCTTGCATTCTTGCCTTCTCTTGCCCTTCCTCTGTTATCTTTTTCTCCCCCTGCTTTTCATCTTCCCATGTGAAATATCCAGAAATTCCAACCCTCTGTTAGCTCAGAGCATCGGTCAACATCACCCTCAAAATACATTTCTCTCAGCCATACAATCTTGACATGATGTAAACAGCATACTCTCCATGGGAAAATTCATACATACATTATTTTTCCTATATTTTCCAAGATTGAGTGATTGCTTCCCAAAGACTAAATGTCAATATGGTAGTGGTAGGTTCATGAAACTAATCTTTAAGGAAGGAAAAGAAAAAAAAAAAAAAACTTAATGTGAAAAACTTTAGTTCAAATAAACTGAATTTAACTTCTTAAAGAAAAAAGATATCCCTCCTTCTGTAGGCAATACACTGGTAATCAAGCTTCGAACTATTTCAACTGGAAATACTCTGTGACTTCCAACTCGCTGATTTACACACATATTATGTAAAATCATGAGATAAAAGGGATGCCATCTGTTATTCAACGATTCATCCAAAAAGTGTTACTGAAAAAATGTTATGGGTCTAACATTGTTTTATACACAAGGAATACAATTATGGGAGGGGGTGGAATCAGAATAAACAGCTGTTCACAAAGAGCCCACTTCCAGACAGCTAGGGCATCTCTTTTCAGAGTATCATTAAAATGTGGCCTGTAGAAAAAAGGGAATATCATTCTTACAGACCATCCTAATAAGCCTAGAATAAATAATAGATACTGGTTTGGCAGCACTATATACCGATTGTGTGCAACGCTAGTCAAATGGTAACTGAACTATGAATGTTGACTACAGGAAATACATGACAAACAGATTTTGAAGTACAGATACATTTACAATTTTTTCACTAGAATAATGTTGTATGATTTTGGGGATAGTAAACTCTATCCCAAGTTAGTTTGGTATATAAGCTGAACTAGCATATGTAGAATGTAATCTTTTTCTTTTTCTTTTTCTTTTTTTTTTTTTTTTGAGGTGGGTTCTTTCTCTAGTCCAGGCTGACATGGAATTCACTATATAGTCTTTCAGGGTGGCCTTGAACTCATAGTGATCTTCCTATCTCTGCCTCCTAAGAGCTGGGATTAAAGGTGTATGCCACCACACCCAGCTCCTATTTTTTTTTTTATTTTTTAATAATTATTTACTTGAAAGAGAGACACACACACATAGAATGAGCACTAGACACTGCAAAAAAAAAAAAAAAAAAAAAAAAAAAAAAAAACAAAAACTCCAGATAAATGCATCACCTTATGCATCTTTCTTACGTGGGTCCTGGAAATCAAACCTGGGTCCTTTTGCTTTGCAGGCAAATGCCTTAACCACAAAGCCATCTCTCCAGTCCTAATATTTTTAAATATTCAAATTTAAGTAAGGATATCACTGGAGAACTGTTGTATATTCTACAATATATTTCATTATTACAAATTCATAAATTAGATGGTAAGATAAAATTTTTGATTAACTACTTTTTGAGAACATATTTTATTTCAATTTTGTATAAATTCTTGGCTCTTCAAGTATCCCAAGAAGAGATGTTGACATATATATATGAGATGGCCAATATGTTCACAAAGTATTTTTAATTATTTAAACGTTTTATTATTTGAATATCAAATAATATTGTGGTACAAATATTAAGTGGCAATACTAGTGAACCATATTGGAATAATTACTTCTCCCTTGCTCTCACTGTCCATATGCCCATTTACATACTTTTAGAAGTTCTGGGGAGCAGGACAGCAAATTGCTAGAGGCAAGGGACAGTACAGACTATTTATTTATTTATTTATTTATTTATTTATTTATTTTATTAGTTTTTTTTTGTTTTTTTTTTTTTACTGTGTTAATACAGTCAAGATGGTACCATTGTTAGCCTCCTCCCTGACCTCCCCCCTCCACACAGCCCCTCCTCGTTGGGGAATATGGGTTGTGCATTGTGGGGTTAGCCATCAGTTACGGGTAGGAAGAGGAAATGTCTCTATGTATCATGACCCAGCATATGGCTCTTACATTCTTTCCATCCTCTCTTCCACAAATTTCCCTGAGCTATGATAGGTTCATTTTAGAACAACCTTCTTACTTTAATAATACTTATTTAGAGTCCGGGCATAGTGGCACACACCTTTAATCCCAGCACTTGGGAGGCAGAGGTAGGAGGATCGCTGTGAGTTCAAGGCCATCCTGAGACTACAGAGTGGATTCCAGGTCAGCCTGGACTAGAGTTAGACCCTACCTCGAGAATCCAAAAAATAAAAATTAAAATAAAAATACTTATTTAGGGCTGGAGGGATGTCTTAGCAGTTAATGCATTTTCCTGCAAAGCCTAAGGACCCAGGTTCTTTTCCCCAGAACTCACTTAAGACAGATGCATATGGTGGTGCATGCATCTGGTGTTGTGTGCAGTGGCCAGAGGCTATGGAGTGCCCATTCTCCCCCCCCCCCCGCCCTCTCTCTCTCCCTCTCTCTCTCTCTCTCTCTCTCTCTGTCTCTCTGTCTCTCTGACTCTCTCTCAAATAAAGAAATAAAAATAAAAATAAATGCTAATTTAGAGCCAGGCACGTTGCCACATGTCTTTAATCCCTGAATTTAGGATGCAGAGGTTGGAGGATTACCATGAGTTCTAGGCCACCCTGAGACTACAGAGTGAATTCCAGGTCAGCCTGGGCTAGAGAGAGACCAGAGACCCTACGTCAAAAACATAATTATTTAGTGTTGGAGAGATGGCTTATCAGTCAAGGTGACCCATGTTCAATTGTTTAGATCCCATGTAGGCCAGATGCACAAGGTGGCACATGTGTGTGAAGTTCATTTGCATTGGCTAGAGGCCCTGGAATGTCCTTTCTCCCTCTCACTACCTGCCACTCTCGCAAATAAATAATTAAAAAGTAAATCATATTTTTTTAAAAATTGTTTTTTTTTTTTAATTTGAGAGTGAGAGAGTCAAAGAGAGAAGGAAAGAGAGAAAGTACGGGTGCACCAGGGCTTCGTGGCACTGCCAATTCCAAGTGCATGTGCCCGCTTTGTGCTTGTGGCTTTATGTGGTACTGGGCAATGAAATCCAGGCAACTAGGCTTTTCAAGTGAGTGCCTTTAATTGCTGAGCCACCTCCCCAGACCCAAAGTCCTTACTTCAAAGTTGTCTAAATAGTAGCTAATCCTTTCCTGCAGACAATTTATTTATAGGCGTCGTGTTAAGAATAGGACAGTTTTCGATGCCTGTCATTCTTCCTGTTTTAGATCACAATCTAATCTCTTACACCCCTAAACTCAGAAGCAATTTCTTATTCTACAGCAACGGCTTATGGCTGAACCATACCTTACATTTTACTATTTACTTTACTCTGCTTGTCTCATCCCTCGGAGCAGAAAACCTGAGTCATTAGCTCTGTCCATCTTCCTCTCGGCACGTGACCCTTCAAGGGGCCAGCGTAGCATCCTAACTCAGAATTCACTGCCATTTATTTTCCTTTAAAATCACTGCTCATGCAGCTTAGTGTGAAGACCTCGGCCTCGATCGCATGAGGAGCTGCACTGCAGGCAAGGGCTGACCATGCGCTGCTTCCTGGGCGCGGTGACCCTGCGCCGAGACCACCTACTCTGAAGTGCCAGTTCGCGGGACTCGTTTGCCAAGCATGGCAGGTTCTCTGCGCTGCACCCGAGCTCCAGGAAGCGCGCGGGAAGGGGCAGAGCCCTTGCTCAAACCCACGTCGCTTCCAGCTGGCGCTCTTCCTGCCCAGGTGCTCTCACCGAGACGCGCCCTCATTGTGGTCGCTGGATTCCGGGGAGAACCTGGGCGTGCGTGCAGACCGTCCATCAGCAGGAAGCCTGAGCGGGGAACCAAACCTGAGCCAGGGTGAATGCTGCGTCAAATGGTTCTGTGCACAAGGCTGCGGCTGCTTGCAGAGCCAGACTGAGGACGCACGCTGATGACCCAGCTCTTCTGCAAGGCGGGGTTCAGCGCGCGCCCTCCTTACGCGCCCGGTTTCCCTTCCCCCGGGGTGGCTCCATCACATGCATATTTCACACTGAAAGCTGCCATCTTTTCTGTTCTAATATTGCGTGTTTCATTTCTGAAGGATTGAAAGCTTAAAAATATTAGAATAAATATTAAAAATTTTAGTGAGCAAATGCTGGTTGTTCATGTTTTTGTTTTTGTTTTCCCCTTGTATTGTCTCTCAAGTGTTTTCCCTCTCTGGAGTACGTGTGATGTTTTGTAACATCCGAACTTACTCTTTCTTTATTACGGAATAGTAATTAGCCATTGTGTTATCACAGAACGTAAGATACTAAACTTGGAGTCACATCACGACTTATCCATGCTGTGCCTGTAGGTGAGATGACGCTAACTAAGGAACTGTCAAGGTGATTCAAGGATGGGGGTTAATTCTTCAGAGAAATGCTATGTGTATGCAAGAAAAACGCAGAAGCAGATATGAGCACTTTCTTTTACTTGCATAAATATAAGCTACTAGGGGAGCTGAGAACCTGCAGGATTGACGTGCATTTAAAGCCAGCCCGTTTGGCAATATGCAATACGTCTCGAAAACTGAAATATTAAAATGAAATGCCATATCTTAGAAATTATTTTTGATAACATTTTCTCTTGTTCTTTAAGGCAGAAGAGACAAAAGAATGACTCTTCTCTAACTTAAGATTTTGTATGTGTGTGTGTGTGTGTGTGTGTGTGTGTGTGTGTGTGTGCATGTGTGTGCCTTTATGTATAACCACTTTAGCCCTGGGAGAGCCAGTGTTAACCAAGACCTTGTTGACTAGCAGAGAGTTCATAAACGTCCCAGAATATTGGCGCTGACGACCACTGTTCTTTATAAAATGGAATCTTGCAAGCCATATTTATTCTATTCTTTCATGCCTATATGTATATATATATTGCACTTGTTAATATCTTTTTTGTAATACTGATAGGTAACTCTTCATTACACCTGTTTGTTTTGTTTAATTATGCAGGTATACTGTTATACTGGTAGGAAAAAAAAAAAAAAATCCAGTCCTGATTGTCTAGCTCCTTAAAGAAAATAATGTAAGACACTGAGTAACCAAAATTCTGCAATTAGCTTATAGATTTTCCCTTCCTGTTTTCTAAAAGACCTCTTATCCCCCTTGGCTAAGGTCTTCAGTTATGTATACCTTGCATTGCTGATATCTAGTTGAAAATTGTTTGGTAACTGCTCATTGCTGCTATAACAAGTTACCACAAGCTTGAAGACTTAAAGTAATGCAGCTTTATTCTCCTGCAGTCCTAGAAGTCTTAAATCAATTTCACATGTCCTCCAGTAAAGTTGTCAAGGTTTATTTATTATTATTATTATTTTTTTTTTTTTGGTGTGTGTGTGTGTGTGTGTGTGTGTGTGTGTGTGTGTGTGTGGCAGGGTTAGAAGTTCCTCTGTTTCCTCATTCCTCTGTTTCCTCATGCTTGCCCAGACCCTTCTCCCTTGACCTGTGACTTCTCCATCTCGCACAGACTCCTCGCCCATGGGTTCTTTTTACACTGAGTCATCTTCTTGTGTTTTAGAGTCCGTGCTCCTTCTGCCTCTCTCTACATTTAGACCCCCAAGGAAAATTCAGAATAATGCCTCCACCTGAAAGGCATTGACTTTTCCATTTACTCACTGACTTAAACACATTCTCAAAGTCTCTTGTCATATAATGAAATAATTATATTTTCAAGGGAATAGGGCTTAGAGGTCCTTGAGAATATTTCTTGTACCCTAACATAGAGATTATTATTCCTCTCATTTTAACATTAAAAAAGGAAAAATAAATTAACTTGGTCAAGGGCTCATGTGCAAAATTTTACAGATTGAAGACTGAAGAATCTCGTCTGACTTTCATATAATTGGAAATTTTAAATAGAAAATGTATGAAATAACAAGAATTTTCTAGACAGGATTCCTTCATACTCAAATGGTTCTCTTGATTGTGACTTATAGACTTAGATTGCAAGTTGTGTATCTGTTATAAATGATATATGAGGTTCAAAATTTATTGACAAAATTAAATTTTGAAAACATTATACTTTCATAAATCATGTTTAAGTACTTATGAGGATTAAAAACTGAGTGCTGAACTGCTTTCAATTGGTTTTATTTATTTATTTGCTTGTTTGTTTGTTTGAGAGAAAGAGTGAAATAGGCAGAGAGAGAGAGAGAGAGAGGCAGGGAGGGAGGGAAAGAGAATGGGTGCACCAGGAGCTTTGGTTGCTGCAATGAACTCCAGATATGTGCACCCCTTGTGCATCTGGTTTACGTGGGTCCTGGGGAGCAGAACCTGAGCCCTTTGGCTTGTCAGACAAGCACCTTAACTTCTGAACCATCTCTCCAGCCCCTCAAAAATGTTTCATTTTTCTATATAGCTTTTAGCTTCTATGATGATGGCATTAGAAAAATAGAAAATAACTCAGTATTTTATGCTTTGTGGAAAGTTTAAAAAATGTTTAAAAATGAATGTTGATACTATTGGCTTAGTAATCACCAACATAGGGAAAAGCCAATTTTGTAAGTAGATTTCCTATTTTAGCACTCACTAATTCTTCTTAAGAAAGCAGAATTTCATGCACTCAGAAACATTCTTGGAACGAATTTTATTTTAATTTGCATAAGTAATTACACTTATTGCTTCAGACTGGATTTCCTCGGGACTGAGCCTGACCTATGAATTTTTTGCACATAGATTTTTCAAGGGAATATCCTCAAAAACTAGTTAGCGGATGGAAGCCTGCAGCGGAGGATCAAGTAGTGACTCAGAGTGAACGTAGCTGTGTCTTCTTCCCACTGAGCGCCACGGCGCGGATTCTCTCGGAGAGCAGGGTGCTGAGGGCCGCAGGATGCCGCCTACTGCTGCTCATGTCCCAGCCCAGGAGGAAGGAGATATTGGAGGTCCAAGAGAGAAATGTGCCACCTACATCGTAACCATGCCAATCTTGGGAGAATCAGCTGTACCACGATTACCACTGGTGCTCATAATAACTTGTCTCTGGAAACCAACTCTGTTCTCTATCATGCCTGTGCCTCAAGTCGGCAACGTTTATTTAAAAATGTGCTTGAAGACCACTTCATTATTGATGATTCTATCTCTTCCATCAGCCCAAACAATGTAAATAACTGTGAACTCACTAATGACTCCGAGGTATGTCTACAGAACTAGCATAACATAAGAAAAGAAAGGTAAAAATTAATTAACCCATTAGTTAATCAATTAAAAAATTCTTCATACAATTACTTAACTTTGTATTGTAAATATCCTGTAGCAAGTGCTTTTTTATAATTAGTTAATGGGCAACAATTGCTTTTGCTTGAAAAGATTGAATTATAAGATATATGGGTGGAGGGCCTATTATTCCTTTTGTGTTTCCAAAATGTCAGCAATTATATATTGATTATATAGTAGCTTTTATTTCTAATATGAATCTTAGGGCTAGGTGTGGTGGCTAATCTTATAATAGTATGACTTGTCAAAACCCAGAGCCGAAGGAATGGCAGAACAGTTAAAGGTAATTACTTGTAAAGTCTGCCTGCCTGAGTAAAATTCCCCAGTAACCTCATAGAGCCAGAGGCACAAAGTGTAAGCATGTAAAGTTTGATTGCAACAACAAGACTCTGGTGTACTCATAGTCTCTCTCTCTCTTCGTCTCTTTTCATACTCTCTTTCTCTCTCTCTCTTTTTCTCCTTATTTGCTCAAAATTAAATAACAGTACATTTAAAAATAACTGTGGGCACTCCTTGACAACTTCATAGCAGTTTTATACTTATTCTACAAAGAAAAAATGTTTTAAGCAAACAGCTGTTGCATCAAACTACAAAATTTGAAGTAAATTTTACTGCAACAGGTTTGTTGAAGACATTGTATTTTTCCTACTGACTATCTTTCTGGGTGATCCATGACCTCAAAGGAAAAAGAAGCGGCCTATCACCCTCTTGTTATGTATCTGCAGAGAAACGGTGGCAGTAAGTTCAACAGATTTAATTAGCAGTCTGAAACTCTGACAAAGACTCCAAAATTCTTTAAAAAATATAAATTTATGGTAAGTTAAGATGCTGAGCCATCCAGGTCATAACATCATTTAACATATTATTGTGAAGCCAACCCTGCACTTTAATATGTGATGTGGATTTTGGCTGATAAGCTGTCATAAGGCTATGAAGAAGTAAATGTAAGAAAGGTTCATTTGCATTGATGATTTCCTGAGTTTCATCCGCGAGGTTATTTGAGCAGCAAAACACCCAAAGAAACCTATGGAATCTAAATATGTCCACAGAAAATACTTGAACCATATACAGTGGCCAAGTCTCACATGCCTTCCTCATGTCTTTCTTCTGCTCTGATATAAATTCCATTTTCCCTTTACATGTTTCCTCCACCACTGTAAACACGTTGGCACATTTGCCAACCCAGTGCATTCAAGTTCTACAAAAATCCATGATTTCTTTTGGCTTTTCATTCAAAGCCTAGATTTTGTACCCAAAATAAGTGGGACACAGACACAGAAGACAGCTGCCATCCTCTGTGTTGCCAAATCGTCACCAAAATGCTGAGGACTTCACACTGATATCCACTCTACAGTCAGTCCTTACCAGATTATGCCAAAAATATGTGATTTTCTTCTTTCAGAGTCTTCAAAGTTATGGTTGCATATATTAAAAAAAAAACTAAAAATGTACTTAATCCACATAGCATTGTTCATATAAATAATTATGAGAATTATGTACTGCAATGACTTATTTAGTCTTAAAATAATTAGGCTCTTCTTGGATTCTCTTCTAAATTAGAACATCTATTGGGAGTCTCTTACTGAATATTTCCCTTGAACGCTCTCAACTCAACTATGCAAGGCCATAGCTGATAGCAGTTGTTATATTTGAACATCTTAATTTTAAATACTATGAGCCCGCTCACTATGTTAACTACTGATTACATTTATCTCCCTTCTCTTTTCTAAGTCAAAGGATAACTGTGATGCACAGATAAGTTAACCAATCTTGTACATGCTCAATATCCTTATCTATACAATGGAAAAAACCGTATCTAAGCCTAAGAGGTTTTATAAGGAAAGCCAGCCAGGCACAATACCTAGAAAGAGATAAATAATAGATAAAGCTTAACTGTGCTTCCCAAACACCTACTCCAAGCATTTCTCCACAACTAAATCAGAGAAAGAGTAAAGCCTATTCACAGCCCATGTGCCTCTGTTACAGACCTCCTAGTTTCCCTTGCTGCTGAGGAAGAACCTGTGCATCAGACTGCATGCTCTTTCACATGTTACCTCCTCATTTTATGGGGAGCGGTCTTGTTCTACAGCAGTCCTCAAGGAAGAGAGACAATGGAGGGGCCTGTTCATGCTCAGAAGGCATCAATTTGACCACTGCTGCTAATGGGCATGCACTCATTCTTTAAAGGGGTGGCTTGTCCCTATGTAGCTAGATTTATTTGAATTCCACATTCACAATCGGCAGGCATGTAAAGAAACCTCAAACATTTCCCTTATCCCTTTTCTTCTCTGCTCAGCGGTTTACACTTGTATATGTGCACAATGGTCATGACACTCATTTTAAGACATTTTAATAGCAATCTTATACTGTAAGATTAAGAGAAACAGCAAAATACACTTTGTACACTGCCTGCCTGGGCTCACAATTAGGCTTCCCAGGGAGCAACATACCACAGCAGAGTGGAAAATTTATTATAATTGATGCCTCTTCACCGACACGTCGTTATCCTCAAGTCCGCACCTTACATGACCATTCCATACAGTTCTGAGCATCCAGTTGGTTGAGAAAAAAGCCTTATAGCATGATACAAAGGCATTTCACTGACCTTCCTAAAAATTCTCTGTGGTCTTGTCATTTCCATCTCCTTTCCAAACACTTGTGATGACTGTTCTCATGGCACCCATAAATTTGCCCACTCTAAAGGGTCTTAGAGTTAAGATCAACATATAACATTGTCCAATGGGTTTTTACAAAATAATCTGTGCTTACATTTTCTTTATGTCTTCCAATGACAGACAGCTCCATGTTTGTGCTGAGAGACATCCCATTGTTTGGATGTGCTGTGACGTATTTGCATTTGCCTGATAAACATTTGCACTGTTCCCAATTTCTATGCTAAAAAACAAAAAAACAAAAATAATGGCTCAGGTTATGTTTTTAAACACTTGTATGCAGATATAAAGGATGACAATCACTGAAGCATATGGCATGTCCAGATTTGTAAGAAAATATCAAGCTGTCTTCCACACTGGCTGTACAACTTTACAGTTCCGTCATCAATGGGTGAGTCCGCATCCCTGTTGCTGTGAATTGTCATCAGAACTGAACAGTGTCAGCATTCCAGACTTTGCCTATCCTAATAAGTGGGTAGTGATACCTTCTGATCAGTTTAGTACACATATCCCTGACGACAGGTGGTGTGGATTACATTTTCAGATGCCATTTTTTCATCTAAGGATATATATATTGTGTGTGTGTGTGTATGTGTGTGTGTGTGTGTGTGTGTATATGTTTAGTGTGGAATGGCACATGGATGTGCCCTTGGAGCACTGCATACTCTCGGTTGCAGGAAGTCAAGGGTGGAGGTGGGTGGCTCAACTGTGCTGTTCAGAGCAAGCACCATCAGATTTCTACTTCTTATCTGAGTCAGGTCTCTTTTTTTAAAATATTTTATTTTTATTTATTTATTTGAAAGAGAGAGATACAGAAATAGGCCAGTAGACAGAGAGAATGGGCGCACCAGGGCCTCCAGCCACTGCAAACGAACTCCACATGTGTGCACCCCCTTGTGCATCTGGCTAATGTGGGTCCTGGGGAATCAAGCCTTGAACCGGGGTCCTTAGGCTTCACAGGCAAATGCTTAACCACTAAGCCATCTCTCCAGGCCCTTAGACAAGTCTCTTAACTGACACCAGAGCTTGCTGTTTTTCATGGGACAGGGCAATGCTCAAGCCTCTGCTTCCTTTTGTAGGTCTGTAGCTACAGCGGCATATGGCCAGGCCCAGCTGTGCGTTGGGTTCTGTGGATTAGAACAGGCCTGCACTCTTTGTGAAGGAAGCAATTTCCAGCCCTAGGCATCCTCCTTCTAGAGATGTTTCTTAAAAGGTATGACCTGGCTTTAATTGGGCTACTTTCTCACTAAGCTTTAATTGCCCTTTGTACGTCTTGGAGAGTAGGCTAGTGTCTCAGTCTGTTCTTTACATTTTCATTCTCATGAGGTGCATTTTAAAGTATGGACGTAGACACAGCAGGATCAATATACCAGTACTTGCACTGTGAAGAGAAAAATGAAATTAATAAGTCTCCAACTCACCTTACATGTTCCCAAGTATGTCCTGTTGGTGGTTTTGTTTGATTTTTTATTTTATTTTTTAAAATTAATTAATTTATTTATTTATTTTTGGTTTTTCGAGGTAGTGTCTCACTCTAGCTCAGGCTGACCTGAATTCACTATGTAGTCTTAGGGTGGCCTCGAACTCACAGCGATCCTCCTACCTCTGCCTCTCAAGTGCTGAGATTAAAGGCGTGCGCCACCATGCCTGCCTTGTTTGATTTTTTAATTAGTGTATTTTAATTGTATGAAATATTTGATTTCAGAGCTGCCAAGATGGCTTAGTGGTTATGGCACTTGCTTTTGAAGACTACGGACTGAGGTTTGATTCTCCGTGTTCCACATAAGCCAGACTTTGATTTGAACATACTATATTTATAGGAAGAAACTTTAGTTTCTCCTAGTATAAGAAACCCCATTCAATGTGTCAGAACAAAAAAAAAAAAAAAAAAAGAAAGAAAGAAGAAAATAATAATCAAAAGGGCTAAACAGGTGGCTCAGAGGATAACATGCTTGCTGTGCTGCAAATACCCAAGTTCAGATTCCAATACCCCGATTTTGTGCCTGGAGGCATGGTAGGGTTATGTCATCCCGTGAGGGAGACAGAAATATGAGAAATTCCTAGAAGCTTGTGAATGGAATAGATCTGTGAACAAAACTGAAAGAACTAACCCTAATTTCTTTTTTTTTTTTTTTTGTTTTTTTGAGGTAGGGTCTCACTCTAGCCCAGGCTGACCTAGAATTCACTATGAAGTCTCAGGGTGGCCTTGAACTCACGGCAATTCTCCTACCTCTGCCTACTGAGTGCTGAGATTAAAGGCATGCACCACCACTCCTGGCCCAAATTTCTTTACAGACCTATACACACACAGATACATGCACATTATATTAATTAATATTTTAATTTTTTTATTAACAAGTTCCATAAATGTAAACAATATCCCATGGTAATTCCCTGCCTCCACCCACTTTCTAATTGAAACTCCAATCTCCAACATATCATCTCCCCCTCTCAGTCTAAATTAATTATTTTAATGAAAAATGGGAGGGTTATGCCAGTGCTAAATACAAAGATATACATTGCATGATTAAAAACATAGGATAAAAATATCATTAAAACTTTAATAAAGGGGCTGGAGAGATGTCTTAGTGGTTAAGGTGCTTTCCTGCAAAGCCTAGGGACCCATGTTCTAGTCTCCGTATCCCACATAAGCCAGACTCACAAAGTTGAGTTGCACATACCTACTAGGTGGCACAAGCATCTGGAGTTTGGTAGCAGTGGCTGAGGACCTGGAACCAATTCTCTTTTCTCCCTGCCTCTCTCTAAAAAAATAAGTAAATAGCCAGGTGTGGGGGCCTTTAATCCCAGCACTTGGGAGGCAGAGGTAGGAGGATCACTATGAGTTTAAGGCCGCCCTGAGAATACAAAGTGAATTCCAGGGCAGCCTAGACTAGGGTGAGACCCTAACTCGAAGCTCCCCCACCCCCCAAAAAGTAAATAAATAAATAAAAGAGAAAAGAAAAGTAAAAGAATACAGGATACATTTTTGGAAACATTATCTTTACTTCTTGAAATTTGGGGTGATCTGAAGTATCTATTAACTTTCTACACCAAAACATCTAAAATTGTTTATCTTGGCCATTTCCTTTTCCTTACTGCAAATACACCCTAATTAATAGCTTCAAAACTCCCTGGCAAACACTGGAAGGAAGATATCTGATGGTTAGTTTACTGACAGTCCTTTCTCACTGGTATCCAGACTCTATTTCTTTTAAAGAACACATATCTCTGTACTCAAACGTCTTGAAACTTGTAGAGAAGCTGTGAATAGCCAGGAGAAACTTACAAGACTGTATGTCCTTATCTGTATCACTCAAATTGCTGATAAATTTTCATGGCAAAGTTTGAGTTCAAATAGCCAGGCTAAACATTCATTGTAGGTCACACTACTGTGACACTTATTTCATTTAACTACTAGTTCATCAGCACATTTATCTTCCCATGATGTTTAACTCCTAGTATTTGTCTCTAAAACATTTTGGACACCTAAATTGTTCCCTTAGGAAAGGAATTTATTCTTATTTTTAAGGTAATGCTGTAAATATATACGCATGTTTTAATCAGAAAATGACTTCATTTGAACAATGAGGACAGCCAGAGTGCATTTCACATTATAGAAAAAACACTTAACAGACTGTGAGCTCATGTTTGTCAATGGAAGGGGATGCCCTCAGCTTCCAGACAGAATCACAAACATGGAAGTTTGCATGATGGTCAAGAGTATTTCATTGGGTGGAGTCTGATGAGATAAAACTGGACTAACTTACAAAAGAAACCTGAACAACACTTGGAAAAGATGTTATTGAAATTAATGCTGATGCTATAGGAAGGACTCAATGTTCTGTCATGATGTTTTATAGCACTTAGTTCTCATAAAGTGGTAACCAGTCATGGAGATTTTATACATTGAAGGAGTTGCAAAGATTTTTTTAAGGAAAAAAAAAAGCATGTTTTGTAAGCCACTAACTTCTATAAATTAATCAAATGACCTCTAGTGACAACAGGACAGTATGCTGTCTAAATCAGGCAACCCTATGACCTTCTCCCTGATCACTGTCCGTTCAAAGACTTTTAATTAGTCTCTGAGAATGTGAGGCATGCTGTTCACATGTTCACTGGGGCTTGTGATTCTGTAACCTTTTAACCTTTACTTTGCCAGACTGTGACTATAATAACTGCTGAATAATACCTTGTTAAAATAGAAGGACTTCATGTTCATGAAGACAACATGAAGTTATTGAAGAAGCTATAAAAAAATCCTTGCACAAAATACATTGCTATTTGGAAAAGGATAAAAAACATCCACAATCGCCATAAGTAAGGATGGGCATAGAGGGAAGTGGAAGTGGAGGCGGAGCGGAGCGGAGAAGCATTGACACAGGAAATCGCTAATGTGAACAAAGGTAACGTGCACCAGGAAGGAGACAAATATAGCCACACAGATGGAAGTAAGTGGCACATTTTCAAAATAATGACCAGGTTGGATTAGTAAGTGGGTAATTACAATGAGGACATTTAAAATATTATATTTTTTCTTATATTATATTTTTTCTTTATGAATCTGGCACACAGAGATAAAGTGGCAGAGACAGTGGAGAGAGAGACAGAGAATGGGCGTGGCCACACAAGGGCCTCCTGCCGCTGTGAACACTGAGTGTTAACTCCCGAAGCCTGGACCATCTTGTGCCTCAGGCTTTGGGTGGGTACTGCAGAATCAAACGTAGACAAGCAGGCTTGGCAAGCAAGTGTTTTTAACTGCTGAACCATCTCTCCAGCATGAAATGAGTCTATTTTGAAAATCATTTTATGAAGATTACCAGTTGACCTCGAGTAACCGGCTCATTGTGATATTTGTGGGGATTGGTATTAAATTACACCTCAACAGAAGCACCTTTGTGAGGTGTTTAGTTTGTGTTTCTTCTTTAACCCTTTATAGGGTTCATGTGTCCTTTCAGATGTGTACACATTAATTTAGTGAATGAAAAAAAAAAAAAAGAAAACAACTGGAGAGTAATGGAGAAGCTTATTATGCTGGATGAACAAAGTAACTTTTTTTTTTTTTTCCAATCTATTGTCATCAGTAATCATTTTAAATCTTCCATAGAATCATGTGGACAGTTGGTTTAGGGAATTCCATAAGCTTGAAACACAAGAAAAGATGTTTCATGGACACTTGTAGAAAAGCTACAAGCTCAGCTTTGGAGTGGAGAGATAATTCCCCTGACACAACTCATCCAACAAAACAGTTCATGATATAATATAAATGTGTTACCATTCATGGGAAGAAGAAGCAATTGTCATTGTCAAAGAAGCATTGTAGACAACTCAAGAAAGTCAGGGATCGCAGATGCCATAAGGGGAAAGAGAAGCACAGGCCATTCAGATGCTTGGGAAGGGGTCTGCCTGCGGTTGGGATCACGTGAGGAATAGAATTCATGTGTGAAAAAATCACCTGCTAAGCAGAACGTCTCCAATACTATGATCTCATGGGGAGAAAAATGCATGTCAAAACTAACAAAAATGTGACATTCAGTGAGATATTAGCAGATTTCTACAGCCTGGAAAACTGGTGAATATACTTAATAACATTGTATATGTGTGGCACACTTTCCACTGCCAGCAAATCTCTGAGCTTCACAGGGTTTTTGCTTGCTACCATTTTGTGGTCCTGTTAATTTGCATTGCATCACTAGATCCATAAAGTTAATTTATTATTGGAAAAATTGTCTTTATTTTTCAAGTAGAGGTAAGACTCCATACAATTATCCCAGAAGGTGGCAATATGACACAATGACAAGATGCAAAAACAAATCATTTCATGCATATTTGGACGGAAGAATTTGCCAAAGAATAATCAAAGAAATATTTTTGTATGCCTCAAAACTACTCAGTGTTCCAGTTAGTTTCCAGTCACTCTCCAAGCTTCCAAAAGAGGATTGTAACACTTTCTGAGCAATTGAAAGCAGGACATTGATAAAATTAACCTTTATTTCTAAACACTAAAATGTTAAAACCAGCCTGAAAAAAGGGGGAGACTTAAGTGTACAGATTTAGGAATGTTAGTCAACTTCATGTAAATCCTAAAACAATGTTTGAAACAATAAAATAAGAATAACTGTGGAACATTTCTAAGGAGGTATTTTGCAATGCAGAACATTTACATTTTACGTTCATTTTGTGTGTAGCCAAAGCTTTCTGCCTATTGGGGAAAGTCTTCCCCCACTTCCCATCCTTAAGGCAACCTTTCAAAATGACAAAAGGTTCAAAAGACACATTTCACTTCGACTCCGCTGTTTAGAAGGGCTCAGCTGTTGCAGTCAAAGGCACTTGAGTGAAATCCTGATCTCAGCAGTTTTTAATAGAATTCATCAGGGAACGTCTCAATCATTTAAGACTTAGTTTCCAATTCTGTAAAATAGAGTGAGAGTTATAAAATATATACATGTCCTATTCCTATTATTTAGAAAGATAAACACAAGAATTCACTAATTTCTTGTTATTGTTAATATAATTTCAAGACCTGCTTTTGGTGAGCTCTAAAATTTAATTAGAAAACTACTCTGTCCCCCTTTTTTTTTTCTCTCTCTCTCTCCATATATATATATATATACACACATATATACATATATACATATACATATATATATATACACATATACATACACACACACATACATATATATATATATATATATATATGGAGAGAGAGAGAGAGAGAGAGAGAGAGAGATAGTTTTCTTTTTGAGGTAGGGTCTCACTCTGGCCCAGGCTTACCTGGAATTAACTATGTAGTCTCAGGGTGGCCTCCAATTCATGGCGATCCTCCTACCTCTGCCTCCCAAGTGTTGGGACTAATGGCGTGCTCCATCACTCCTGGGTTGTTTATATTTTTTGGTGGCTAAAACTCACATATTTTTAGTTCATCTTTGATGATTATGTAGAGACTTAGATAATTCTGGTATATAATTTGAAGCTCAAAAGTAGTCGGAAAGAATTCATCTTTAACATTGAATGTTGTTTTCACATAGCCTTGTCATCTCCTATCTAAGAAAGTCAGCACGCGCCTTCTCTTCAAAAGTGTATTTTCTAAGGAAATGATTTATAAAGTGAGCCTAAAATAAATCCTTTGGCAGAAGTTGTTGTATTCTGGAAGTAAAGTAGCATAAAGAGAAACTTTATAGTCTCCTATCCCTCACACTTAACAGACACGCAGCACAACTATATTGCCTTCTCTGATTGCTTCCCGTTCACGGTGGCCTCACAGCAACTTTTCATGCCTTTTTGTTTCCTTTGGGTAAAACACACCAAACACACACACACACACACACACACACACACACACACACACACACTACAAAAGCCTTCATTTTCTGCAACTAAACTCTTTGTTCACAAGCTGAGACTATTTCCTCTTGCCTTTCTTTCTCTGGGCATCTTGACCATGGCGTCTGTAAAAGCAGTCAAACCTATCATAAATGGCTTTGTTTATGTGCACCAAAATGCACACTCCAGAAGAGGCCATGACCTTGGAAAGGGTGCTTCCTTTAGATCCTGCACTGCATCTTCACCTCAGGTTTTATTTTGTCCCCTAAGGCCATCACTTATCTTTCTTTTATTTCATTTTCATTTCTGTTATTTAGAGCTTGGTTTCCAAGGTTTTGATTTTTGACCAACAGCGGGTGGATGGGGTTTGGCATACTCCCGACTGTTCTTTTGAGATCTTCAGTCCCTGTCACAGAAAGAGGACTGAGGTGAAGACTACCTCAGGAATGAACTTCTGCTGCTCGCACTCAGGTTGCGTCCGGGACGTCTTATTTTCCAGCCACTATTTCTCCTTCCCGTTTCCTCGTCTTTGTCATCACTAGCTGATCCCCATGAGCTGGACTCTGGTTCTGCCACCCTGACAAGCCTTGGTTTGTACACTTTGCAAAGACACCACCGTCATCACCAGACCATGTAATGATCCGTGTTTGTCTTGCCTGTCACCTGATGGGGGTTGCTCTACTCATTACGTGTTCATATAGGAGAAATAATGTCAATACAGCTGCTTATTTCTTGGCTTTCAGTAGTATTTTCACTCTTTCAGGTTTACCATGAAAGAATAATCAGTAATAAGTTATTTTCAGAAATGCAGTTAAAAATCATTTTGGTGGGCTGGAGAGATGGCTTAGTGGTTAAGCGCTTGCCTGTGAAGCCTAAGGACCCCAGTTCAAGGCTCAGCTCCCCAGGTCCCACCTTAGCCAGATGCACAAGGGGGCGCATGCGTCTGGAGTTCGTTTGCAGAGGCTGGAAGCCCTGGCGCGCCCATTCTCTCTCTCTCCCTCTATTTGTCTTTCTCTCTGTGTCTGTCACTCTCAAATAAAAATTAAAAAAAATCATTTTGGCAAGATCAGCATTGTACTTCTAATAATGTTTAGTGTCTTGTTGACTTCCCATTTTTTTACTTCTATATGTGACAAAAAGATTTTATGAAAGAAGATTGATTTTCTTTGTAATGACTTTGAACAATTGACTCTATTTCCTTATGCCTCTGATTTCATGACTCCAAATTGGTATAATATAAAACTGCTTAACAAATTTATTGAAATTAATTCAAATTCAATTCTGAGAAAGATATATGACTGTTCACTGAAAATTGTGCCATATTTTTTAGTTGGACAAAAATTTCCAGAAACTGACCCAAACAAACAGTTCACAGAGATTTCTAATAAGATCAGTATGATTAATGTAATAATGGACCTCTGCTTTATACAGACTGATTCTCTAGATAACTTCTATTCTTCCTCACATCTGCTATGAAAAAAAGTCCCCCATTCAGCAATTAAAATGAGTTTAGATCCTTAATTGTAATGATGATTATTAACTACAAATATGGAAAAAATTAAGGAAATCTATAAAAATACTTTTGCATTTTCTTGATTTTGAGCTGTGTGAAAACCACAGTAATAACCTATTGCATATTTATTTCCTTATAATTCTGAAGTTTGTTTTGTTTTGTTTTTTATTTATTTATTTGAGAGCGACAGACACAGAGAGAAAGACAGATAGAGGAGAGAGAGAGAATGGGCGTGCCAGGGCTTCCAGCCACTGCAAACGAACTCTAGACGCGTGCACCCCCTTGTGCATCTGGCTAACGTGGGACCTGGGGAACCGAGCCTCGAACCGGGGTCCTTAGGCTTCACAGGCAAGCGCTTAACCGCTAAGCCATCTCTCCAGCCCTGGTCTGTCTATCTTAACAAGTTCCATTGAGGTTGGACATCACAGTGGTGATACTGGAAATTATTGTGAAACCTGAAGTTTGAATTTAATGTATAAACTATGAAGGCATTTGAAAAGCATTTGCAATCCCACCAAATGTCACTGAATATTTATGACAGGAAATTAGAAGACATATTAATTTCTCCCTCTATGCTGATTCTATCTGCAATAATAATCGGAATAATGCTCATGAACTAGATGATTTTATTAACTCTTGAAATAATAACTGAAAATAGATGACTCAGTTGGAGCTTTAGAAATATCATTGAATTGAATGTGTATTTATTTGTATTCTTAATTGATTGATTCACCAATCACCTATTGTACTTTGATCATAAACCAAACATCAAGTGGCACTGATTGCTTAACCCATGACTTGAGCTGTTAGGAGCACAAAAATCTATCAATAACAGATGAGTCACAGTTGATACACTCTCATTTTAACATGGTTTTATGGAAGAATCTAACTCCAGAGCATGGAGAGACATCTCGGTAGGTAAAGTTCTTGTTGTACAAAGATGAAAACTTGAGTATTGGTCTCAGAACCACAATAAAAGTATAATCCCAATACTGGGGAAGTAGAGGGGAGAAAATCCTCAGAACTTACTGGCTAGCGAGTGGATCTGTATTTGTGAGATTTGAGTTTAGTGTGTTACTCTTTCTCAAAAAAATAAGATGCAGTGTAATTGACACCTGACACTGACTTCTGGCCCAATATGAATGCACACATATATGAACATGCACTTACACACAGAAACACATATATGAACGCACATATAAAACATGCAAAGCATGCAAACACACAGGCAATACATTTTCAAATGAAATGCATTTTAACATACACTCTATATTTTATTGATATTTTTATATGTACATGCCAACACAGATAATATATTCGAAATTTCTTTCTTAGTGACACTTTTTTCCAGTTCTAATGCTGCACATGTCATCTTTCTTTAGTAATCTTATTCATATCAAACTAATAAATGTTGTATAATGGCAAGTGGCAGTAGAGGAACTGTAATACTAGACAGAATTTCATTTCTCATAGAAAGAGCTCTTATTTTCTGTGGATTTTGGAGATCAAAGGATAAATTTTCTCATAAATGTCAACCATGAAAGTCCACAACAAATACATTCTATATAATCAAACCATTGTGCAAAGCAGAAAACTAAAGGCTTGGCTGTAGTCTTCAAGAAATTGCTTTTTAAAACAATGATTGAAAGTATTTTACAAGGACACAGAAGTTTTGAAAATAAGCCTCAAGAGAGTAAAACCAAAGCAATATCCTGCAATATTCACTAAACCAAAGCAGCAGATTTAGAAAGCACTTGTACAATGTCTGCAAACGTTGTAAAGTTCAGATTTATTACTGATCCCCTCTCTTTCTAGACTGCATGGAAATGTGTAGTTTTGTGACTATAACACGTGTAACACTGCCTGTGGGAGACAAAGGTCACTCGGTATCATTTAATTCTTACAGACTTGCTGACAAATACCATATTGTACACGGATTAAAATATCTTATTAGAAATGACAGAGGAAAGGTTAACACAATCATGCTAAAGTTAAAAGAAGGTTAAAAATTTTAAATTACCAATATCCTCTTCCTGTCTATGATAAATTATAAAGGCTAAGGTATATTTCAGCTGAGCCTCAGTTTCTGCTTCTCCTAGTGTTCTATGGCTCTCTCATTCATTTTTCTAACTTTATCCCTTATTTAAAATATAGTGTTTATCTCTAATCTTAAACTTACTTAAAATGGGGCTTTACTGTGGTCTGGATATAGAAATTGGGGGAGAGGACATCTATGGACATTCTCTGGCTCCCTGTGTTCTTTTCTATGCATCCTTCTTATACAAAGAAAAGGGCCTACAGTCTCCAAAAACCACTTGGACCCTGCACTGGACCTCTTTGAACGTTAAACCTGAATGCCTGTCATTTTCTCCTTCTTCAAATCTCCCTCATTCTTAGATCCCTCTCTTTACCCAGTAATTGGTTCACCTTGTATAAATTCACGTTGATGCTTGATTTGATATTCCCTCTAGCTAACTTTTCTAAGCAATATGTTCTGTCTTCTAATTTGGAAGACATCGCAGAGCTGTTGTTGCTAATAATGCCTTTATCACCACCATTATCAGCCTCCATTCATTAGACGTAATTATAACTTCAGGCAATAATCTTATAAATAAATAAAAATTGGCAAATCATGTTTATTTTCACTATATGTATGGATATTGCTAGCATTTATCAAAAGGGATTTTATTTATTTATTTGGAGGCAGAGGAAATTTTTTTAAGTATTTTTATTTATTTATTTTAATAACAGAGGGAGAGAGAATGAGTGAGCGAGCGCACCAGGGCCTCTTGCCTCTGTGAAGAAACACCAGACACATGCACCACTTTGTGCATATGGCTTTACGTATTGGGAAATCAAACTTGGGCAAGCAAGCTTTGCTAGCAAGCACCTTTAACCTCTGGGCCAACTCCTCAGCCCACGAAATAAATTTTAAAAATGTACTTAGATAGCATTTTTTAAGCCGGAGGATTTTATAAAATTTTTAGCAAACCCCTTTGGTGTATCTTTCAAATTAAATATAAATAATGCCATTTAACCTACTCGAAATTAAGAAAACTAACTGACATAATCTTGATATAGGTTTGAATGTGCTTGTCCAGCATGTGTGAGGAGCTGGATTCAATTGCTATAGCGAATCGGGAAAAGATCTCCATTGTAATCCCTGGGATTATTTTCCTATCAGATCCCTTATTAAGAATACGTAGTCACACCCTGAGCTGTGGTCTGCGCCAGTCATCATAGCCCATGGGTGGTAGCAGCAAGAGGATCACCAATGCCAAGCACACCTGGGCTACACAGTGAGCTTTAGTCTCAAGCCCCGAGGCTCTGGAACTATTGCTCAGTAGCAGAGGACTTGCCTAGCGTATCCAAGGCCCTGGGTTCAGAACACACAGTAGAAAAAAAGGATAGTTATAAATTTATACATTTATCAAATGCAACCATTTACTCTTGTGGATCTGTACTTAACACAATTTATCATATATTTAAGATATAAATTAGAATAAACTTGTCATCTGTTATTGTCCAATGAAAGAACAGTTACTTATCTATTCTATAACATGAAAGTCATTTGTAGGAAGGGAAACATAGTCTCACATTTTTTCATATATATAAATTTTCAACTAATAATTCAGTAGACCATCATTCAAAAGTTTTCCCAAAATGACATAAAAATACAGTTCTGTATTATGTAAATATCATATAAACCATAATGGTAGCCAGATAATATGGATAATATGTTTAAACTATGTGTGCCTTCCTAAAATCGTTAAAAATGGAGAAAAATTGTAACAATGAAGACTTTCCTATTTCTTTTATTTTAGGATGTTTTGGTTTATTAATTGTGTGAACAATATTTAATAATATTTTAAAATGTTATTAAAAAACAGTAACATTCCTCTTCCATAGAGTATGGAATATACCTAAGTTTCACAGGGTTTTAAGCAAAGCCTTTGGCTGTTTATCCCAAGCCACAGCAGAGTGGTTAGCAAAGCATTGATGCTGTTCTATCACAATGTGTTTGACACAGCAACACATATCTATTTTCATCCATGTTTCATGTCTGTATCCCACTTGCTTCTTCTGCAACCTGTGGTGGGAATACACATTAGAAACCCATTAACTAAAATTAAAAGAAAATTTTATTTCTAAATTTTGATGGTCTACTGTGAAAGGAAAGAGAGGTGTGCCATTATCTGCAGAAAGCTTTGGTTTTCAGTACTGTGAAGGATAAACCACAACACAGAACCCAGGTCTAGATCCTGCACCAATGTCCAGATGACAGTGGTCCTTGTGTTTCTATCTCCATTTCCAGAAAGAAATCCTCCCATTTGCTTGAGTCTTGAAGGCCGTTGAGGGCTGTAGACATTTTGATTGTGTTTATTTTTATATGTATGCTTATGTCTTATGTGTTTTTGGCCTTCTAAAAACTTAAACAGGTGAGTGAGCTACATATATCGTTGATGAACTTTAGGGTATGAGTATCAAAAGATAAAATTTTAAATACAGGAACAGGTATATTGAAATTTTCAAATAAAATTACTTTCATTTAAGATAAGTATACTGGCCAATAACCAGAACAAACATAATTGTACACTTAATATATTGCTTATTTATTTATTTATTTATTTATTTATTTATTTATTTATTTATTTTTGGTTTTTCAAGGTAGGGTCTCACTCTACTTCAGGTTGACCAGAAATTCGCAATTCACTATGTAGTCTCAGGGTGGCCTAGAACTCATGGTGATCCTCCTGCCTCTGCCTCCCGAGTGCTGGGATTAAAGATATGTGCCACCAAGTCTGAAAACTTCTTGAAGTTAAGTGGCATAAACTGCAGATAGTGCTAAAAGTGTGTAAATTTGCTTTAATACAGTCTTTAATACATACTGATGGACATAATAACTTAACCATAACTTCAAATATCAGAAGTTTTCCTAAAGCTGTATCTTTCAGCGATTGTTGTTTCATCTTTTTCATTGAACGAGATAAAAATTATATGCCAAGATTCCAGTGAATAGTTCTCTTACATTTTCTTTCTCCTCTATCTACGGCCACGCTGCTGGTAGTTGAGTGCTATAAGGTTAATCTTCCACTTCTGACATCTCATGCGTCAGTAGCACGGCAGCTATGGCAACGTGTGCCTGGGAGACGCCGTCCAGCTCCTTAACTAGGTCGTGGAATACAGTTGGAGGACATCTGCAGGTTTGACAGCTGCTACTGGGTGGAGGTCTTGTGGGCATAGGGGCTGCACCTCTCTCTAGATGCCAGGCAGTGGAACCTCAGGGTGCTCATGGTAGTTGGTGCTGTGACAGCCAGACAGCCAGCTTTGCGCATTTCCAAAGTTGGACAGGACTGCTTTCAAAAGTTAGCTCTGGTTTCTTCTTCCTCTTCTGTTTACAAGCGAACCTCAGCCAAATGCCTTGCCCGACCATCTGTGCCATATTAGGCATCTGGGCAAACTTGGCCTTTGTACACACATCACCGTGATGGACTGCAGATCTGTTCAGTCAGTTTTCATAGACCGTTCACTCCAGATATGGATCCACAAGAAAAATCTCCTTACCTGTAGTTCTGAGAAGCCTTTCATCATTGAGTGTATGACTCATACTTTGGAGACATTACAAGAACTTAAACAGCACGTTTATAGCAGGGATTTTGTGGAAAGTCAGTTACTCATCCACAAAATTCTCTTGGTTGCTAAATTTAGTGATAGTTAAGTACCTACTCTGTACTAGTATATTAGTTTTTTGAATAATGTGTTGTCAGATGTATTTCCTAGAGCTGAGCATAAATTATATAACATGATTGCAAATGGCTCTTCTAGACAATGAGACTTCTGCCTCTAAGCTATTGAGGAAAGATTATTTAGAAGTAGTTAAAATAAAACTCATATAACAACTGTATTTATCATACATCTCTATTAAACTACCTGCCTTCTTGGACAGGAAGGACACAGAGACCCAGTTATTGGACTCCACATAAGTGTACCATCTTCAGGAGGAGAGCCACACATGTTTCCAAGGTAAGCCAGCTGATCATCCTATCCCTGACCCAGCCTAGCAGATAAAACTATTTTGAGAGTCAGAGAGCTCCCTCAAGGTCCCTAAGAGTTGCCCCTATACAGGCACTACTGGCCTTCAAAACTGCAATACATATTTAATTTTTGGCTAAATAAAATGTCTTCAGTCCACATCAAAGGAGCACAACCAAGAAATATTATGACATAAACAATGATTCAGGCTTATGGTCTTCCCTGTTTAATACTAAATAAGCACATCCACTTTTGCTGCTCATGTGTTGGTGGCTTTCAATACTAAGCTCTTACATTGCTGCATGCCTCCTTCTAATAGGACAGAAACCTCTTCCTGTCTTGGTAACAATCATAATATTCTTTATGGCTCATCTTTTTTAAAAAATTAATTTGGGAGGTGGGAGAGATTGAAGAGAGACATGGAGAGAATGGGTACATCAGGGCCTCAAGCTGCTGCAAATGAACTCCAGATGCATGTGTCATTTTAAGCATATGACTTTACCAGGGTGCTGGGGGATTGGAGCCAGGCCATTAGGCTTCACAGGCTAATGTCTAACTGCCGAACCATCTTTCCAGTCCATGGCTTATCTTTGATAAATGTTGCTTTAGATTCAAAAGAACATACTAAAGAAACATCTTCTCAGGGATAATGATGAGACAACAGTGTGGATCACAACATGAAAATCGTGTTCCCATCACGGGCCTTGAGACGAGCTCTCTCTAAGGGAGGACTAAAGGCCACGCTCTGCTACACGATTCAGCTTGGAGAAGTTAGAGTGGTGGTCACTGCATTTCCCTAACGGCAGTTAGTCACGTCTTATAAATGGGAAGTGATACAGATTAGAAGCAAGGTCGCTTCTTGTCTAATTGGTAGCCAGCTAGGGATGGTCCTACAGGAATATGGATGCCACCTTGACCACTCACATATGATTTCGTTTCACCGAAAGGGCTGCATCAACAACTTCCTAACACCTCCTCTGCAACATAAACAGCCTTCTGTTTCTTCCTCAGTTTCACAGGCTTAGACTTCTGAGCCCAATAACTAGTCAAGTTCCTCCACTGCACACCTGAGCCTGGTAATGAGGCTCATCCTAGCTGGACACCTGGTGCATGCACGTGGACCTTAACCTCATGTGTGGACTCTCATTCTTTCCCATTTTTGTCTCGCTTTTCTTGTGTGAGGGGGTTCTTATTGGCTGGGAAGGGGTATAATTTCTTTTCTCTTGCCTTCCCTCTTGCCCTAAAATAAGTCCCATAATTCATAATTTAGCTTCCTCTGAGTCTGCATTCTGAATTTTGTTAACGTGGATAAAAACCCGAGTCTTGTGAGCTGCTGGGGTGGAGTTCCAACCCCACAGAGCTCTCTCCTACACCCTCCCACGTCAGCTCTCACCGTGGTGCACAGGTGGCAGGTAGCTGTGACCCTGAATCCTCACCTTCCTTCCTGCTTTGGCTCCACCTGGACCTCCAGCATGGTTGATGGCATTACCTAACATCTGGGCCACTCACCCATTATTTGCTCTCCCAACAACAGAATCATCTGTGGAAATTCTTCTCCAGGCACATCCACAATTGGGCCGTAGTGTTATTCTCGACATTCTTCATTCTAATCAATCTAATCTTAATTAAGGATCAAAAACGCTTTGCATAAGCAGTCCCATGTCAATTACGTATCTCCCCTGTCTTTGCTACCTAAAATTTCTTTCTCTCCATACAGCTCTGAGCCAGGCATCTTTACCATTTTAAGTACTCTGCTGGATTTTCCCTTTGAAAGATCATTAATGATACCCCACTCTCTGTTAGGACTCAACTATTTGACATCAGTGGTCGCAACCTCATTTTTGAAAGTAGTGTCAGTTCTTTTCCAGTGTATCCCGTTGAACTTGAAACAGTTGACTGGTCTATTTCCAAAGCTTTCCTAGTATATAGTTCTTTCCTTCCACTTGATACTTCTCATTTTAATGCTATTTCCCCACCTGTTTTTGCCACTCACTCTACTTTTCATATTCCCAGTCCATGTAACTGCATCATTTTACTCCAAGCCTTACATATCTTAAACTTTGATAATACCATATTGTCTGCAAAACATAACATGTGCTATGTGGATGTGTTTAAAGCATTTTTGCATACCACTTTTTCATACAGTGCATATTCAGTTCATTTTTACTTATATAGACTTCTGTGTTAGTTTCCTCTCATTGCTGGAAAAAAATTGCAAATTTAATCATTTGAAATTCTGGCTGGAGAGATGGCATAGCAGTTAAGGTGCCTGCCTTTGAAGCCTAAGGACCCAAGTTCTATTCCTCAGAATCCACAGAAGCCAGATGGACATGGTGGCACATGCATCTGGAGTACTTTTGCAGCTACCAGAGACCCTGGCATGCCCATTGTCTTGTTCCCTTCTTTCTGTCTCTCAAATACATAAACAAATATTAAAAATTAAAATTTCATCAACCTTTCAGAAGTAGTTCTGAAGTTAAGACTGACATTACTGTGCAAAATAAACATTTTGGGGCTGGAGAAATGGCTTAGTGGTTAAGACACTTGCCTGCAAAGCCAAAGGACCCCGGTTCAATTCCCCAGGACCCATGTAAGCCAGATGTACAAGGTGGTGCATGTATCTGGAGTTTATTTGCAGCAGCTAAAGGCCTGGCATGTCCATTCTCTTTCTCTGTCTCCCTCTGTTTCTATCTCTCTCTCTTTCAAATCAATAAACTTTAAAAATAAATAAATAAACAACAAATATTTCAAAGGGTGGTATTCCTTCCTAAAAGCTGCACTCGATCAATGTAGCCATTTCTGTACCAGCTTCAGAATGTGTAGAAATAGCACTCTGTCTTCAGAAAGTATTGCTGCAACCAATCCTTTCTGCATCCCTCCTTTGTTTTTAAGGCTGTTATTTAACCCGGCTCACTCAGATAATCAGACTGCTGTTCCGATGCTCGGTTCAGCTGATAAAGCATGCATAATTCTCTCTGTGACCTTATCCTCTATATCCTGAGACTTAATCTAGGTTTAGGTATTAGAATACAAAACATTTTATGCAAGTTATTAGTCTGCCTACCATACTTCAGCATTTAGTTTTTCCTCAACTATCAAAATCTAACATGTTTATACTACTTTAAAATTTGTATAAGAATATTCAGAATTCTGTCTCTGGATCCGTCTCTGAGGTGTGCTAGGCAAAGACAATGTCAGTGCATGAGAACTTCCTGAGCCTGTGTTCAGGCTTTTATTTTTGTGGAACTCATGTTGGAAAAAAAAGTATAAAATCAAGTATGTACTGAGTCAAAGACACATGGACATGGCTGGTGGTGATTGCATTAACCAGACAGTGCATCACGGGAAATGAATGGAGGGGAGCTTCCATGCTACTGATTAAAATAGAAACTTCTGGAGGTCTCTTTTCTGGTTGTGATGTTTAATTAGAGCATGCGGTTTCAGCTTTATGAGATTAGGAATTACAGTAACAGTGTTCCTTAGATATATACATTGCATGTGTGTATGAGGGTTATGTTCAATTCAAAAGTGTGGGTTTAGAGCCGATTCTGCTTACAGCTTGTCAATACTTTCAGAAAGTGCCAACATTAGTAATATTTAGCCAGCGATCATCCCTCCAATAAAAAATTGACAAAGAGAATGAGGCAGAAGAAGATCATAACTGGTTGTAGATTGATGGTCTTCTGAGACAACTGATTTCAGTTTTCCGTATTTTTAAAAATACTAAACACTCTTAATTCTCTGCCTAAATTCATGAGATGATTTTATTTCTGATATCAGTCATCTTTATTAAGATGTTGAAACAGCCTTGGTCTTACCTAGTACATGTTTATCTGCATACATTTTCCACATTAACAGTATATTAACATAGCCATTTATCATTGTTCATAGCATACTTTTTTTACTAGAACCATTTTTTGTGCTTTTCTCCATAGAGTACCCTCTTTCAAGTTCACTCATATTAGACTTATCCCTTGGACAATTTTAGTCATTTGGTTAGTGATTCCAGCACAGTAAATAACTTAGCAACAAGAAAATAAATTTTTATAAGTGTATCCAATACTTCACAGATTCATTTCCTCTTAAGTATCTAATCTATTTACTTTTCTATGTTTTCTCCTTTTTCTCATACTTCTGGAATAAGTTGTTAGTGTTAACTATATGATGCCTATCTTCTCATTATCATATGACCCAATTTTCACTGAGATTTGATATCTGTGACATCTCTGAAACATGCTTTAACATTGTCACCAATTGCTTACCTATGTTCCAAATCTAATGGCCAGTTTTTAGAAATTAATACACCTTCTCATGATTTGCTATTGACAATCTCCACCTTATCTTTGTGGCATTTTTTTCTCCATCTGACTTCTTAATAAGGTACTATCTTGGTTCAATGGCTGTTTTTATTGTTATCATTTGATGATTCTTCCTCTTCTCTCCCAATATCCAAACTTGAGGCAATCGTAGGCTCCTTTCCTTGATGGCATGGACTTAACAGGTCAACAACTCTAGCACTGATATTAGAACATGAATTTTCCTCCCAAACTATTCCTATCCATATACCCAAACTCTCCACATACACACAACTTGAAATTTACACACCAAGGTAAAAATGATGTCTTGCCATCTCTCCCATTGTTCTTTGCTCCATTCTTTCTAATATCAGCTATTTAATTTTTCTCCAAAATTGTCCAAGTGAAATGGGCTTGGACCAATTCTTGACTTATCTTTTTCTCTGTTATGACTTCTAATGATTCATTGAGTCGTGTTGGACACACCTTGTCCCCTTCTAACGTTACTGCCCTCATCTAGATTATAGCATCCTCGAGTTTATATTACCAACTATTCCCTTAGCTGGTCACCTCACTCTTGCACTTGCCACCAGTCTCGTTTTAATACAGCATTCAAAATTCATGTGAAATGTAACTCATGTGGCTACCATTCTTTTACTTCAAACATTTCCATGACTTTTTTTTTTAATGTGGACAATACAACCCAGACTCCTTATTCTGGTTTCCAAAGTCTCACCAGCTTTGAGATCCATCTGGCTCTACTCTAGTACCCTGTGTTTTCACCCTAACTGTCCCAGCCACACTGGCTTTCTGCTGCTTTGTCAACCCTCACTTAGCTTCTCCCTCTACAGGTCTTTGACTTTGATTTCTCCTTCTCCTAGAATTTCCTTTTACCGCCCACAAATATCCACAGAACTTTTCTCAACATGCTTTATTTTTCTTTATGAAACTCTATTTGAGAAATAAATAAGTTTAGAGAGCTTTCCTTAAAAAAATATATTTATTTGAGATAAAGAGGCAGATGGAGAAAATGTTCTCACCAGGACCTCCAGCCCCTGCAAGCAAACTCCAAACATATGTGCCACCATATGTGTATATGGTGTATGTGGGTCCTTAGGAATTGAACTGCAGTCCTTTGGCTTTGAAGGCAAGCACCTTAACCACTGAGCCAACTCTCCAGCCTGGGATTACTTTTTTTAAAATGCTCTCACCTAGCAACATTATTTTATACAATCTGTCACAAAAATTAGAGCTTTTTTCCAGCTCCACTATTTATTATTATTAATTTCTTAGCTCTTACACTTCGTGCAGATGCAGGAAGTGCCTTAGCAGAATGGTAAAGAACAGGGGATTCCACATTTGATTCCTTGACCTGCTTTTCATTAGCAGTTGAGACCATATACTCACCAATGTTTCTATTCATGAATCTTAGCAGGAGACTGAAGAAAGCAAAGTAGTTGATAATGATACTCAACATAATATATGAGTCAGCACATATAAACAACAGCAATGTCTGGCAATTATGTGGTCATTATATATAAATGTATAATTTCTCATATGGTACCTGACTTGAGGAATACTATTCATGAGGCATATTTGAGTAATAAACAAGATTGAGTTGTTTTATTCCTACATTACTTCAAGCTGATTTAAATTCTGAGAGCCTTGTTTTCCATATCCAGATGTGAATATAGCAACATCATCTTTGCCTGCTTATGAAAGTAGCCGTGAGCATTGATTCTTTGAGAAAGCCTGGAAAATGCCCCTTCTTGGTAGGAAATCATCCATAATTCTATTTTCATTATAATGTAAAAAAAAAAACCCTTAAAACTGACTATGTCGGAGTTCAGTTATACTATTTCCAAAAACATGAACTAATATCATATCTTTTCAAATAACATTTACTTACTGGTATCAACCATATTGAATAGCTGACACAATGTTCTGTGGACATTCACAGAAATTGTCAATCAATTCTTGTATGGCTTTTGTCTTGACAGAGCTAAACTTACCAGTGCCTTTCTTATAGTAATCCATTTTCATTTCTCCTTATAAAATAACCTTTTTTCTTATAGTCACATTAATTTTCAGTATTTTCTACAATGTCCTTAGTGTTTTATAAAAATACTAATAACAAAACTGACAATATTTTAAAAATATCATTTATTTGCAGAGTGAGAGAGTATATAGAGAGAAAGGAGGGAGAAACTGGACATGCTGGGGCCTTTTGCCACCGCAAACAAACTCCAGATGTAAGCACTGCTTTGTGCATATGACTTTACAAGGGTACTGGGAAATTGAACCTAGGACAACAAACTTTGCCAGCAAATACCCTTAATCACTGAGTCATCACTATAGCCCAGTAAGTATTAATGATAGTGCTTTTGGAGAATTATACTTAGTCCTGCATGATTGTTGCCAAAACCCCAAAACCAAGAATATCGATGGTGGGCTGGAGAGATTGCCTGGTGGTTAAGCACCTGACTGTGAAGCCTAAGAACCCAAGTTCAAGGCTCGATTCACCAAGACCCACGTTAGCCAGCTGCACAAGGGGGCACACAAGTCTGGAATTTGTTTGCAGTGGTTGGAGGTCCTGGCGTGCCCATTCTCTCTCTCTCTATCTGCCTCTTTCTCTGTGGCTCACAGATAAATAAATAAAAATAAACAAAAAAATTAATAAAAAAGAATATCGAGGGTACCACTGAATAAATCAAATCAACTCAGTACATCATAGAGTAAAATCAACAGCCCAAGGTTTTTTTTTTAAATTTTTATTTATTTATATATTTGAGAGAGACAGACACAGAGAGAAAGACAGATAGAGGGAGAGAGAGAGAATGGGCGCGCCAGGGCTTCCAGCTCTGCAAAAGAACTCCAGACGCATGCGCCCCCTTGTGCATCTGGCTAACGTGGGACCTGGGGAACCGAGCCTCGAACTGGGGTCCTTAGGCTTCACAGGCAAGCGCTTAACCGCTAAGCCATCTCTCCAGCCCCCCAAGGTTTTTTTTTTTGACAGTTAATTCCACAAGCTGAAAAGGTATGATTCAAATCAAAATAAGAAGTATACTATGTAGTCAATCAAGCTTTCCAATATGATTATGCAAATTTATATGTCAGATTCAAGTACAATGCTTCTTAAAAATAACTTAGGCTAACTCACATGATTACTTGTGTTTTATTTTATTTTTGTTTTATTTTCTCGAAGCAGGGTTTCACTCTAGCCCAGGCTGAACTGGAACTCTTTCTGTAGTCCCAGGCTGGCAAATATAAAAGAAATAGAACAGAAAAAAATTAATAGGTAGAAGAAAATATAATAAATAGGTCATAATAGGATAGGAAACTGGGCTGGAAAGACTCATGGGGAATTTGATCCTGTGGGTGGGCACTGGTGGGCTTTTCCGTGCTTCCTGATTGAGATGTACACAATCTGTACTACATCACTGTGCACTGAACATAAACTGCCCTGGGAAATGGTGACTTCGGATAGGAGGTTTGCTTCAGTCAAGAAAATTATGGAGAGAGCTGATGATGGCAGCAGTCTGTCTGTAGCACCCCCAGCAGTTTCTGAGTCCCCAAGGGTAACTTTCACACCCTAGCCCCTTATACACCTGTAGTTCAAACAACCAGGGCCACTATGTTCCTTAGAATTTGTCAGCAACTGGATTTATCAGAGTTCCATCAAATCACTTTCCTCGGGTTCTCACTTCATCAGAACCAATCTACATACCAACCTACAGAATGTGCTTTCGTCCCCAAATTTGTGTCCTGACCTGTTTGCTTCATACTTCAAAAATGTGCATCAAAAATCTCACTAATGGTTTGAAAAATAGACATATTTATTGTGTCTATCTACCTTTAAATTTATCTACTCTTATTTTTTATCTTAATTTTTTTCTTACAACATGCATGTTTGACCTCACAGGAAACATACCCTTATTGACATGATTTGCATTATTTTGAAAAGGCCATTACTGATTTAGATTAATTCTCTTTTCTCCCCAGTGGACTCAGAAAATACAAATACAATCAAAATTATTTCTTTCTCATTGTAATAATTCTGAACAGTACAATCCCTGCCAAAGAAAATGAGGGTGTGATTTTTACTTTCATGCACATGAACTACTTTTGTCTTGGATTAGAAACCTGAATCTTCTCTTTGACCCCAAAGGAATTATCATCAGTGATGTACTTAGCATATTTGACACCTGGAGCAGATCGTTTTTTAATCTCCAAGGTTCTCTATAAGACACAACCATTTCCAGTAATAACCATAGCATGAAATGAATAATAATAACGACTAGAAAGGAAATTCAGATGAGGAAAATGAATTGTTATTGAACTTTACATATTATTATTATAAGTGAGAACAAATAAATTCCAGAAACAGAAGAAGTCTCACAATCCAATGCGGTGACTAATTTTAAGAATCCATTCTGATTGTAATTGTATGTTTTAAAACAGGGAACGTGAAGCTTACACCCAAGAACTGATGTGCTATGTTCTGGTTTAGAGGCTTGATCTTTGCATACTTGTTAATGACCTCATCAAAACCCACCTTTGTGGAATAACATTGAATAGAATAATATACTGAAATTAATCAATCTAGCTTTGGTCATAATCAAGAATGGTTCTTCCTTCATGGAAAATGTTAATAAAAATTTTAAAAAAAGAATGGCTCTTCTTAATTTATAAACACAATATATAAAATCCATCCATACATGTATTTGTTGATCCATATATATTACACACACACACACACACACACACACACACACGTGTGTGTGTGTGTGTATCTAGACATAATCTAAGATACACAAGTGAAAAAATTCATGTGACTTTCCCCCTAAATCTGACTCATTGTGTTAAATTGATGAACTTTATTTGCATCCATTTTCCAGTAAATAATATAATAACATATATTTTGTGTAAGAATATTTATTTTGTATATATGCTATAATTTTTCTGTATCTGTTCTGCCTTTAATGGGCAGGCTCTGTGAAGAGTGTTGCCATCTCTCATGGAGGGGCAAGTACCTCGGTGCATCTGTTGCTTGTTGACTAGGGCTCCTTGGGGCAGCTACCTAGACATGGAATAGCTCAGTCTATATGAGCTCTATTCTTTATTTATGTACTTTTTGTTTTATTGAGGAACCTCCAGTTTTGACCTCTATTGTAGCTGGATCATTTTGTATCCCCACAGGTAGCATATAAGAGTTCACATTTCTGGTAGCATTCTTCCCAGTAGTGTGTGGTGGTGGTGTGTGGGGGGGTATATAGGTGTGTTCTTAAGTGCAGCTAAGTCCACTGGGGTAAGGCAGAGTGTAAGTGTATTGCTAATTTTCATTCCCCTAGTGGCTAAGGCTGTGTTGATTTTGCATATTTTTTTGGTTTATCTTTTAAAAATGAACCTTAACCCATTTAATGACTGGGATTTCTTTTTGGTACTTGGTGTTTATTTATTGTGAACTTTCTTTGGTACTTAGTGTGTCAGGTTCTAGGTATATTTTAGATACGATTCCATTGTCAGATGCCTGGCTAGTAAAGATCTCATTCCACCCTGGTCTGCCTCCTTAGATACTATTCCATTGTCAGATATCTGGTTAGCAAACATCCCTTCCTCCCTGGTCCACCCCTTCACTTCTTTCCTGGGCTCTGCAGCAACTTTGTAATTTCAGGCACTCAAATTTGTTGTTTCCTTCTGTTATTTGAATAGAATGATTTTTGCTTTGTGCTTCACATACCGAACATCACAATTTTGTAGTCTTTCTATGCTGGACTCTCAAGCCCTTCAGGGAGAGAGGACTGACTTCATAGCTGTGTCTCAGGGAGGACCTGAGTGAGGGTTGTCAATTCCCTCCTACTCGTCTCTGAAACCTGTCAGCACAAATAGAGAACATAGTTAGCAATGTCATTTTAAGCATCTGAACCCTAGGATGAAGTATGATCATTGATACCTACGGTACCTCCCCACACACAACCAGGGTAAATTTACCTCATTCATGTAAACAATTTTGGTTACTGGATATTTAAGCTCTATTGTAATGAATTGTGCTTGTGAAATAGTTAATGAGTTTCATCAGGAGTAATGCATGCATCATACCTCAGGTATGTTCAGGCTGCAGGATTTAGTAAAACAATGTTCACGTGGTCCTTTGTGTTATCATTATTGAACTATGTGATTTTTGCTGGTGGTGGGGAGGGGCGAATAGAAAAAAACAAAACAAACAAACAAACAAAAATACACATTTTTCTTTAACTGGTGAAGTCAAAGACAATAGCTTCAGGGTATTTAGTGGGCAGGAACTTTTGGCCCTTTCTGAAAGCTAATTGCAGATTTGTCTTCACAGGTGACTGGTATTTTACAGATCTGACTGTTGATAATGACAGGGTCTCAAGCCCTGACCTTCTCAATTGTGCTTGGGCCTCTTGGAACTTGGTGGAAGGTTGACCACCTGTGGGTTAATGCAGATTTTCCCTTGAAATATGGATCCATGCCCTAGCCTGGTGCTTCGGAGGACTAAAATTCTGGAGCACCTCTCAGCAGATTTTCATCTACAGAACAAGATTTTTGGCTGTAATATATTTTGCAGGCAGGTCCAAAGGCCTTTATCTTGAAATGTAGACTTAGGTCCATCACTGTGGCAGCATATGGGTGAGATCCAGTCTTCAGTGTGTTAGAGCGTGCCTATATATGCAGGGCTGTTTAAGCTATTCAAACCATGTTCTGTATAGTCTACAAAATGCAATCATCCCTAAAGAAAACAGTTTAAACTACAGTGCTTACTTAAAATACTTTTTTTGTAATTAAGTAGAAACTTTATATGGACACATCATATGTTGGTACCATCACTTCCATCCTCCCTGTCCCCACTCCACTGAGGGACCCCTTAGTGGGATTTCTGGTGTTCAGCATGGACTTGTAGGTAATGAGTTGTGAGAGGAGGAGTCTCATTGTGGGGAGAGCTATGTTCCTGGATATTCCTTCCCACTGTAGCTCTTACGTTCTTTCTGGCCCCTCTCCCCAAACTTCTCTGAGATATGCTGGGTGTGTTTTAAGTCTACTTTAGTGTCTAGCTCTCCGCAGCTTCTGGATTTCTGCTTTGGTGCATTTTGAGTGTCCTCTGTGTCTGTCTCCATCCCCCTGGCCCAAGCTGTCCTGCTCGGCATGGACACAGCACACTTGCTCATCTCGCCAGGTCCATTGTGGGCTCACCTGGGCTCTGACTGCTGTGTGAGGGGTGGTTCGCCTCCTGACGGGGTGTCCATCTATCTACTCTTGCCTGCAACCTTCCCCTGCTGCCTGTGCTCAGTTTCCCATGTCTCTCTAAATACCTCTACCTCTTTTGTTTGTTTTGTTTGAGGCAGGGTCTCTCTTTAGCCCAGGCTAAACTGGAGCTCACTCTGACGGCCAGATTGTCCTCAAACTCATGACAATTCTCCTACCTCAGCTTCCCAAGGGCTTGAGTTACTGGTGTGAGTCACACTGCCTGGCTGAGCTAGTGTTTGGAATACTCTCCTGTTGCTATTTTCCACCTTATGTTGGCCAGGGGATGATGTCCACCCTTTGCTCATGCCATCATTTTTCCCTGCCATCATGGAGCTTCCCCTCAAGACTAAAAGTAAAAGTAAACCTTTTCCTCCCACAAGCTGCTTTTGGTCAGGTGCTTTCTGACAGCAACAAGAAGCTAACTGCCCCATAGATAGATAGTTTTCAATAAAGCGCTTGTTTTGCAAACTTGAGGACCTGAGGTTTGAGCCTCAGAGCTCATTAAAAGCCAGGCACAGTGGGACCTATGAACCCAATTCTGGGGAAATGGAGCCAGATCCCTGGGGATTGCTGACCAGCTACTCTGCCCTCATTGTTAAGCATCAGGACTATTAGAGACCCTATCTCAAAGAGGTGGAGGGTGTCCTCTGGCCTCCACATCCACACATAAACAAGTATATGCATGTGTACCTGAACAGTTACTTGAGACCACACATATACACATTTGGAATCACAGCACACAAACACACACATAGGAACAAAAAATGCTGCTGATATACAATTATATTTCCATTAAGAAAATAAAGAACTGAGAGTCACTGACTACATAGAACAGAATGCAGACTGGGAAACTCCCTTTTAAAAGATAATTTCTGCTTTTCAGAAGTGATTACTGAAGTCTTGAAATCTATATTTATTTTTTCTTTTTAAAAAAGTTTTATGCGTGTGTGTGTGTGTGCGCGTGCATGCGCACACATGTTTGTTCATGCACATGTGTTCAAACACATGTGTTTGTCCATGGGTATGCGATCATGCGGCACCTCTGCCCTCATTTGCAGAAGAATGTACTCATCTGCATGGGTCTGAAAACCTGAAGTGTTGTCTGTCCAAAACTATCATTGTTCTTCCACATGGCTTCGAATGGAATGTCGTCACGGTCCTGGAACTCACATCGTCACTTTTCCCAAGTCTCCTCGGGACCTGAGTTACAGGCACTGGCAACCACATGCAGCTGTCGGAGTCCGTTCTGGACTTTCGAAGTCTCCATAGCTTCAGACGTCCTTATGCTTACACAGGAAGCATGAAACCCTTGGGCTACCTCTCCAGCCTTTTGACAAATAAGGTGACATTAAAATGATATTTCATGATGTTTTATGTTTGTAGTTGCGACAAATTTTTATTCAGTTTCCAGTGAGTAGAAGTCTGAGCTTTGCGCCTCCTTTTTAAAGATCTCTGTTTGTGCCTTTCAGTTCAAATGAAACATTTCACTAAGCTTGTCAGAGGTGTGTTCTCAGAACAAACTACAGGCCACCCCTAAGGATAAAAAGACACCACAAAAATCTCCTTGATATAAGCCACTCTTTACTTTGAAGTAGAATTCCAATGCTGTGGGAAAATATGTGTGTGACTCTTAAGTACTTGTTTAACTAAGAGGTTCTCAAAACACAGCCTAGAAGTTTTCAAGGGTTCTAACAAGGTGCCGTACACCCTTGATATGATCTTTGACCTGAGAAGTCATTTTCAAGATCAGGACTCTCAGTTTCAACATTGCCTCAAAGCCACTTCTTATGTTAAGAGCCATTTGACATCTGGAATGGCTGAGAATGTAAACACGTTTATTTTCCAGCGCAGCAAGCTCTAGTTGAAATTTTTCTTCTAAATAGAACTTGGGATTTGAATTTTGAATATTCTTTGGTTTATCTCATTAGTCTCTTAGAACATCTTCGCACAGGTAGCAAATAAAGTCACTTGATGCTTTCACATTGTATCTGTGAACAGGTTTGGTCAGACTCACAATTTCAGGGGATCATTTTTCTAGTTTACCTGAAAATAAGTGGCATTGTGGTAAATTAGTCCTTTGATTGTCATTTCTGCTCTTCAGACACATTTTTCCTTATTACTTGTGGTGGTTTGATGGGAATGTTCCCTGTGGGCTCATGTGTCTTGAATAACTGGTCCTCAGTTGTTGGCAATCTGGGAAAGTTGAGGGGCCTTTGGGAGTTGAAGCTTTGTCAGAGAAGGATGTTTGTGTGAACTTTGGGGGAATATAGCCCAGCTCCAAATGACATACTCAGAGTACTTCTAGCCAGATGATGTTACAAGATGTGACACCCTTCTGCTGGTCTGCCCATGCTTGCTCTGCTATCACAAAATTTTCCCTTGAAACTTCGTACCAAAATATATGCTTTCCTCCTGCAAGCTGCTGCTGACTGGGTTATCTCCTCGTGGTAACCATACGGTGGCTGCCATGTGGCCCTTCTACTTCCCACATCCAGGCAACCTCTATGCTGACGATCTGGGTTGAAGAAAGCAGCTTACAACAACACTGCCTTCTTTATTCCATATGCCAGTATCGCCACTGGGCTTTGGTTATGGAATCCACCGTAATTTAAGACACAATCCCCCGTCTATGACAGATATTTCATTGACATAGACAGTTTAAGAACATTTTGCTGTACTCTTGACACGGAGGAAGAAAGCTGATTGTCATTCCTCAGGTTAATCATTAAGTACTCTAAAAGTTGTAATGGTGGAAAAGCTGACATTTTGCTTTCTTTCTACAGATTTGAATTGTAATGTTTAAAATTAATATATGACTAAAGTATGCAATTCTTTTGTTAAAATTGTTTATTTACATATTTGCGAGCAGAGAGAGAAACAGAGAGAGAGAGAGAGAAGAGAGGTGGGCAGAGTAAAAGAAAGAATGGGTATGCCAGGGATGAGAGCCTCTGCCAAAGGACTGCACATGCAGGTACCACTTTCTGTATCTGACTTTATGTGGTTTTTTGGGGAATTGATCTATGTCATTAGGTTTTGCAGGAAAGTGCCTTAACCACTGAGCAATCTCTCCAGCGCTAAAGTGTATGATTCTTTTTTTTTCTCCTTTTAAAACATATTTTATTTATTTATTTGAGAGAGTGAGAAAGGCAGACAGAGGGAGAGATAGGAGTGAGAGAGAGAATTGGCATGTCAGTGCTTCCAGCTGCTGCAAAAACCTCCAAATGCATGTGCCACCATGTGCATCTGCTTTACATGGGTCCTGAGGAACTGAACCTGGGTCCTTTGGGTTTTCCGGCAAGCACCTTAACCGCTTAGATGCTAAGCCATTTCTCCAGCCCAAGTGTCTAATTCTTGAAGCTCAATGTGAGATTTACTTTTGTTCAGCATGGGGCTAGGCACATATAATAATCCTTGGAATTTAGGAGAATTTCATAAAATATTTGCTAAATTAATAAATTCTCAATACACAAAAAGTTTTGAAGGGTTAATAGTTTTCCCTGAAAATGAGAGGGAGTTAAAGAATAATAATTATCCCTAAGGTTAGAAGGCCATAAAGAAAATGACAGAGGAGTTCAGCCTTGCTCCCCTCATTGATATACTTCCCTTAGCTCAGATGGCCTTGAAGGACCAGAAATCATCTGGGTAATCTTCCTCAGACAATCTTGGATGAAGAAGCCTATTCTGAACAAGGACACAAACAGCTACATGTTCCTTATCTACTGCCCCTGGTACATCTGGTTTTCTTAGGACTCTCCTTATAAACTTGCACCCCAGCCTGGTCCAGTGCTTCAGCTTTCATCCCACCAGAAGGCTGCTGACCTGTGGTGTTTTTTTCAATAGTCTGTCTGTAGAGATCAAATCTGATGTTCTCTTTGGCTTTTCTCTCACACTTTACTCACAGGTTTAAAGTTTGAAAACTCCTTTTAGACATCCTAAAGAGAGTATCTACAACCCAAGGAAGATGGCCTTCCAAATGTATGCTAAACAATCCTTCAAATTTCTCTGAGATTAAGAAGTATGCATGGAAGGGCTAGGAAGATGGTTTAGCAGTTAAGGTGCTCGCCTACAAAACCAAAGGACCTAGGTTCGATTCCTCAGGACCCATTTACAGATGCACAAGGTGGCACATGCATCTGGAATTCATTTATTGTGGCTGGAGGCCCTGGTGTGCCCATTCTCTGTCTCTCTCTCTCTCATAAATAAATGAACATAAAATACTGCATAAAGAGTATGCACAAAAAAATAACACAACACAAATGAATTACATTGTCAATGTAAACTGAGTTATAGTTCATTTACATGTATGTAATGATTCATTTTTTAAGGATTTCAACTGCATCTCCAAATCAGAGTGAGATAAGACATCCAGCAGAGAACCCACTGCTTCTCTCCTTAAGCAACACAAGCTGCTAATTATTGCCTCAAAAGGGTAACAATTGAAGTTATGGACAAATTATGAAAACTGAGCTAGAGAAATGGCAAAAAAATTAAAGGTGCTTGACTTCTTACAAAACTCATGAGTCCAAAGACACAGGTTCAATACCCTGTACTCATGAAAACCAGAAGCACAGCATGGTGCCTGTGTCTAGAGCTCGATGCAGTGACAGGAGGCCCTGGAGAGCCTATACCCACTCTCTCTGTGTCCCCTTCTTCCCCACCCTCTGTCTCTCACATAAATAAAAAAAAAAAATCAAAATAACTGTGAATAATGGTTATAAAGAAAAAATAAAAATATGTATGTGATGTTAAAAATAAACTGTACTGGGCTGGAGAGATGGCTTAGCGGTTAAGCGCTTGCCTGTGAAGCCTAAGGACCCTGGTTCCAGGCTCGATTCTCCAGGACCCACGTTAGCCAGATGCACAAGGGGGCACACGCGTCTCGAGTTCATTTGCAGTGGCTGGAGGCCCTGGCGCATCCATTCTCTCTCTCTCTCTTTCTCTCTGCCTTTTTCTCTGTATCTCTCAAATGAATAAATAAAAACTGAATAAACATTTTTTTTTAATTAAAAAAAATAAAGTGCACTGAATAAATTTTCTTCAGTAGCAAAGAAATGGAATTAGCAGAAATGATAGAGCAGGTGGTTTGGGTTGAAAAGGAGAATTAAAAATAGTGTACTCATGAGTACTCCATTCATATTTCATTTCTAACAAAGACACTGATAGGGAGAAACCTTTACCCTGTTGAATTATGAACACAAATCTTAACACCAGATAGTGTACAGACCAGTTTTGGTGAACCCATGAGTGTCTGGGGGTGACTTGCAGAGCGAGGTGAAGGGGTGCTTACAGAAGCAATGGATGGTCAAAGCCAGACTCACCATGAGAAGTGTCCTCCCATCCTGGTCACGACCTTCCCATAGATGCTTTCACTCAACGGCAGCTGTACCACAGGAACGCCCACCTCAGCATAAGTGATGATTCAGAAGCTGCATCTCCGGGGCTCACTGTACAACCTGCAGACAGCTCAAAGGGAAAGGATCCAACCCACTGCACCACATACAGGCACCTCAACCACAGATTCTCCCACTCTCTAGCAGTTGTCTCCCCTTAAAGTAGCCTTAGGGTGGAGTCTTAACTAGACACGTTGACTTCCTGAGTCTCTGGAGCTTCCTTCCCCTTCTAGGAAGGAATGCTTCAGTTTCTAGTTAATATAATCCTGGGGAATGGGTGAATGACCTTTAAATTTCAGGTCTACAGACTTGACTTCCTGAATCAAGGGACAGCCTCCTTTCCCTCTTCAGTTCTGAGGAATCTTCTACCCAAAGATACATTTTTAATTTTACATGTAAAAAAATGTTTAACATCAGATATATAGAAGGTGTTTTAAGCTTATCTTTAGATATGAATCATATTTTTTCCATTTACACATGTGCCTATCATGATTGTGTCTATATGCATGACCAGACAGTTATCAGGAAGGCACCCAACATTTCCACTAACTGTGGAAGACACCAGTGACAATCACCCCTTTTGGGTGTGAATGGTCTTGGAGGTAATGCTTGTCTTTCCCTAGAAAGGCTAAAGGTTGCTTTATATGGGAAAGGTAATGTGAATTTCCAGGCCCAATCCAGAAGTATAATCAGTTTGAGTCAATCAAAGGTGATTTGGGGAGATAGGTCTGATATAATTCAGAAGAGGGAGTTTTTGAAGGGTTAATGGACTTTCTTCATTAATGATGGATGAAGTTTTTTTGTTTTGTTTTTTAACTCAGAAAGCTCTGAGGAACTTGAAATTATTTGAGGCATCCCGGCCTGCATACAGTCACTGGGGCAGCTCCTCTGACTCATTGTGAAAGATTCAACAAACCAGCAGTTGCTGTGGTTCAGTTACTTGTCTACCCCACCAGACTGCACCTAACTCTGGTCATGTCCTCAAGTAGCCCCCTTATTGGCTGAGCCCCTTCCCCGATGCGTGTTTCAGCCTCCATGCAGGCAGGACGGCTGCTGCCCCTCTCTGTGCTTCAACAAACAGTCTCTGTTGAGATCAAGTCCTCTGTTTCTCTTTGCTTTCCTTTTTCATTTTCCTTACAGGTTTCCTCCCCCAATACAGTAGAAATCCTGTGCTGGCCCTAAGACTAATTACTGTGATGTTTCTAGCTTCCTGGAAATGATCTCTTCCATGCCCTACATTGAGAAGAACATCTCCTGGCCGAGACAAGACCACCTCATCAGTCGTAGCTTCAAGGAAATGCTCTGTTCCATGTGACACATTTGAAGTTTCTACTGGTCTAAGGAGGACTACAACATTCATTGTAGTGTTAAGAGAGTCAGCTAAGAAATTCTGGATTCTTGAAGACAGAAAATTAAAAAAAAATTAATAAATTTGCATTGTTGTAAACCACTAAGGCTGTGGTACTTTGTTAGGTACCAATAGATATCCAATAGAAACTGGAAAAGAAGGAATGAAATTAGACTTTAGATTTTACATGCACAAACAGCCAAGTCGTCAAGGCGTCATGAAAGAAGGCCACGTTAGGCATACACAGAGGGGCACTTCTTATGCTCTCCTACTTGACGCAGACATTACTGCTTCATGGTCTACACTTGAGGGAGCAAAGATTTACAGCACAGAATAAGTCTAAACCATAAAATTAAATCTACTTTGGACTCATGAATATTTTTTTTTCTACTCAGAATATAACTATGTGCAGCCAAATGCAAGTCCTAATTAAACTATAAAAGTTTATGTTAAAACACAAAAAGTTAAGCTGGGCTTGGTGGCAGATGCCTTTAGTCCCAACACTCTGGAGGCAGAGGTAGGAGGATCTCTGTGAGTTTGAGAACACCCTGAGACTACATAGTGAATTCCAGGTCAGCCTGAGCTAGAGTGAGACCCTACCTCACAACAACAACAACAAAAAAAAAAAAAAAAAAAAAAAAGAAAGAAAAAATGTTAAGTTTTCAAAACTATTGAAGGTAAAAACAGAAAAATAGAGAAGAACATATGGAAACTAATGATTTTACCAGGTAATATAGATATAACAAAGTTTGTAAAGATGAGTCTAAATCTTACTGTATATTTCTGCCTAATACAATGATATTTTCATTAGGAAAGTAAAAATTTTTTACTGGCTTTGAATTTTTAATCTGTAAACTCAAAGAACAGTTAATTTGTTCTATGATATAAATTAGAGTTGTGATTATTCTCAACCGCTAAACTGATTTAAGTTAATCATCAATTCCCATAAGAAGTTTCATAAGTATAATTTAGGTTAGAGAGTTGCCAAGACAAAGATTCACATACATTTTGGAAACGCTGGCAATCCAAGCCTTCCTCTTTTCAACACAGTTACAAGGAATCATCTCCGTGTTTGGACGGAGAAAGTGGGTTATGAAATCACACTGCAAGTCGGCAAGGAAGAGATGCCCAGACACTGCTCCCATTTCCATTTCTACATGATTCAAATACCTGGCCGGGGGGCTGGAGTCATGGCTCAGTAGTTAAGGCACCTTCTTGCGAAGCCTAATCTCTCTCTCCCTTCTCTTTAGCTGACTCTGCTTGTAAACAAGTAAATAAATAATTGTAAAAATACTTAGCGTGGAAGTAGACCATATTTGGCTTCCTTCCAGATTAGTGTTCATATCATCACTTTTGTTCTTACTACCCTACTCCATTAATAACGGTAACTATCCCTGTTGTGTATGTTTCACCTCTCTTTCTAGACCTAACTCCTTTCCCAAAGTGTGTGACCAAGCGCTCTCACGCTAAAGGAACACCCTTTATATAATTGCTTAGTTCCCTTCCAGCTCTTCAGCATGTTTCTCTTTTCCTTCACTGTCACAGAGGTGGGGGTGGAAGTAAACAGTGCAAATTCTCTTAACACCTCTGTCCTTCCAGCTGTTTGTCTACAGGTTCTTGTGTTGATCTTCATGTCTGCCTGCTTTGCACTTGTTGTTTTCATAACTATTTCCAATACCGCTTTCAAAATTAATAACTATCACTCACATTAATAAAAACTCTGCAGAATATTTAGTGCTATTCCAAGTGACACCAAGCAAATGTTTTGGAATAAAAAGTATAAAAATATTATCATTTGTCTTTGAGCATATTTTATATGCTTATAGCTGCCAAGTTTTAACAAAATGAACTCATTTTTATGACAAGCATCCAGTATAAAAGACTGAATGTTATAACGTCCCAGAATCTCTCTATATTCTAATCATAAATTCACCTTTTCAAGGTTAACCATTATCCTGTCTTTTATCCGCATAGATTAATTTCAAAATTTCTTTGCCTTGTAAAAATGGAAATTTATCATTCATCCTATTTTTATCTACTATCACTTCCTGAACTTTCTGAGATTCATTTATATTGCTGCTTGTATGTTAATGCATCAAATATGTCTCCCTAACTAAGTATTGGGAACGTTTAGATTTTTTCATAGTTTAGATATAGGTTAGTTCTTCAGGAAACATTTTTGCAAGAGATTTTGAGCATTTACTGTTTCTGTTAGAGATGCTTTTCTGTGTGTAGAAAAGGAAATTTTCGACCAGAGCATGCTCATATACACAGCTTGAATAACTGTAGTAATATATTTTTCAAAGGGATTATAATATAACATGCATTGCTGACATATTAGAATTTAATACACATTGACTTCACATTTACTGAATACCACTAGAACTTTATAGCTTCCATCTCTCCTTATGTACTTCTCATTTTTTGTGTTACTGTGATGCATGACAGCTGTGTACACCATCTAAAGTCCATGTGATATGTGTGAAGCAGGATATTAAGCTACCTCATACTGATGGGATTAAAACATGCACTTAAGGTCTTACATTATCTAAATATCAGGAACACAGTAGATGACCCCTCAGCTCAGGTATCAGAGAACACAATCCTGAAATGAGACAGCTATGTTCTCACCTGGGAGTCAGTTCCAAAGCAATCAGCTTTCAAACTGCTTAGGTCTGTGACATTATTCTTTCATCTGGCTGAAGGGTGAATACCCTAGATTTCTGCCGTCGAAACCGGAGAACATCTTCAGTGTTCTTGGACTCTCCTATATGACTGGCATTCTCAGAAGAGAGCTGCTTTCTCTTGCCACATGGGTTTTTACATCATAGCTGCCTATGTGAATAAACTACACAGGGGAATCTAAAGAGCAAGTGGGAAGGACGACGGTCTCTTTATATGTGAGGATATTGTTGTGAGAATGCCAGTCTATTCCTTTGGTGTTTCTCTTCTTTACAAGCAAGTACCTAGCTTTGTTCTAGAAGGTTCTGCATGTGGGGAGATTGCTCAGTGGAGAGTCTTCACAGTTCAACTTGGAACAGCTGAGTTCAATCCTCGGTGCCATGTAAGAAGTCAGAAGATTTGCCGGCTTCTGTCCTCCCAATGCATAATGGCTGAAACTCTCACGGCAACGGGAGGTAGAGACAAGAGCATCGCCTGAAAGCTCTTGGCATGGCAAATCTGGCCACAGCAGCAGAGCAAGAATCCCTGCTCGCACTCACAGTAACATGCACACAAACAAGTAAATAAATAAATAATACAGTGACAAGTGTGTGAATAGATGGATGAATGAATGAGTAAATGAATGAACAGATAAGGCAATAAATAATTTGAAAAGGAGAGGAGGTGAATTTCTTTCCATGCTCTGTTTTTATTTGTCTTCATTTAGTGGTGTTTTCATATATTCTTTCCATTGAATTCTTTCAGGTTTTGTACAATTTTTGGAAAAATTCCTTTGTGTTTTTCACTTTGCTCTTCACTAGAGTATAGAATTCTAGCATAGTGGTTGCTCTTTTCAGGAATTAAGAGCTGTTATTCTGTCTGGATTTTGTAGGGTTGTTTTTGCCTCTGAGGCCAGCTATCGGTGTTATTCTTCTTCATTCTCTGACTATGTCTAGCTTTTCCTAAATATTTTTATGTGACATTTTATGTTTCTTTAACTTTGCATTTTTAAATATGTATTTACATAAAAGAAAGGGAGAGAGTGAGCAAGAGAAAGGAAGGAAGGAAGGAGGGAAGGAAGGAAGGAGGAAAGAAAGAGGGGCAGGTCCTGCTGCAGTAAATGAACACTAGATACATGCAGCACTTTATGCATCTGGCTTTACAAGATACTGACAAATTGAACCTGGGCCATCAGACTTTGAAAGCAAGTGTTTTTTTTAAAAAATTATTGAACTACAGGGCTGGAGAGATGGCTTAGCGGTTAAGCGCTTGCCTGTGAAGCCTAAGGACCCCAGTTCGAGGCTCGGTTCCCCAGGTCCCACGTTAGCCAGATGCACAAGGGGGCACATGCATCTGGAGTTCGTTTGCAGAGGCTGGAAGCCCTGGAGCGCCCATTCTCTCTCTCTCTCCCTCTATCTGTCTTTCTGTCTGTGTCTGTCGCTCTTGAATAAATAAATTAAAAAAATAAATAAAAAAAAATATTGAACTATATCTCCAGCCTCATTTTTGCCTCTATTTTCTATTTTTCTTATTTATTTATTTAGGAGGGTCTTGCTGTAGCCCAGGCTGGTCTGACCTGGAATTCACTATGTAGTCTCAGGCTGGCCTAGAACTCACAGTGCTCCCCTTACCTCTGCCTCCTAAGGGCTGACATTAAAAGTGTGCGCCACCGCCAGCATAATGCAATTGGCAGCCTCGTCTTGTCCCTGAACGACCTATCAAGCACATGACTCGTCCAGTTGTCATAGTCTCTAAAGCTAAGTCCAGTGGGTGGAATTTGACATGTTTCTCCCAAAACTTAAGCATTATTTTTATTTTCCATGTCCCTCCCAATAGTCTTAAACATATGAATGACTTATCTAAGGGAGTTCATTATGTTCTAACTCCACCACTCAAGTGACATGGGCCCGTTTGCCTTCTGCCCTTACCGACGTCCAGCCACCCTCAGGAGGGGCGCTGTCCCGGCAGTGTGCAGAGAGAACATGGGGCTGCGGGGCTACAGCTGCTGCCTGTGCTTCTCAGCAGCTCCCCTGCTCCTCCTCTCGTGGAAGCAATCCCACAGCATCAACTCCAGAGACTGGGCACAGTTTGAGGAACATTAAGTCTTTCTGTGGTACACTCTTACTCCATGGCCAAGTCACACCTGCGTGTGAAAACTTGCTGGGTCTCTATCTGGGCAAAAGTGGCTGTGTGGGATAACTAGCCCCCAAATGCCCAAGTACATTAACTCTTTCCAGCCCATCTCTCCAGTCTCACGCCCCAGGCAGTTATGACAGATAACATCACATCTGAGAGTGACCCAGAGTTGGAGATTCACTCTTATCACAGCTGTTGCTTGTTTCCCAAATTCCAACGAGACATGAAATTTTAACTTTAAAATGTATTTCACCTTTATTGACTTTTATGTTCTCAGACCAATGTAAAAATTGTATTTAATCAGCAGGAAATAATTCATAACTTTCTACATATAAAGTGTTAATATAATGACATAGTTATGAGGCATACCTTATGATATTTGCCTGTGCGTGATGTGTGTGTATGAGTGTGTATGTGTGTATGAGTGTGTGTATGTGTGTGTGAGTGTGTGTGTAAGTGTGTGTGTGTGAGTGTATATGTGTGTGTGAGTGTGGGGGGTGGGTGTGTGAATTTGTGTGTGGGGTGTGTGTGTGTGTGTGTGTGTGTGTGAGTGTGGTGTAGGCCAGAGGCTGCTGTTGGTGCCTTGCTCACTCACCTAGTTAGTTTCCTGAGGCTGGTCTCACAGACACTTAGTACAACATAAAGGAGGTGAATGTTAATGGCTCTGCGATGAACACATGGTGAGTCCCCATGAGGTAATGAAAAAGGGCTTTGTTTACAGTGCTACTTTAGATAATGCACAGAATGCTCTGTTTGTTTTTTCTGTTCTGACTCCTAAACTGTACAAACTCTTCATGACTAACAATACAGATTATTTCACTTAATTTATTATACATCACCAAAGGTCATTTCATACTACTTTTTCCTCTAGTAGATCATCATTCACTCGTTCTTGGGAATATTACATTCCTTTTGAAAAGTATTCTGTCTCCTAAGCTTTCTTTTATTTTTTCTTCTACTTTCTCCTTCCCTCTCCCTCCCTGTCCCTTTCTTTGTCCTCCTCTTCCTCTTTCTTCTGGTTTTTGTTTTTATTTTCTCCCCAAGATATAGCATTCTCTAGCACAGACTGACCAGAGACTCACTCTGAGACCCAAGATGGACTTGAACTCATAGAGATCCTCCTGCCTCAGCCTCCTGAGTACTGTGATTGAAACCATAGGCTACCACATCTGTTTGTCTCTTATCTTTAGATAAAAACAGTGTGCATTAATTATGTACTGAGTAAAAATCATTTAATTTTAGATATGTGAAATATGAATTACATGTCTATAATAAATATTCTGTTCTGGAAAGTTACTTTATAGTTTCAATTATATTACCTGAAAAATATTAGTCAAGTTTTTAATGGAATAGAATGATGTAGCACTTTGTGACTAAAAAGACTTAGAATTCTATATAATTTGTTGAATCAATGGCATTCTTACTCTAGAAGTAGAATATGTTGCTGTGGATTCAGTCTAAGTAGTATATAAAATGAACAGATCAGCAAAGAAAGGACAGTCAATGAATTAATTCCTAAATCACACAGGATTTAAGATTTTCAAAAAACCATTTTATTCACTTCAATTTTAAGTGGATTTGAATTTCCCATACAGATAATTCTATGCATGTTAGGATTCTGGGCTTTGGGGAATTAAGATCCATTACATTTTTCATTTCATCTATTTTACCTAATTTTCTATTCTGTGGTATTATAATAGTTACATTTAAATTACAGAGACTGTAGCTCTGGCTGTTAGTGTCAATACATGGCACATTAAAAACTGCATTAATCGCATGTTTTTAGAATTAAGTGGATTTAATTTAAGCCACTTGTTGGCATGCATATTTCACAGTTGAAACATAATTTATTTCCTAGAACTTTACATAAATGATGTCTATACTGACTTTCTTAAAGATGTATGATCTATTTGTTCTCTATAAGCAAAATTTTAAGAAGTTAAAAATGACCTATAAATCTGCCTGTGATCATATGTATATGGACTATATTTTAAAAGAACTACATTTTTTTTGGTAAATCGTTATGAAACAGTCATACCACTATGAACTACATAGTCAATATATCTATATGTAAGTGTTTCCAATGCCATCATTTGAGAGTATGCATGTCTGTCACAGAAACTATTTGAGTTTCTCCTCTCATTTGTATGGAAAGTATTAAGAGAAACACTCTCCAATTGTCATTCGTTACTATCTTCCTTTCCTTCCTTCTCCTTCCAGCCACAGTTGTCAGAATACCAGAACGTAGAGGAGTTTGCACAAAGGGGTGAGGATTAGAACCTTCAAGGGCAATGCCCAACAACAGAAGCCACTGTGTGGGCAGAGATACATACAGAAGCACACATATGTACATGTCTGTAGGTGTATCTGTGAATGAGTCTGCATAACTCTACACACAAACATGCATCACTTGCAAATAAATGTGTTGACTTGGCACATATACTGCTATATCTATATCAGCATCTATACATATGTCTACATACACATACATTGATAAAAATACATCAGCATATAGTCCCATATATATCAGTTAAAGTACGGACATCTCACTTAAATACTTTCATATATGAATGCAAGAAATGCATGTATTAATTAAAGAGTCAATGAATGTTCAAAGAAGAAATATTTTTTTTTAACTGAAGAATTTGGAATTCTAAAAATGTTTGTCCTGCCCATAAAGTTTTCTTATACTTAGACTTTAGCTATTCCTTGAATAAAGGTTTATTTTCTAAACATAGACTTTCTTCAGAAACTGCATTTTAAAATATTAAAATTTTATTTATTTATTTATTTGAGAGAGAGAGAAAGGAAAGAGAAAGAGAGAAGAGAGAGAGAGAGAGAGAGAGAGAGAGAGTGAATTGGTGCACCAGAGACTCTAGCCACTGCAAAAGAACTCTAGATGCATGTGTCACCTTGTGCATATGGCTTATATGAGTACTGGGGAACCTAACCTAGGTACTTAGGTTTTACAGATAACTTTCTTAGCCACTAAGCCACCTTTCCAGCCCAAGAAACAGCATTTTTATGAGTTTCTGAAATATAAATTCTTTCAAGATAAAATAATGTAGCTTGCAGTAATTTCTTCAAAATTCATACTCAGCTGGTAAGTCCTAGATTTTCCCCCCTAAAATGACAGTGGAACTGGTTTAGAACAACATTTTCAAGTTAAAAATCATGTTTTGATCTCACCTCCAGGGACAGGTGACCCCCCAGTAAGCCGTTGGTTAGTGAGATCCACAAGGCCCCCAAAGCAATGCAGGCTATTGGCAATGTTCTTGGTTCTCTGCTTGTGTAAGACCCTGTTACAGAACTCTTCCCATGTGTCCGGTGGTACACACTGAGAAACCAAGTTGGGGCTACGCTGTCCTCCATGCTGGTTAGCTGCTATAATTTTGGAAAGTTCTATCCAGATGAGAAAAGTCAGTAATGGCTTTAGCCAGCAGTGAGCTCTGCGAGGTACACACCCCACCAGCCAGGCAAGATGACCTCCAGTTGTTTCAGTGGCATTCTTCTTACAGAGGACACCAATTGCTCTTTGCCTGGATGTGAGATGTGCTCCACAGAAGGGAACTCAGGCATGGTCCTAAAGCCTGGTTTGAGGGGTCACAGGCCTAAGGCAAGGCTGTTACTGTTGTTTGCCTAACTTGGCATGCTGTGTCCATCAAACTGTTCCCTAAATACTTATGTTTGTCTTCATAGATTAGGGCTGTTCTCACTTTTGATCTGAGAAACTGCTTCTCACTGATGGTCGTGGCTGCTGAGGAGTTTCTAAACTCACAGAAGTGTGGAAGAGTAATACTTAAATACTCAGCTTTGAATGGTTTATCCCTTTAATGACCACCAAGGCTCAGGGAATGTTGTAAAAAGGTGACAGAAGCTGGGCATGGTGGTGCACACCTTTAATCCCAGGACTTGGGAGTCAGGGGTAGGAGGATGGCTGTGAGTTCAAGGACATCCTGAGACAACATAGTGAATTCCAGGTCAGCCTGAGCTAGAGTGAGACCCTACCTCGAAAAACAAAATGGTGACAGAAAGAATGCCAGAACCAGAGCATGGGGTGCAGTGCTTTGGACCTCGTCACTCTGGACATACATCTGGCTGTGACATTCCTGACCTCAAAGCAGGTGCAGTTACTTGTACAATGTAAGGGCCATCGGCATGTCATCATGAATGATTAAGGATGGTATACAAACAGAACAGGGTTGATTAGAAGGAGAAAAGCTTCAGTGGAAGAGATATGAGGGAATGAGGGATAAGAGATAAGGATGGGAGGGTACTATGATCAAAATACATTATTTACATCTATAGAGATAGTCAGTAAAAATCACTCTGAAGCAAAAAATATTAAAATGTCACTTTAAAAATCTTTGATAGTTAAAAATCCTGACTCAAGAGCCTCTGTGTTACTAAGTCATGTTTTGTGTTGATCAGAAATATCCTGACAATATCTTCAAAGACCTTGAGGTGAGAACATGTAAGTCTACAATATTACAAGGACATACTTGTACAAATTGTTTTCAGGACATTTTTATCTTGAGAAACTGTAATTCTCTGTCATACTGCTTGTCACAAAAGAAATAGTGTGTGTAGAAATATCACTTGTCTCAAACCTGCCACACAGTACAGAAATAGGAAGTATTTTTGATGGACTGATTAGGTAAAATCATTTAGTAAGCTAGTCCCATTAAGACACAGCCAGTTTTCTGGAATTGGATAAATTTAACAATGAAACATTCCTCCATATAATAGTAAATTAGTCTTTAAAGACATATATATATATATATATATATATATATATATATATATATGGTGTTATAATGACAGCCACCTAAAGTAGGTCGTCATTAAATAATAATTAATGATAATAAATATAAGTGGTCATTTCTATATTATCTATGATATTTTACTAGGTATTTTACTTATGATTTGATGGAATTCTCATAATAGTCTTGGGAAGTAGAAATGATAATAATAATAAATTCATATTATATAAGTAACTGATATGTCAGATAGTATTTTGGCATCTTGAATATGTTAGTAAACATAATCAGTGTGAGAGTCCAGAAAATAGAATCACAAGGTCATATCACTAGGAAATATCACTGTGTGAGAGTGACCTGATACGTGGTTTAAATTTTTTTTTAATTTTTTTGTTCATTTTTATTTATTTATTTGAGAGCAACAGAGAGAGAAAGAGGCAGATAGAGAGAGAGAGAATGGGCACACCAGGGCCTCCAGCCACTGCAGACGAACTCCAGACGTGTGCGCCCCCTTGTGCATCTGGCTAACGTGGGTCCTGGAGAATCGAGCCTCAAACTGGGGTCCTCAGGCTTCACAGGCAAGCATTTAACCACTAAGCCATCTCTCCAGCCCGTGGTTTAAAGATTTATGCTTACTTAAGTATAATGGGTTGTGTAGAACAATGCAATATTTCATAATTAACTAGTCAGAATAGACCAATCCAGTCAGTCAGGAAATCATATTCAATCATTTCAAAGTATTGTTAGATGGCATTATTCATTGTTTATAATTTGTTATTAGATATTAAAAAACTAACATATAGTTGTTTATATGACAAGTATAGAGACATGACAGAAATGAGTATCTTTAGTAATAGATACTTAAATTTCTTAGGAGAAACATTTGTAACATCTCTGGAATGTAAATGAAAGTGGTATTTTCACACGATGAGTCACTAAGGACAGCCCAGCCCACTTGCACACTCCCTCTACTCTCAGGCGATGCTACAGTGAGCTCTGCTCATCTGCTGCTACACCACACCCTGCCCACCAGGATGGAGCTCGCCCTCTGGGGCTGCAGCCAAGATACTGCTTGTCTTTCTTTAGTTCTTCGAGGCAGGTGTGTGTTCATAACAGTGAGGAAGTAACTTATGTGAGACATATATGTGTTTTTGTGTGTATATATGCACATACATACATTTTTTTTTCTGACTTATTACTCAGCCTAGCTACTTTCAGGTTATCTTATTTTCCATTTGTTGAAGATGACATGCTGTAGTCTTCGTACTGTTGAGTGGCAAATATTTCATTATTTGGCTATATCATCGTTCCTTTCCTTGGCCATTTGAACAACTACCAGTTTCGACTCTTACAAAAGAACACTAGGAACATTTACAAGAACTCTTTTGTATAACCATGTGATTTCATTTATTTTACATGAATACCTAGAAACAAAATGGATTAGGCAGTTGTAAGAGTATGTTTACCACAATAAGAAAATATCAGACAGCAAGGCTTAGAAAACTCAGCTGGAAAATTGCTTGTCTCATGGGTTATTTTCGCACTGCTGGCTCAAAATACCCAACCAGAAGCAATTTAGGAAAGTGAAGGGCTTCGAGGGGATGTCTGGTCATGGCTAGGAAATTGTGACAGGAACAGGAAGCTGGCTTCCATGGTTATACCACCAGGGAGCAGGCAGCAAGAGAAAGCGTGAGCAGAGGCTCCATGTTGCTTTCTGTTGCTGGAAGGTGTGGCTCTGACCATCAGCTTTAGCCAGGTCAGCCTTGGTGAGTGGAAGTCTATGTTGTTGAGCACACGCATAGCCTCTGCTACAATGGCCATCTTGTTCATGGACGCAGTGGACAATGACAGGGATTGTAGGGGAAAGAGGTTGGCTGCTATTCAGAGAATGGACCGTCTTATTACTTGATTACTAAAGCATACTTTGCTGAGTTCACATCTTGCTAAACATTTACATGAAATACAAGAGTTATATCCTATTTTATGTTCCATCTGGAGAGAACTATCCAGCCACTCCTTCCCCAGATATCTTTCTCATCATACGTGCATACAGGGAGACATAAGAAAATGAAACAGAAGTAGGAACCATATGCCTTTAATCAACCTCTGTATCTAACTTACTCCTGCCTTTAGGACCTACTTGGAGCTTTTCACATATACACCACTTCCCTTTGGTAATGGACGGATGCTGTGAACATCCAACTTTATGGCTTGGTGGGTTAGAGAAGACTCAGATAATGATGGGCAGCTCAGGTAACATGATAATATGGTAATTGTGGGGGTGTGGTAGAAAGGTCCCCACAGCCTCAGATGTTGTGATTAAGTGGAGTGTTTGGGAAGTGAAACGCTGCTGCAAGAAACATGGCAACAGGAAAAGATCTTGGGGAGTGTCTAGCCTGCTGTGCGTTCAGCGTGTGGAAGTAGAGCACCAGTGGAAGATCTTAGATTGCAGTCTGGACTACGGTGCGTTCAGAGTCAGGAAGTAGAGCATCAGAAGCAGATCTTATAGGAGAGTCTAGACTACTGTGCCTTCAGAGTCAGCAGGTGTTTGCTGTTGTCTTTCTGCTATGGATGTGTGATGATGTGAGCCAGATTTCTCTTCCATGATGAAGCTTTTTCTGGAAACTTTATCCTGAAACAACCGTTTTCCTCCAACAAACTGCTTCTGGCTGGGTGTTTGTCCCAGCACATGAGGCAAAATATGGTGGCCTCTAGCCATGCCTCTAGTTTTCCCTAAGGCCCAATATCAGGCTCAGAGTTGCCTCTCAAGGGAGAACAGTGTCTACAGAGAATGGCAGGGTCTAGTTCCCGAATCAGAAGAGCCTCTGCTGTGACTCGCCCCGTGTTCAGCAGCATGTCCGTATGCCAAACACCCCTCCAGTGTCAGTGGACCTGCTGGACCACGTGGTCCACATGGCTGACAGCTTGCCCAGCAGCTTGGATCTGCGGAAGGCCTTTTCATATTCCAGTACCACTCGAAGCCAGAAGCTGGCTAAGTCACTTAATGTACGGTGGTCCAGAGAAACACTCTTGTGTGAGGAATGTGCTGGTGCTGCCTCTGAAATATGAATAGGCCCAGTAGGCATTGCGCCCCATTTTTAGTGGTAGGAGGGGCCAGGTGCCATAACTGATCCTTCACCTCACAGGGAATAACCTTTCATCCCCTAATTCTTCTTCACCAATTACTTTCACTTTGCTGGACAAGGAGTAGACAAGGTGCCTCAGAAGAACTAAAGGTTTCATTTTTGGCTTTCATTTTCAAGGGGGTATAAGTCTACCAAGGGGGGGAAAGAATGGTAGGAGCAGATAGCAGGCTCTCAACAACACAGCAGCAGGGAACAGGCAGACAGGTTACACGCCAAGAAGACGAGGCCACAATGCCTCAGCACTCACAGTGACACACTTCTTCCCACAAGGCTCACACTCGTACTGGTTCTACAGCCTTCCAGAATAGTGACACCTGCTGCAGTTAAACACCAGTACAAAATGTTTTGAGGTGATTTTATATCCAAACCGCTGTATCTTAGAAGCATTGCAACCCAACTTTAATATCCTGTAGTTATATAAATGCTAGGAGTATTTTAATTGTAAATTTTTATATTTATATACTCCCTATCGAGCTTTTGAATTTTTTATTTCAAAGAACACTAAAAACTCAGCTGAAGAAAAGAAATTCTAATATAAATGTCACCATTTGTGTTTAGTACGTGCTTTAAGAGAAGCATTAATAAAATATCAGTTTTTGAAACAAGTGATATAGCCAAAATGTACAGGATTTCAAAAGGAGCAGGATTTCAACAAAAACCAACCACTCAGAATGTAAGACTTGATAATGGAGTGGAGATGTAAAAAAAAAAAGGCTGCCAAGTTCACAGAACTGCATAGTAAAATCATAATAAATGATGCCCATTTCATTGCAATAAAAGACCTCCTTTTTCACATTGAATAATGTTTAATAGATAAGCACATACATTTCAAAGGCAAAGGTTGTATTGAAATATGATTTTTATGGAAAGGTCAAACAAAAATATGCAAACATTTTTACACAATAAGAATTCAAATTTGTGGTGATCCTCCTACCTCTTCCTCACCATGATGGAAATCCAGAGTGTCTTCATGTCCAACTAAAGTAACTGTTTCTCATTTCTACATGTGAGCTATGGGGTGAATGAATACAGCCATAAAGTTTCATTGAGTCGGTCTCTCTCTCTCTCTCCCTCTCTTTCAAATAAGTAAATAAATAAAATATATTTAAAATGCCCACACTTCTCATCTTTAAGAGACAATTAGTGTTACCTATTAAGGCAGCATTTTCCCATTGGCTAACCAGGACAGAAGTTCAAACTCCTTAAAGTGTCCTCCATTTGACTTTGTAGTTATTTCTGTTATCCAGTAAACATGGGAATTTTCAACTTTTGCTTTCTTACAAATGTTCAGCATTCTTTCTGATGTAAACCTATTATATTCTAATTGCCACTAATTCTTATTTACAATTAACTACTGACATTTAGCAAGGGATTCTGAGGAGACATGATGACAGAGTCCCAGGAATATCTGTGTGAGAAGCATAAAGGGGCAGAAAAGTGAAGCCACCAGAGACCTTCTGAGACCTGATGGCCACCACTGCACATGATCATGAGAGTAGTGAGTGTTTGCATTGAAATTGTCACTCTTCTGGGCACAGCATTTACTGTAGCATTGTATGGCTTCATTTCACTGCATGAATTTCTGATAAATGCATGGAATTTAATTTTTCTTAGTATTTTATAAGTGCCAAAGTTCTTAATTACTATCATTTTTGATAGTTTAATTTCTGAATTTAACATATATCACATAACCAATGTATGCCACTTATTTATTACCTTTTTTCTTAAAAAGAGACTTGAAAGAAGTATCATGCATCATAGGAAATTCCAGCATCAAACAGGATTGAGGGCTGGGAAGATGTTTCAGCCAGGTGAAGACACGTGCTTGCAAAGCTCACTGCCTGAGTTAGTTTCCCCAGTACTCATGTAAACTCAGATATACAAAATGGTACATGCCCTGGAGTTCGTTGCCAATGGCTGGAAGCCTAGAGGTTGTAGTGCACCTATGCACAGTCTCTCTCTCTCTCACTTTCTCACTCTCTTTCCACAAATAAAACATTTTTAAAATACCGTAGAAATTAATTTTAGGTGGCATTTCGTACTTGTAGAATAACATCTGTTTTGTGCATAGTGCAGAGAGAAACATGGAGAAGCTATCTGTTGAGTTCTGACTTAAGTTCCTCATGTGACAGGCAGATCAGAAAGATACTACATTTATGGTGCCCTTGGGAATGCCCCTACTGATTTTCATGGTTGTTGGACATAGGCTTTGCCCTGTGACCTCTGACCAGTTGCCTAGGAAACTCCTTATATGGTGTCAGCCAGCAACCTTTGCACAGCCCATCCCTCACTATGATATGCTTTCCCTTTACCATGGCCTACATGCTGGAATGTATGTCCCCATATGCTAATTAGGCATCAGCAAGCAACCTTGTGCATCCAATCCCCTTAGGACCTTCGACTGCTTAGAAACCCATTTCCCTATTGATTAAGCCAAGCTGTTCACAGAGACTGTCTGCAGAAGATGATTGTTTCTTTTAGCCTGTGCACAACCTTGCTTGCCATGGTTGCCTGGACTCCTTGGGGGACCACGGCCAGCCCTGAGAACCCAGGGACCCACACACAGTGATTGCTGTAATTCATATCTCTTCCAATTATGTATGATGGTTTTTCTTTCTACATGTCCTTGGTATCATTTATTGTTTGTTTTCTTAATGAATGCCATTCTGACTGGTCTAAGATAGAAACTCAAAGATGTATTATTTTGTATTTTCTGGTTGGTGAAGGGTGCTGGATACTTTTAAGATATCATTTGCAATGTTCTCAAGTCAGTCAAGTATGTGGCCACCTATCTCTAGGTATCTGATTTTGTTAGGTTTTTTTCTTGCTGGTCTTGCTGATCTTGCTTAGTCAGTTTCCCATCAGTATGACAAGTATCCATGGTAATCAATTTATCAATGCTAGAAGTTTGACTCCTAGTTTTAGAGACTTCAGTCCATGACAAGTTTCTCCCATGACCATGACGTCTGTGCCTAGGCAGCAGAAAATGCTACACACACACACATACACACACACACACACACAAAATAAACAAACAAAAACTCCCATTGTTGGAAAGTGTGAGAGACAGAGGCCAGGTACCACAATGCTCACTGAGGCACAGCACCATAAATGAACATTGTCCAGTGGGCCTCACACCCTAAATCTGTACAAGATCATGTCATTAAGATATCCTTGCAGATGTAGGATAGGAACTTCAGTTGTAAAATATTTGTGCAAGAATGGCTGTTATTGACAGATACAACATACCACATACAAGGAATCAGATTATAATAGTCTTGCATATTTGGGATTAGCATCAGTTGCCTTAAGTGTAATGGCTAGTCTTTTAAGTGTCCTGTTTCTAGAATTGTATTTTTTTTTTCCTTCATAAGCCCACAGCCAATAAACAAAACACCCAGATCCCTCCCTGTGCCCACAAGTAAGGTCTATCTGATGTTTATATGAGGAGAATTAGCATCAGGCAGAGGCTAATGAAGGATTAGCTCAGTGCCTACATTCAGGATATTCTTTGATATTTTCCCTATAAAATATTGTTTAAAATCATTTCCATGTAAACTATCACCAAAAAAAATGTACTTTCAGTTGAGTTTAATTAGTTACATATCCACAGCATTGAAACTTCAAATAAATCACTCAAATATAGACACAGTTCTGAGAGTTTCGTGTGTTTATTAGGGCTATATCAAATGGTTTTCATATGTTTGTCTGTTAAGATAAGTTTCTATTATCTATGGGTAACCTGATAACTCAGTATTAAAGGTGGCAGGTCTGAGGCATCCATGCGGGACCTAAATTACAGGTTCAAGGAGATGCACTGATGATTTGCTCGCACCTTTGGGTGGATTCACGTAAGGAAAGGTTTTACGTTCTCGGGCACATTTGCAGGCAAATGCTCTCTGTGTTGCAGGAAGTCGGAGTTGATCTGACAGTCACACTCAGCAATGACTCACCATATAACCTCAAGTGCTTCAAAGCACATCCGCAACACTGAACTCTGAAATGCCGAGAAATGCCAATAAAAGCAATTTCTGGTGAAGGAAGAATGAAATGGAAGTAAGGAAAAGTCCATGAAATATTTATAGGTTTTGCACGCAGAGTTCTAATAAGAATGCAAATACTGTGAATGCTTTCTACTTGTGTGGTGCTGACATTTACCAAATAGAATTCTGTTATTTGACCTCCTTCTGTAAACATTGACATTGCACTCACATTTATAATAGATTTCTGTCTGTTTTACCGCAGTTGAATGTTTCCACCGGGAATGTTATTAGTTATTATGGCTGAAAATGCACCTGCACCAGCTGTGCGGCTAAGCATAAAAAAGGCACCAGGCAAAATCCCGGAGTCTCTTAACAGACCTCGGTTGCATTACTGCCATGGAACCAACATCCATCCTGAAATGGCAGTATAGAGGACTTTTCCCACCCCTTCATTTCCATAGAAATGAACCTCTGACTTGCTCTCTCGTTTTCCTCATGGCACTATCTCCTGTCCCCTTCCCCTCATCCTAATCTTCATCATTTATCCATTAGCTCCAGAGAGACTCATGTTGCATTAGTAAAAAATATTGGCAAAAAAGAAAAGGAAGCCAATTGAATCAAAGGAACATAGAAATGTTTATAAAAAGAAAAAGAAAAAAAGAAAAAAGAAAAAGATCAATACAAGCGATTTTATGGGAAAGTCTAAGCACTATGGAGAAAACATAACCTTAGTCTATTTTTGTAGACTGATTGAACCATTAACACAAATTGCATTTCGTGATGTCCTCTGAGATCAGAAATTATTTTCCTTAAGAAATGTATTACTTGTGTGGAACTGTTTGGTTAGCTATATATATTTTTTTGTAATTTTGTGGATGGTAAAGATGAGAACAGATCAATAGATACAGTAGCATTATGAAAAGTTCTCCATAGTAGCTGATATTAAAAAGAATAAGAAATACCCCAAATATGAATGGTGAGACTTGTCTCACAGATATATTCTCTACGAAGTACAAAGCTATTTATAATCAGTTCCATTTTTTTATTATATTCTGATTATTTGATAATTTTTATTTTAAAAATGAAGATATTGTAATGATTCCAGGAACATTGTGGTACTTGGATCAAGTAGCTAATTTTAAAATATAATTTTTAAAGTTTTTATTCATTTGTCTATGAGTGTGTGTATCAGAGTTTCTTACTGCTTCAGATGAATGCCCGTCTGTCTTTGTTTACTTGGCTGGGGAATTGAAACTGGGTTCTCAAGTTCTGCCAGTAAGTGCTTTTCAATGTGGAGGCATCGCCCCACCTGCAATATGTTAAATCTTAGTTGCTCTTCAGTGGACTCAAACAATTACAAATGTTGTTTGATTCTTGATGGGTGTAATTATTACTTTGTTGACATACTGTGGGTGGTGTGAAAATGAATATTGGATTCTAAATTAAAGCTTTTAGATCAAGGATAAATAAGAATTATGAGTATCAATGTGGTAGCAAGTGAGGTTTTATTAACACTGTACCTGTGGTCTTGAGTCAAACTCAATAAAATAGTCTGGAATGGAGATGTAAACAACTTAGTAGAACTAAGCTGATCTGGGCTGGAAATATTGCTTATTGGTTAAGCCATTTGCCTGTGAAGCCTAAGGACCCAGGCTCACTTCCCCAGTGCCCATGTAAAACCAGATGCATAAGGTGGCACTTGCCTCTGGAGTTTGTTTATAGTGGCCAGAGGCCCTAGTGCACCATTATCTCTCTCACTCTGTCTTTCTCTTTCTCTCAAATAAAAAAGTGAGTAAAATAAAAGTTAAAAAACAATTATATTTAGTTACATTTTAATTTTTTGCTCAAATATCCAAATTTTCTGATTTTAATTTATTTGTGTGGACTCTAAATAACATGTTCATCACTGCTGAAAAATCAGTAGCAAACACATGCATCTATGTTGATGCTGATAAAAAATTAGCATCATTCAATTTCCTTTCATCCAGATAATATGAATTCAACACAATATTTTTGGGTTGTATTTCACTCTGGGAAAAATTAACCCAGCTCTTGAGAATTTGCAATTTAGTAGGGACTGATGATAAACAAACAAACAAAAAAAATGGATCTCTGGTTTCTCTATGGATAATAAAATGGTAGGAGTTGTTCATACCATCCTACTGTACCTCTGGGAATGCAAAATGATTGCACAACATACAAGGTAGAGTTTGAAGGAGGGCCAGGAGACTTCTGTGGAGTTAAACCTCATCCTCACTTTACTTGTAGCTTTTATTGAGAATTTAAGGCAGTAAAATTGTTTATTATTCTCTGTATAAGATAGATCATGAGTACTTGACTCATGCTCATTGTATCAGGAATTCTTTAGAGACGCTGTTCACTTCCTTGTGTCTTAGGAGATTCAAGAACCAAGGCCCATAGTTTTCCATTTTTTCCCAGGCTTGTCTTATGCAGATTAACCTGTTGCAGAGGAGCAAAATACCCATAAGAATTTGACAGTTCACTGCCCTCCCCCCACTGGGGACAGTGAAACTTCAAACAAGTAGGTGTGGTTGATAGCCTGCAAACCAAGTAACAGAGTCTAAACAATATTTAAAAAATAATCTGGATTCTGCGTATGTTGTTTCCATACCAGATTGTGGTGGTTTGATTCAGGTGACCCATAAATTTAGGTGTTATGAATGCTAGGTCCCCAGCTGATGAAAGTTTGGGAATTAACATCTCCAGGAGGCAGTGTATTGTTGGGGGCGGGTTTAAGAGTGTTATAACCAGTTTCCCTTTGCTAATGTTTGGCATACTCTCCTGTTCATGTTGTCTACCTTATGTTGATCAGGAGGTGATGTCCACACTCTGCTCATGTCATCGTTTTCCCTGCCATCATATAGCTTCCCCCTTGAGCCTGTAAGCCAAAATAAACCTCTTCTTTTCCCACAAACTGTTCTTGGTTGAGTAATTTCTACCAGCAATTTGAACTGGACTGCAACATACAATATAGAAATTTTGCTTAAATCTGCAAATCTACCTAGAAAGGGATTATTATGAAAAACTAGGATGATATGTATGTTAAAAGAAATGCAAAGCAAACAATTCACCATTGTGTTCTTTTTTATTTAAAAAGAAAGAAAGAAAGAAAGAAAGAAAGAAAGAAAGAAAGAAAGAAAGAAAGAAAGAAAGAAAACAGTGGGCTGGGGAGATGGCTTAGTGGTTAAGGAATTTGCCTGTAGGGCCAACGGATCCCAGTTTGATTCTCCAGGACCCAAGTAAGCCAGATGCACAAGGGGGCACATGTATCTGGAGTTTGTTTACAGTAACTGAAGGCCCTGGCATGCCCATTCTTTCCCTCTCTCTTTTTCTGTCTCTCTGCCTCTTTCTATGTATCAAATAAATAACTAAATAAAATATATTAAAAAAACATGGACATTATCATGCACAGTAGAAAGAACTAAGGAAAATGTTGTGAAGACTTTTCAACTGTATAACGTAGAAGCTTTAGACAACCTGGTGTTTTACTCTGTCTTGATTTAACCTCAATAGTGAAAACTTGAATGAATACATGGATAACTTCATATAAATTTCCTGGAGACACTTTTCTCACCTGGATTGTTTTGTAGCATGCTATATTTCCTTCTCATTCCCTAAATTATTAGTATTCTCTAAACACAGTTTCACAAAGTAGCTAAGTTATTCATTTGTGGTATTATTATAAAACATTTGATATGTGAAAATAAGCATAGAAAATACAAAAATATCAGACAACTTGGGAGACATGTAAGAGTTTAGGAGAGAGGGGAGAGATATACAGAAAATAGAATTACAGTTAATTGTACCATAGAAAACTTTCTCCTGGATATTATACTAAAAGATGAAACCTTCAGTAGAAGAATGGAGGGATCATTGGGTAAGAAGGTCCCTGGAGAGGGTGGGATGAAGCGTAACCTAAAACAATTGGCTCTGGCATATAACTCCCAATACTAGAAATTGGTTTCAATCCATGTTGAGCTGTTGATGGGAGAGACCGATGAGGTCCCTCAAACATGACAGGCTTCTGTCCAAGCACTTGATTACCCATCTGGCGTTAAAGGTCAGACCCTATTGCTGAAGACCACACATGCTGCTTATGCAGAATATCAAGAGGTATGGCTGAACCTGGAAGGAAGCTAATTCTTAGATGGATAGCCTATATGATGCTGAAAAGTGATACCTGAGTTGCTGGCGAAAAATGTCCAACAGTGTTGTGAGTAAGCAGGGCACACTGCTGTGAGAAGGGACCTGCCTGACAAGACGTCCACATGTGTGATAGTGGCACACAGGCAAGGTGGGTAACCAGTGCTCTCACATTGGCTGTAAGCTCTCCTCAGTGGAAAGGAACCCATAACTGGCACTGGGAACCAAGTCAGAATCCTATGGAGACCAAGATTATCGATCCCAAAGAGAACCTCCCACTAATCTTTGTACAAACGTGAGGCTACGCCCATCAAAAATCTCTCTAAATTAATGATACTTATCTCCGTTAGCCTATCTTGATCTCACTCTCCATTGGAGACTCTTTTTCTGAAAGGAGCAAGAACTGAGGACAACCAAAATCTATCATATGACAAGAAAAGACAGCTGACCTCCTGGGAGGTGATGAATCACCTCTCTTATAGCAGCTAGGGACCAAGTGAAAGTGGAGGAACTGGTGATGCACGTGGGCAAGGCCACACATGTGCACAAGGTGTCACAGGCGTCTGGACTTTGCTTATAGTGGCTGGTGGCCCTGGCACATCATTTCTCTCTCTTTTGCTCTCACACATTAAAAAAAAAAAAAAAGGCCACTATCTTGGATTTGCCTCACAGAAATAAAAATAAAAATAAATAGATAAAAAAGAATGTGAACGTAATTCAGTATAGTATAGCTGCAATTAAATTTCTGCCAATTGCTTATTGTCTTAGGTAAAGCAAGCAATCATGGAATAGGAATGAAACATTTCTTAGATCACTCTCTATGGCATAGCAGTTGGTACTATCCTGTACTGACCTGTACATTACATGTCAAAGACCATGATTATAACACACACAGAACAGTGGATTGTGAAGAGCTTCACAGTGGTTATGACATCAGTAGCAAGACATTGTATTTGAAGAAAGGAATAATACTGAAGGTAGAAGGCCTGGCCCACACTCATAAAAATTCTACAAACTATGATTAGGTATCTTAATAAGAGTGTCATATACACTATACATCAATGCTGTCAACAGCAGAATTAGTTCCATGTACATACAAACACACATACATGCACGCATGCACACATACACATGGACCACATTTGGGACATTATAAAATGTTTTGAGTATTTATAAGAATTTATGAGAAAATTAAGAGGAAATGTATAGCATTAGGAAAGAAAAATAATTAAATTAATTATCAAAGCTTTCACTCAGGACACAAGAGAAAATTAATGAAATATAGTCAAGGTAATCAAAAGAAAGAATGCAAATTAGATAACAAGTGAACTAACACAGCAAATGAATATAAAAAAGTAAATCAAACTAAAATTCGTATACTTGAAAAAGTCAAGGAAGTGCATTATTTTTCAGCCAGGCTAGCTAATTGAGGTGGCGCGGGGGGGGGGGGGGGGGCTTTGAAAACAGAGACAGAGAACACAGGCATTTTGATAAATGAAAGAGCATTATAATCAATCACATAGGCACTAACGAACACTCAAGGAAAGCCGCGTGTGGTGGTGCACGCCTTTAATCCCAGGACACTGAAGGCAGTCAGAGGATCACAGTGAGTTTGAGGTCACTCTGAGACTACAAAGTTAATTCCAGGCCAGCCTGGGCCAGGGTGATGCCCTACCTTGGGGACAAAAAAAAAAAAAAACTCAAGGAATACCTTGAAAATACACAAAAGTCAGATTACCTAGTCAAAATACATTGCCATCATAGTCTATGAGACTAGTCCACATCCACAATCACAGCATAATAAACACTGGTGAGGACACTGTCGTGAGAAGAACTCTGATTCAGTAGGGGGAGAAATCAAGATAATGCAGCCGCCCTGCTTTATTATCAACTTTACTTGATCCAGAAATTGATTTACTCAAGAGATTTGAATACTTACATGTGCACAAAGAAGTGTTCATTACTGTTTACAGCAGTTTTTTTAAATAAATTGTCAAAGCTTTGAAGCAACCAAAATGTCCTTCATTGTGTGAGCACATAAACAAATTGTGGAATGCACAGACCATGGGGGAAGTAAGATGAAAGAGGTGGAGAGAGAGGCAAGCACAGTGCTTAAAACACCTGAGGGTTTAGCATGCAAATAAGACCAGTATGTCTACAGCATAAGAAGCAAGAAGACTATGGCTATTAATCATTTCAAAAGCCATTTAAAACTTAATTTAATTCTAATAGCACCGAGGAACCTCTGAGAGGTATTAAGCAGGAGAGTTACATTTGAGGTGTTTTTTCTCTAAAGCATCTTGCTCGCTGCACTCTTGAGCTGAGCCCGGATTTGGCTGACAGAGAATATGTAAATTACGTCTTTGGATGAGAACAGTATGCATAACGGTGCCAAGAAGTAGACAGAATAAAATTTCATTCAGGCAGTTGAAAGACAAGATCTTATTCCAAGTTTTATGGCTTGGGAAACTGGAGATAATTGCAAAAGTGCGAAGTAATTGATAAGGGAATGCTTGGGCACGTGAACTTGGAATATCCACTAGACATCCAGGCAGAAATTTCAAGAGTGCACTTAAATGTAGGTCCATCTAGTTTACGGTGAGGACCATCATTGGCAAAATACTGAGCAATTCTATGAATGCCCTCAATTGTGAATGCTTTTGCTGATGGCTCAACATAGGAGCGATGGTAGGTGTTTTGGTTTGAATATAAAATGTCCCTCAGTGGCTTATGCGATCGAGCAGTTGGTCCCCAGTGTGGTGATGCGGTTTGGAAAGATTGTGGAGGTTTAGGAGGTGGAGCCTTTCCAGAGGAGGTGGGTCACTGGGTGCTGGACGCGGTTTACAGTTCCCTCACTTCCTGTTTGTCTGTGTTTATTGTGTCCTGCAGGCCTCTCTCCTGTCCTCATAGAGAGCCAGGCTGTGCTCACAACACAGACTCTGTCTTCTGAACCTGGGAGCCCAAGTAAACTCTGACTTCCCTAAACTGCTTTCTGTCAGAAAATTTGATCTCAGCAATGACAAAGTAACAGACACGGCAGCGTTACCAAATTATCACATAAAGAAATTACTGGGAGAAGTTAATTGGATGTAAACTTTTTAAAAAGGGGGAGGTTCTGGAGAGCTGGATCAGCAGTTAAGGCGTTTGCTTGCAAAGCTAATGGCCAGGGTTCCAATCCCTAGTATCCACCTACAGCCAGATGCACAATGGCACTTGGATCTGGAGTTTGTTAGCAATGGCTGGAGGCCCTGGCTCACTGCCCATATTCCCTCTCTCTATCTCTTTCTTTCTCTCTCTTCTCTCTATCTCTCTCTGCTAAAAAATAAATAAATTTAAAATATTTTAAAATAGGACAATGTTTGTGATTGTGAGTGCTATGAAATGACTGTTTAATGTGTATGAATGAATATGTGTTTGATAAATATTTAAACTGACAGTATTCAGAATCAAGTAATAGTTTAGGTTAAAATACAACAGCAATGAAGATATACAAATAAGTGAAATGAAAGTATACAACTACAGTTGTTTCACAAGCCAAGCAAACTCATGAGGATCCCATTTCATTCATAAAACCTCCGACGATTCCAGTTGACCAGTCAGTCAATCTCATGTATAACACATAGTACTGAGATACTTAAGACAAGTGAGAACTCTATGCCCTCTGTGTAGAGACCACATTTAATTAAGGTGAACAATAGCAGTAATGAGTAGCGTACCATATTTAATCCCTCATAATTTGTCTGAAGCATATCTGTAGCATTATAGTTCTTATGTGTCTAAAATCCTAACATCAAAAATTAGTTGATTTAGTTTGACTAGTACATGGAAATTCTGGAACCAGATTAAAGTCAATCATATAACTTGGATTTTAGATTTTATAATTTAAAAAATTCAAATATGTAGCCAATAAGGAAAAATAAATTAAAATGTAGGAAGACACTTTAGCCTCAATTATCTTTGTCTTTTCCTTAGGAAGTGAAAAGCTGAATATTCTGAACATAAATAACAAAAATGCATATCCTGTCAAATAACACTGACCTGGAATAATTTCAATAATGATGAAAAATATGTTTCTTAATTTAAAGTATATATTACTCAATGACTATATTGTACACATGAACTAGTTCATTTAATCTTCATAGCTATTGTGTGGGGTTATATGAAGAAAAAGGAAGACTGAAGCATTGCATTGAATCACCAGTTCAAGATCATGTGGGAAAGATGTGGCTCTTTCAAGATCTGCCCTCAGTGTGGTTATGGGAACTTCCTATTTAACATACATTTCAATTATTTGCACCCGTTAAAGAACAAAACAGGAACACTGCATTTAAAAGACAGTAGGGGGCTGGAGAGATGGCTTAGCAGTTAAGCACTTGCCTGTGAAGCCTAAGAACCCCAGTTGGAGGCTCAGTTCCCCAGGTCCCACTGTTAGCCAGATGCACAAGGGGGCGCACGCGTCTGGAGTTCGTTTGCAGAGGCTGGAAGCCCTGGCGCGCCCATTCTCTCTCTCCCCCTCTATCTGTCTTTCTCTCTGTGTCTGTTGCTCTCAAAATAAATAAACTAAAAAATAAATTAAAAAAAGACACTAGAACCAGCTATTTTTAAAAATAATGAAAGAACAATGAGTGTAAGACAGGATCCCAAATAATGTTATTTGTTTCCTAACCCACAACCCCATGAGGAACACCTGCAACCTCCTGAGGAGGCCCCCAGCAGAGTGGGGGACAAGCAAAAGGATGGTACCAACTCGTGATGCAACCACCCTCAGTGTGTCCGTAATTAACACAAACAAAGAAATAAATAAATGCTCCTTTATTCCTCCTTCAAAAGTAATTGTTATACATTGTCTTCTCTTAAATTTTTTTTTGAAAGTTAAATCAAAGAGTGAAATAAAGGCAAATATATATTCTTTTTCATTCAACACTGTAGCAAGACATTAAAAAAAAACTGTCTACACTGAAAATGAAGACATTTTATATAATATAGTTTTATGGTAAAACATCTTCATTGTCATTTTTCTTGACCTTCCCCCAGATAGAAAGCATTAACTATAACAATTTTGCCTTAGAAGTATGGTGTTAGACAAGAAACAGTACATTGTTACATTGTCTCCCACAGTGTCCTTCTTATGAGATCACTAATGCCATTTTCTATGAAAAAGAATTCCATGAGACCATGACTTTCTCATAAACAGAACAGACCCAGCTCATCTAGTGAACTGTGCTGATGTGTGAAATGGCTCCAGGTGCTGGGAAAGAAGTTGCAACAGGGCCATGCGTGCTTTATGTCCAGATTGTTTATATCCCAGTCACTCAATCATCCCTTTCTCTAAACAGATTTCATTACACTGTTAGGCCAAGAAAAATTAAAAAAATGCTTCTGGTAATTTGATCAGGTTCCTTCCAAAAGGAAGTTAGATATTCAAATCAGAGAGACAGCAAGGAAACAGAGCCAACCTACCTACAAGATTTAGTTTGCTTTATCATACTGGATCACATGATTCAGTAGAGGACAGTGGATAGCTAATGATTAGTTGTCGAAAATGAAACTTACTACCTAGAGGAATTCAGATTTTTTTTTTAGTTATGCAATACATGAGTTCTCAATTTCTCTTTAGACAGATACTTTTTACCTATATTCTAGGGACTCAAATGTTAGTGAAGTGGTGAAGGGGGATGATAGAGAACAACTTGTCTGATCTTACTCTTGTCCAAGAGAAAGAATAGACAGGCTCCCTCCCTCTCTCACAGACACACAAACACGCATGCACACACACACACATACCACTGCTGCCCTAGCTGAAAACTCAAACTAGACATTGGTGTGTTGTAGAAAGAATAGTCATGCAATGCCAAGATGGACAATTAGATTATTAATTTAAGGTAGTGTTAGCATTATGATGATTTTGTGTGCCCCATCTAAAAACACTGAGCATAAATATTATATATTCCAAGTTCACATAGAATAATTCTAAGCACTAAAGCATTAAGTGCCACAGCAACTTGATATAAATGAATATACACCCTGTGATGAAGTGTTCTTTCATGATTCTCCTTGTTTAACTGTAATTCTGTCAAAATGATTTAAATATTTAAATAATGGTGATGTTGTATACTAATTCTTATGAAAATTTATTCTAAATTATGCATATATATTGTTAAACCTTCAAAGTGACTTATTTTGAGAAAGTGAGTAATTTTAGCAATATCAAGAAAAGAACATGGGCTGGAGAGATGGCTTAGTGGTTAAGCGCTTGCCTGTGAAGCCTAAGGACCCCGGTTCGAGGCTCAGTTCCCCAGGTCCCACGTTAGCCAGATGCACAAGGGGGCGCACACATCTGGAGTTCGTTTGCAGAAGCTGGAAGCCCTGGCGCACCCATTCTCTCTCTCCCTCTATCTGTCTTTCTCTCTGTGTCTGTCGCTCTCAAATAAATAAATTAAAAAAAAAAAAAGAAAAGAACATAAGGCTGAAGAGATTGCTTAGTCATTAAGGAACTTGCTTGCAAATCCAAAGGACCAATATTTGATTCCCCAATGCCCAAATAAGCCAGATGCACAAGGTAGTGCATGTGTCTGGAGTTCATTTGCAGTGGCTGCAGACATTTCTCTTCCTCTCTTTCTCTCCTTTGTCTCTTTCTCAAATAAATTTAAAAAAATAACATGATTAGCCAAGATCAGATAATAATTTCTATACTGTTTGTAAAATTCTGTTTGGTATTTTATGTGAATGTGTCACAAATCAGTGCTAATAGAAATATTATTATCTCTTACTAGTGTGTGTGATCAAAGGACTAAGTGATAGAGAGGAAAAATCAAAGAGAAAGTCATGTATTAACTTTCTAAAAGTTAGAGGTTCTTGATTTTTAGAGATATAAAACTAAAATTGTCAAAATGTTAGAAAAAAATTCTCCTATTTAGTTATCACTGTTACTAACTCCAAATGTTAACGAGTCACTACACACAGGACCGATATTTATATTTATCATCAATAAAGCTGATGTGATTGTGCTACACTGGGTAACGTCTTGTAATTTAAAAACCGGGGAGGGTTCCTCCCAAATGAATTATACATATAACTAAGGCCAGAGGCTTACATCCATGCTGAAGGTAATGAAAGGATGTTTGTAAAAAGAATCACAGGTTAATATTGAGCACTATCAGGGCTGGAGAGATGGTGTAAATTGCTTGTCTGTGAAGCCTAAGTACCCTGGTTTGATTCCCTAGTACCCAAATAAAGCCAGATGCACAAGGTGGCACATGAATCTGGAGTTCCTTTGTAGTGTCTGGAGGCCCTGGCATGCCTGTATTCTCCCTCTTTCTTTCTCTCCTATCTTCTCTCTTTCTCTATCTCTCTCTCAAACAAATAAATAATAGCAAAATATTTTTTAAAAATAATAATAATGGTGAACACTCTTGATAACAGGAACAATAACTAAATAAGTACAATGTTCTAAAAGATGAGAGTTTGCATATGCCCATCTCTGTCCAGAATGTATATCTGTGAAGTTTAACTTACAATGGAATGGTTCTACGATGGTTTTTTTCATTACATATGTGTGTTTGAGTATGTGCTCATATGTGTGAGTGTGGGCCTGCACATGCAATTGTGCACAGCTACTTATGTGTATAATGCATGCATGTGTTTCTGAGGCAGGGTCTGTTAGTTTCTGCAAAGTATCTGTCTCCTGCGATTTTCTGAAGGTCGCCGTGTCACCACTGCCCCTCTTGCTGGTAGGCATGCTGAGATTCAATCATGCAGTTTCACAGCCTCCCTCATGTGGGTTGTGGGGATTCCAACATAAGTTCTCCTGTTGCACCTTATCCACTGGAAGCTGCACCACAGACTCAGGGTATTTTTAACTTTGGGAAACACCAGAAAAATATATGTTCAGTAAAAACTGTGCTTTAGGGCTGGTGCGATACCTTAGCAGTTAAGAAACTTGCCTGCAAAGCCAAAGGACCCAGGTTCTATTTTCCAGGACCCAAGCAAGTCAGGTACATGAGGCAGCACATGTGGCTGGCATGAGTGCAGGCCCTGGTGCTCCCTTTCTCTTTCTGCCTGTCTGTCTCTTTTACTCAAATAAATACAGAAAATATTTTAAAAATGTGCTTTAAATAGGCTGGATGTAGTGGTGCACACCTTTAATCCCAGCCAGTACTTGGGAAGCAGAGGTAGGAGGAGTGCTGTGAGTTCAAGGCCACCTGAGACTACATAGTGAATTCTAGGTCAGTCTGGGCTAGATCGAGACCTTACCTCAAAAAAAAAAGTGCTTTACATGGTGACATTTGGCCTTTTTTGGTTAATTGTAGTATATTCTAACGTGATCCTGTCATGTCACTCTGTCATCCTCTATCCGCCCTGCCAGCCCAAGAGTAAAGCCATGACACCACAAGACCCTGAGCTGCCAAGTTTCAATGTGCTACTGATTAAATGGACTAAATATGTCTTCCCAACCTGGTGATATTTAAACTTTTAATTAGCTTGAGCGTCTTTGCCGAAGTGAGATTTAACTTCGTCAAGAAATCAGAAGCATCTCCGTGAATTGTGTGCATTGTTTTACATAAAACTTGTTTGAATAACATGAAACAAGTCTAATGTCACAGATAATATAGTATCTATTCACGTATGCATTTTTAAGTCACCTTATTGGTTGTTGCAGTATGCAAAACAAGAACTAAGATTTGATTTTCAGAATTCAAGAAGTAATTCTGGTACAAGCTCAGGCAGTGCCATTTTGAGATGCGTTGTGGGTGGTGCTCAGACGTTAAAAACGTGTCCCATGTTAATGCAGTTCCTTTGAACCATTCCGGTACACCTCCTCCTCAGTCAGAGGATTCCCTTGTTTGCAGTCATCTACAATAAGCAAATAAATGTTCCATGAGTTCTAGAAGTTAAATGCCTGTAACATTTACTATTAATTTTGGGGTCCGGTGTAATTCTAAGCAGTTAAAATTGGCCCTGTGCAAGAAAATAATGCTGTCAGATGTCACGGAATCTGAGTTAGAGCCCTTACTTCTTTGTCCAACCCTCCCTGATTAAACTTGTGGGGAGTAAAAGTGAAAACACCCATATCACCTTAAGCCCAGATTGCCCCACTGCCCCCCATCACCCCACCGCCTAATCATCCCACTGAGCCATCCTCACGCGTACTCCACTAAAGTGCTTTTGCATTTTTCATTTCACCCCAGACCTTGTCATCGTTTTGAGTTTATTTTACATACTTTGGGAACATGAATACAACTTCATGCTTCCATCCTTTTTATAAGGCATTCATTATGAGCATTAACTGACAGCTGTGAAATTATCTGCCACTTGTCTAAAATAAAAGCAAGAAAATTCAAAATAGATGTGCATTCTGTACTTAGGCAAATTTCACAGAATCTTCTTTAATTCAAATTCCTCCAGACACTTCTTTTTATATAGGCTTTAAGTACAGTGAATGTGTTCAGTCATTACTACGCATTGAATATCTGATGCTTTCTGAAAGCTCCAGAAGCAATCTACATTTTTTTTTTCCTCACTTGTTTTTAGTGTAACTAGGTTTGGCAGCTCTATATAAGCTTTTTGAATCTTAAAAAAAATCTCCATACTTATTGCATTTCATTGTATATTGATGTAGTTTTTTAAAGTGTCTTTAATATTCATTTTGCCATTTAAGTCAAAAGTGTCCAAAATGAAATCATTAGTGAGTATGGTTGACACCGTGGAAGCTGTTACTTCCTTTTAAAGATCCTATTTGAGTAAAAATATGAAAAATACAGCAAGTGGGAAAATTGCATTTCCCTTGAGTCAAATTTTCTGGGAAAAGATCAACGGTCATTCATTTCTGGACTAGCACCCTTGTTCTGCTTTTCAGAAACAATAAAGATATGGTTAGATTAGAAGACTGAAATAAGTAATTAAAAAAAAAAAAACAGAAGTTTTTAAGGTGAGTCAAAGGGCCTGGGAAGATGGCTCAGTACTTAAAGATGCTCGCTTCCCAAGCTTGCTGGCCTGGGTTGAATTTCCCAATCCTCATTTGTAGCCAGACACATAGGTTGGCACCTGGCCTCAAGTTTATCTGCAGCCTTAAGAGGGCCTGGAACTCTATTTATTGTGGAAATGTCACAGCAAGGCTTCCCACCATATTTTCATTATTAATTAGGTTCTTATAGCTATAAATTGTAATCCAAGTAATAATAGGTAATAATAATAGATAAATAGCCAAATTTTAGTTTTAATTGTTTGCAATAAAAAGTGACTTTGGAACATGTTAACATATTTACAAAATTCACATTTCATCATCATTACATAGATATCAGATAAGAAATAGAGTTCCAGGCCTGGAGAGATGGCTTAGCAGTTAAGGTGTTTGCCTGCAAAGCCAAAGACCTCGGTTTGATTCACCAGGACCCATGTAAGCCATATGCACAAGGTGGCACATGCATCTGGAGTTCTTTTGCAGTGACTGGAGGCCTTGGTATACCTATTCTCCCTCTCTCTGTCTTTCTCTCTCAAATAAATAAATAACAATAAAATATTTTAAAAAGAAATATAGTTCAATTTCTCAAGAGCTAAAAATGATCATAAATGTTTAATGAGACATGATGGGTTTTTAATCTGACTTCTTTATTTGATTGGTTGGTCATATATATGAATAAAAAGTTATGAACAAGGGAATCACATTATTTAACATGTGTAGCTTAAAAATTGTCTTTAAAAATCATATGTCTGTTAAGGCCATTTTTTAAGTGACTATAGTAACTAAAAACTATATAACTAAAACTCAGATTTGTCTTGAGTGCTCCCTGTTGGAAGGTGTGTTATTTTGTTAATATTTTGTGCTCAATGAAAAAAATCCAAGAAACAAACAATTGTGTGTGTGTGTATATATATATATATATATATGTATATGTATATGTATATGTATATGTATATGTATATGTATATGTATATGTATATATATGAAGCACATCAGAGCCAAAGCCGACACTCGGAAATGAAGATAACAGAACAAAACAAAGCATTTATAATTTTGATCTGGGAAATCATTTTTAATGTGTTATTGACAGTCTCCACACAAATTCACAATGTACTCTGATCATTATCCCCTCCAACCACTCTTTTTTACCCTCACTCCTTCTTATATGCTCATGATTTACAGTTATTTTCTTTTTTTTAATAACAATCAAACTTTATTGAACATAGGCATAGATGGATTTTCAAATTATTTTTGTTTCATAGCTGTTCTGTAAACCATCTGGTCCATGGACGTTCCTCTCATCTAAAGATGCTTATACGCTTTTGTCAAGTTGTATTTTGTTTCAATTTTATATTCACAAACATGTTTAGTTCTAGATAGGAGCACTTGTGCTTGGATGACTAGAGCATGGTAAGGCATGGTATATACACTGCTCAAGCTGGGCTTAAGGTGATATGGGTGTTTTCACTTTTACTCCCCACAAGTTTAATCAGGGAGGGTTGGACAAAGAAATAAGGACTCTAACTCAGATTCTGTGACACCAGCTCTGCAGTAACTTTCACATACATGTACATATTGGAATTTTAGTGAATATTTTGGCTTTACTCTTATTTTTACATTAGCATAGCTGATGTAAGTTACAGGCAGTCAAGTACTTTTGTTTCCTACCTTCCAACTGAACAGAAATACACAATGCATCAGTTTTGTTGGGTTAGACACACTTTTTACATCTCAACAAGAATGCCATAACCCTTTCTTGAACAAAATTACCAGGGTACTAATGAAACTATCTTTGGAGGAAGCTTAATAATCATATTTAAAACACGTCCTCCATTGGCAAGCTCACTGTCTTCTCCTAGAAGGTGGCTATGTAAATTCTTCTCTCTCAAATTTATGTGCAGTTCAACAACATTCCCTTACTGGAACACAAATTTCCACAACACAATTCCCCAAAACTGAAGTCTTAAAATTCTGTCTTTCCTTTGGCTTGCTTCTCTCCTGATTCCACCCAGGCTTTATCAATGGTTCGCTTCATATCATCCTCTCCATCTTCATACATTTTCTTTAGGACACTCATTAAACCCTCGCTGGGATCTGTTTCATTGTCATAGGAGGGCTTTTCTTTCTCTTTGCACTCCTCAACCTGATGCAAATAGCCCCGTCGTGTGTTTTCTGCTTTCCTTCTACATAAGATGGTAACTGGGTAAGTCTTGACTTTTCTTGAACTGCCTTCCACAGAGATGGGTTTCAGAAGATTGTTCACAATCATGGAGCAATTCTTCCCATTTAGATTCTTCAGCAAAAGATCAAAGGATCTGTCCGTGAAATACACTTGTACGTTCTCAATGGGAACCTGGTGAACTCCGGTTAAGGTAATGTAGATTTTCACAAACTTATCTGACTGATCCCATCCATAACTACTGATCTTCACTGTTTGTCCTGTTGTACGAGGAGCAGCCACAGCAGCTGGTTTTTCACTGTCATCAAGTTCTGGTTTCTTCTGTGATCTCTGCTGCATCTTCTTCTTTATTTCTGTCTCAATCTTGTTTTTTTCAACTGTAAGGGCATCACGCGCTCTTGTCCTGGTGGACTTTTCCAACAAGACCTTTACCTCTTCTAGGTCTTTCTGCAACTCCTCCAACACCGAAGCATGGTCGGGCCTAAGGCCGGAGCTGCAGCCGAGCACCGGAGCGCGCAGAAAACGCTCAAGCCCGGGCGCTCCCGACCCTGCGCGACTCCGCGGCCCGCCTTCCACCCGCGACGCCTCTGGAACCTTCCCAGTTATTTTCTTGTTTCTTGGGCAAACACCCCGCCAGAAGCAGCTTATGGGAGAGAGGGGCTTAGTTAAGGTTTGCGGGATCCAAGTGAAGGTCCATGAGCAGAAGCTGGCTCACTTCTGTGCATCTAGAGCAGAGAGACACAGCCAACAGCCAACAGCCGTGAATGGTGGAGCGCAGACTGCTTTCTATACACCTGGTGGGGCTGGACAACAAGACCCTTCCACAGTGGCATAGGAGCGCACCAGCAGCGCTCCCCCAGCTGGACACGCAAGTTGCAGGCTCAATGTTAACCCGAAATCTCGGACCCTATGGGGGCTGTGCACTCACATTCAAACGACCACACCTCATTGCCCCCAAACCTTTCTTTCTTTCTGCTAGTCCCTCCTCTAGTTTCATGCATTTTCTTTTTCACCTGAAATCATGCATGTTTTGTGCAGCTTGCAACAGCTCATGTCATAAGTGCAACCTGGGCAAGTATTTTTAAATAAAACCTCAAAAGCCTATGTTACAGGATGAAATATTAGCATAACAGACACCATAAAACAAAAACACTCTGACTGCACGTGACAAAAGTAACCGTGTGAGACACTGTATCAGTCAAGTGTGTATTGGGTGCACTAAATATATAAGGGAGTCAGATGAATGGCCATTTAATGGAGAGAAATGATCTTGCCTCATTTACTTGACATTAACTGTTTTTCCTCTTTCCACTTTTACGTTTCTGGTCAAAGACATAACCACTCCATGGGCATTTTGTGGCCTGGAAAATTCTTGCAAAGGAAATGAACCCCCTCTTTTCCTGAGCTACATGCTTGAGGAGGTGGTCAGCGCCTCCGGAGGACAGGCAGGCTTGGGACGGAGCTCGGCCACAGTGGCAGCTTCAAGGAATGGCACAGAAAGGTTTGCTGGCAGGCTTTTCTTTTTGGGTTGGCTTGATGAGCTGCTTGAAAACATTTTGTCTTGTGTTTTTTAAATCGATATTTTATTTACTTATATATTTTGAGTGTGAGAGTGTTTGTGTCCATGTGTGTTCCTATGGGGGAACCCGTGTCTCTTGTTACTCCGCTCGAATGCCTGACTTGCTCTACATGCACGTCCAGGAGATTGAACTTGGGTCAGCAGCCTGTGCAAGCAAGCACCTTGAAACACTGGATCAGGTCCTAGGCCCAGAACATATATTTTCAAATAACACATCATTCCAGACCCAATGCCACCTTTTGTACATAAACAAATACCAATTTTCATATAAAGGGTGTGAAAATATGCCTTCTGACAGTATTTACAAATACAACATGAAAGATGGGCATGTTGGCACATGCCTTTAATCCCAGCACTCTGGAGGCAGAGGTCAGAGAAACACCATGAGTTCAAGGACACCCTGAGACTACCTAGTGAAATCCAGGTCAGCCTGGATTACTGTGATACTCTCCCTCAAAAATCCAAAATAAAAATAAAAACAAATGCATTATGAAGAGCAAATGTATAATGTCACAGCTTAAATTTAATATATCCACATGTCTAATAAAATTTTTATTAGTATGAGAATGAAAATTTTAGATTTGATAAACCTTCTTGTTTTCTTATTTTAGATGCTCTTTGGTCTTTTCTCCTATATTTGATTGCTTATACATATACTCAATATTTCAGGGTGATGTATAAATTTATCAAATACTCTTTAAATATGTAATAAACTATCCTACAATAGTTTGAGCATGTAATTTATCATTTTAATATTAAATCTATCATATTAATTCATTACTTCATCTTACTGGTAAGTTAATATTGATTTGCTAAGGTTTTCATTGAATTGTAACCTTTTATGCATTATTTATTTAATCAGATAAGACCACATTGAGCAAAAAATGAAACCATTCAGAGCACTCATGATCTACAGTTTCTCATTCCTCTCCATGCCAATGCCCTCCTAAAGGATTAAAGTTAGTCATATTTTAGCAGGTATTAAGAATCTATTCAGAAGTACATATTATAGAAAATGAATTGTCTTTTTTCATATGGACATGATATTCTTTCACTATATACCACTTTTAATTAACTCCAAGACACTACACCTTTATTTAATTACCAATTGCAAATTAAGGTTATCCCATACACCAGGAGTGTTGGTTTTGTATAGTTCTTAATTTGATTGTGGTCTAACTCCTTAAATAGTTGAGATTTATTTTGATTCCCTTCATTAATAAAAGATTCTGGAGTTACTGTGGGTCAAGAGACTATTAAACATCAACCAATAAATCATATATATTGTCATAAAGAATTAGAATCCCCAGTGTTAGGAATATAATTATTGTACAAATTCCCCTGCGGCCCCTTCACTCTCCAGAGCACACTCTCTTCTCCTCTCAACCACATCTCCATTTCTCACAAATCTGCACTAGAAAACTGAACACGATTCTCGTATTTGTTACTTTTCCCATTGTTGTGCCTGAACACATTACAAAAAGCACCATTCAAAGAAAAAGGACTTCTCTTGGCTAACAGCCCACAGGGACATGGTTCATCCTGGCAGGGGAGCCATGGTAACAGGCCCACAAGGCAGCTGGCCACATCCACCCCAGTGAGAAAGCAGGGAGACACGAAGACTGGTGATCAGCTCTTTCTCATTTGCATTTAGTCTAGGACCTCAAGCACAAAGCCTGATACCACTCAATTTTAGGGTATGTCTTTATCCCTCCAGCAATATCATCTAGAACCTTCCTTATCATGTGCCTACAGATTTGTTTTTGAGGTGATTCTACATGCAAACAAGCTAACAAGTGAGATCAACCAAAACAGTAAACAAAAGCTCCTAACAGTAGCATTTCCAAACATATATTAATGAAAAAAGTAAAGAAAGGCCCAAAATGACATCAATACTTATGTCTATACCCACGGGTGTCACTGTTTATTCATTGGTCAGTAGATCAGTCAAGTCACAAGAAATGGCATCATATTATTTAAGGTCTTCCCTATCTTATTTCACGTATACCTTGATATTTTATATATATATTAAAGACATATGGAAGCATTGTGGCTTTAAGCAAGTCAATGACATAAATTTTAAAATATGGTAAATGAATATGGTAAGCTAACTTTTTGCATTACTAAATAATTATAATATTAAAGAATATTTTGTTCCTAAATTTTAATAACTTTGCACACAGAATTATTTTCGTTTGTGTGAGACCATGTGATTTCCTTTTTATGTTTTAAATAGCCTTTGGAAAAAGTAAAAATATTTTACAAGTTTATGTAATCTCAGACTCCAGAATGATTTATTTTTACTTATATCTACTTACACAAATTTCCAACTATTACAGAAAGGGCATGAGTCAACATGTTCAACTTTGTATAAAACTGCTGAATGACACAATTAAAAAATATTGCTAGGAAGAAGTAATGTATAGCAGAATAAGATAGATTTCAGAAGTAGAAATTAATGTTTTCTACAAATGCACACCTCATTAAATCTTTTGGGGATACATTCAAAACACAGTAATTTACCCCTGACTCCACAAATTCATGTTCTTCTCACAGGTGTAATAGGACCTTCATTCAGAGCTTGACTATAATTTTATCAAATATACCAGGAAGGAAATGCCATCTTACTCTATTTTAAACAGTTATAACAGAATGCCAGAGTCTGGGAAATTTATAGCAACAATAAATTGATTAGAAACTATAATACTTGGCAGTAGTACCTGGTGAGAGCTATTCATTATATCATTCTAAGATGAAGAGCATTAGGGCAAGATAGTGCCCAAAAGAAACTGGAGAATGCCAAATTATTTATATAATGACTCTCATGATACTGATTCTAAGTCAGTACTTAAGATCCTAATTCATTCTTGAGAACAGTACCTTCATGAACTAATTGTTTCCTAAAGCCTTATTTCTCAACACAGGTGCATCGTGCAGAGGGGTTAAATTTCCAACACATATTTTGCAGGATATACTCAAATCATAATGAGTTTTAAATATTATTCCAACAGGTATATAGTCTCAATCAAGTTGTACATGAAAAAGGATCAAAGTATGATCAAGCCCTAGGCAAATTGAGAAGCAAATGGTGAACCTAAGACATTAGCATGTGTTCTTTCAGTATAATGGTGACAGTTTTAGGATAGATTACCTCATTTTAAAAGGAAGAAATAGGCAAAAAAGTAGGTGACTTGACTAAAGTATGCCTAAAATGTGACAGAGGAAATCCCATTCCTTAAATTTCCAGCAGCTTCCCTCACGCTGGGATTTCAGGTATCTGCCACATGTGTGGAGGTAAAGGAGAATATTCATGGGTTGTTTGCTCTCGCCTTCCATCTCCTTCAGTCAGGGAGTCTGGTTTTCATTGTTGTTTATTCTTGTCTTTGTCATGCTTGCTGGACTGTGAACTTCTGGGAAGTATTCCAGTCTTCCCAGTCCTTCTTACATCAGCATGCAGGGAATCGGAAGCCCACCATGACTGATCCAATGTCTAGAGCTGCTATTGTTAACTCCAAAATCCACAGTGTAAGCTAAATCTTTTTTACACTGCCAGGTTTCTGGTTCCCCTTACTCACCTCCCTCTAGAATTTACAGGAACATTGAGGTTGCATTAGTCTACTTAGATAATCCTGGATCATCTTCCTTCTCAGTGTCTATGACTGTCCACCTTAATTCAGTCTACCACCTTACTCCCTTTTGTTATGCTCTCTAGCGTAGTCGTAAGCTCCAGGACCTAGGATGTGGTCATTTTCAGTGGGTAGTTGTTCTGTGCGTGACACAAGTTAAAATGCAAATGGGAGAAGAAATGTAGTTCCACTACAAGTGGGAAATTTGATATTCGAAGTGAGGGGCCTGAGAGAGGGCTCAGCAGTTAATGGTGTATGCCCACAAATCTGACACCCCGAGCCCAATGCCCCCAGCTAAGCACCAGCATAAAGCTGGATGTCAAGTGACACATCCATGATGACAAAGCACAGAAGGCAATGGGAGGAGGAGTATGAAGAATCCCAAAGCTAGCAAGGAGCAGGGAGAGAGATCCTGCATCGGAAGAAGGTGGGATGAGATGAGAAACACACCGTTTAGTCTCCGATATCCTCACATGCGTGTGCGCGCACACACACACACACACACACACGAGGTTGCACAACTATCATACACGCGTATGTACACACACAAGTAAATCATAAACACAGAGAAAAATTTTAAAAGTACCCAATGGAAATGTGGAATGGGAAGTAATAAACAGTAAGAGACAATTACCAACTCTGTGGCCTGCCTGGATGCTGGTGGATTCCCTAAGAGTGGGTAATTCTGTGACAGTGAGTCATTTCAAAGGATGGCTTGCTTGAAGCCACACACATAAATTTAGGACAGTTCTAGGTTAAGACTCTCATTTTTCTTCAACATTTTTCTTACTGAGCGCTTTACCATGCATGCCATAACACGAGTAACTGCCTTATTCTTTATTCCTTCTCATTTACTTGGCCTCCTCATAGTTGTTTTATGTGTCGGCTTATGAAAGTTTTAATTATTTGCTGCTAAACAAGAGGGTAATTTAATTTGGAAGGAGATAATGCCACACATCACTCATGTGCTTTGACAGTGTAATGAGAAAGCTCTAACACCGTGAGCCTCTCTCACTGCGCTCCCTCGACGCTTGCAGCCCGGTCCGCACCGAGAGCTGCAGAGAAATCAAGGAACATGAAATCGCTCTTACTTCCCAAGGAAAAGAAAAAAAAAAATAATTGACTCTATAAAACATGCATTTAATTCTAGTACATGAAACTTGTAGATCTCCTGTAACTTAAAATATAAATAGAAAGAGATGCCCGCTGTGAAGTGTGTCAAATAACTCATGCAGTCTGGCAAAGCCACACGCTGTCACAACGAACGCTGTCTAAGAAGTTACAAACTTCATTCTTCTCCCCTCCCCTTGTGGTGACAAGGTCCCATGAATCTCAGGCTGGCTTCAAACTTACTCTTTAGCTGAGGGAGAGAGGTGCTTGCCTCCACACACAGTTTATGCAACTTTGGGTGGAGGCTGGATGTCAGAGTCAGGACTTTATGAAGCCAAGCAAGGCAGCTACCAACCGAGCTACATCCCAGCCCCACCCCCCTCTACATGTATTTTAGGAAGCTCACAGGAGAGATTTCAAGGTTTTATTCCGATTATGTTAAGCAACAAAGGGAAAGAAAAAAAAATCTTCTGTAACTAAACTAATGATTTTCATGTGTCTAGGATTGGCCTCTCCAAGGGGCTTGACAGGCTTAACCAGCAGTCGCAGATATTGTGTAAAAAGTTATCATCAGCAATCATGAAGTCGATAGGTTTGTGAGAAGCTGGGGTCCTCGAGGGAGGGGGGTGACAGTGGGCACAAGTGGCAGGGTGGGTGGTGGAATGCCTTTACACTTGTGAAAGTACTTTATCCTTAATTGTGCAGTAAGGTAAGCAAAACCCCGAGTGTGACGGGGGCTGCGTTTATGGACATGGGAATTTAATCATCAACGTTAGCGTGAACATTGACCACTGCCACTGACATCAGGAAGCTCCCTGACTACTTCGTTTAACTGAAGGCACTTTCGTGCATGTTTGTTGGTTTTCCACAAGGCAATGCCATTTTATTTATATAGAACTAGCCATGGGCGATTTATATTCATAAGTTCAACTCTTTTCAAAGTATGTACCATTAACTGCTTTCCAAATTGTTAAGTTTTTATTTTATCAGTGAAATAAATTAAGAAAAAAAATCAATGGTAAATTCATTTTGGGCAGCTTTTATGAAGAAAATACTATTTTAAGTAAATTGTCTCTGTAATTGTGTCTATTTGTTTTACATGAATTACTATAGAAAAAACAGTGTGTGGCTTTTTTAACAGAACCCTGACTTTTATTGCTTTATGTGTGATTATGTAGCAAGATTTTCACATTTAATTCTTACATCCTGTAGATATACGCAGACTCCTGCACGTATCATTTACGCACATTGCATTGCTTACTGTTAGTGCAGGAGTCATAGTCTCAGACACCAGGTAAACCTATCACCTATCTCCTTTTTTTAAAAAAAATACATTTTATTTATGTGTTTATTTGTGATACAGAGAGAAAAAGGCATGTAGACAGAGAGAGGGAGTGAAACTGTGTGTGAGAGAGAGAGAGAGAGATTCTAGGTGAGCCAGGGCTGTTTGCCAGTGCAATGAACCCTGAACACATGTTCCATTTTGTGCATCTGGTTTTAAGAGTCTTCTTCATTTCCTTTGGTAGAACAACTTAAGTTTCATGAGAACAGTGTCATTTCCCTATGTGCACAATACCAGGATACTAGCCTTATACCATGTGATGTGTGCATGTGTGAGGCGTGTGCACAGTATGAGTTAGACAGACACTCATTATACATTTTAGATAAAGTATGAAATTTAACGGACTTGAGGCATTAAGAGGTCTTCTTGTAAATGGAGGAAATGCTATTTAAATCTAAGCCTATCTGAGTTTAAGTGCCAACTTTTGACTTCAATAGTTTTTTTTTTTTTTCAAAATGCAAACATTACTTCAGAATAAAAGCCTTAATAAGCAGGTAATATGACTCATAAAATTAAACAATTCTGTCCCATGTGCACAGAGTTTTGAGGCCATGATATTTAGAACGTGCTAAAATATTAATTATTTAGAGAGACTGAGCAAGAGAGGAAGAGAAAGAGGAGAGAGAATGGGCACATCAAGGCCTCTTGCCACTGTACACCAATGCCAGACACCTGCACCATTTTATGCTTCTGGTTTACATGGGTACTGGATAATCAAAACCATATGACAATCTTTGCAAGCAAGCATCTTTAACCACTGATCCACCTCTCCAACCCAAGGACATTTTTATATATAAATAATGTAAAATAAAAAAATATATTTCCCAGCATTAATTTGACAAAATTGGGTAATATTTGTATAATGATATGTTTATGTAGGTTACACTGATAAATAATTGGGCAATTTTATCATATGTCATGTTTAATTATGCTTATTACAATGTAAATATTTCATGCAGAGAAAATAAAAATAATGTAGAAACATGACAATGAATTTCAGAAAGTAGAATTGTTATAATATAATTGTAACTGCATCTGAATTAAGAACCAAAACAATTTTGCAACCAGTATAGAAATATCAAATGAGTCACATAATACTATGATAATTGTATACACTGTCTGAAGAATGTAGACTATAGGTCAAGTGTTCTCTTGACAGGCACTTCACGTGACTACTTATAGCTGCTACCACTGCATGCAGCAACTAAACATTAAATGAAGATTAAAATAAACTACATCAACCATTCATCAAAAACATACTGTTCAGCCAACGAGTGATGAGTCCACAGCTAATGTAGTAACAGGGGCACCAAAAATAGTATTTAATTTTTAATTTTAAGCATGTGCCACCAAAGTACTTATTTTAGTTAGATATCCCAATAATACCACGACAGGTTGAGAAAAAAAAACCAAAATTATTAATATTTCCTGTTTCTAATAATTTTGGTTGATTGATGAAGAAAAATGTGTTCCCATATTTTAATCCCGTCACTTGGGAGGCGGAGGCAGGAAGATTACAGTGGTTCAAGGCCAGCCTAAGACTGCACAGTGAAGTTGAGTTCAGCCTGAGCTACAGTGAGACCCAATCACGAAAAACCAAAAAATAGAAACAAAAAAATCCCCTCTAAAACCAATTGTTTATAAACTTCTATCAATCTTATTTCTCAAACAATGTAGAATATCATATAGTAACCAACTGATGTTTTATATCACTCAATATTTTCTTTTAATTTTAAAGTAAATGCATATCATTCTAATCAAGTTGAGACTTCTCATTTGCAGGAAAATACATTAACCACATAGGAAGGACATGCACTTCACTAAATTATTAAAGGTGATACTTTTTTTGAGTGAATGAAAAAATAGTCATTTACTTTATGAATTTGGGATGGAAGAAGAGAATAATCTACAATTACTAAGAGACTCTTGAGTAGGTTGTGGGTTAGATTGTTGTACACTCACAGGTTTTATTCTTTGTAGTAAGGGCTGTTGTGTATCACATAATATCTCCTAGCCTCAATATTTTTTTTCTGATAGTATTTTTTCCAGAGGAATTTTCAGTAAGTCTGGTCCCAATGTTATACAAAGCTGGAGAGATCTAGCACTCCCCACCAGGACGTCTCAGTGTGTGTCAGGGCACAACAGGACAAGCCCGCTGCGTGGCTCTGCTGGGCCACTCTCTTCAGCATATACAGTCTTGAGTTCCAGCTCTCTCGGGGGCAGCTCCACTTAGTGCCTTCCTTTATGACATGTATATGCAATGTGAATTAAAAACACAGGCACGATGCTCAGCAGGTGTCACTCCAGAAGAATGTCTACTACCACATCTCCTCATATTAGATTTCCCTAGAGTTGCCACAGTGAGATTCTGGCCGGTCGTACTTTATTTTCTTGCTTTATAGTATTGTAACTATTTCAGCAACCTCATAAAATCTTATATTTCCAATTTTCACTTCTTCTGACCTGTTTCTGCTGTTGTCTGATTCCTTTCGTTTTGTTTGTCTCAACTTTTATCCATGGTTTAGTTTTTTCACCGGGTGATATTGCTGATACACTGATATGCTGGCTTTTTTTCTCTCTTTAATATTCAGTCCACATGGGGACATGAAAACTGAATTACATACAAGAGGAAATGCTTGGGATATTTATTTATTATTTATTTATTAGACATAAATTGCAAGTAGAATATTTTTGGTATGTGTAACACATGTGATGTGTGTTTATGTGGTGTGTGCATGCATGTGTGTGTGAGGGTGTATGTGCATGTGTGTTGGTGTGTACATGCATACATGTGCATGTGTCTGTGTGTTGAGGCCAGAGTAGAACACAAGATACCCTCTTGAATCATTTATCTACTGTCATTCTTCAAGATAGTCTCCACTGAATCTGATGCTGCTGTTTTGTCAGAGTGGCTTCTCAGCAAACTCATCAATTCTCTCTTTGCCCTCTGCAGTTATATGTGTGCAAAGATGCACTTTTTTCCGTGGGTGCTCAGTATTGAACTCCGGTCTTTATGCTTGCATAGCCAGTGGTGTTACTTGCTGAGCCATTGGCTCCAACCAAATGTTTTTGGTAAAAAGAAAAGCTAGAAATTTTCATTTTTCTTGGATACTTTTGCTGTAATTACTTACAATATAATAAATTCTTGTATACTTATGAAGCATAAAGTAGTAATTCAACTTTTATTGATAATATTTGAACAGAAATGAAAATAAATATGATAACTCATTAACATTAGTCTTCTTTCATTTCAGTATTTTAACTGTCTTGTCACTTGCTACATACATTTTTAATAGAATTATTATACAATACAGATGTAGCATTTAAAACATAATGAGCCTGGAGAGATGGCTGGGTGCATAAAGTTCTTACTATACTAGCATGAAGACCAAACCTTGAACACTGTAATCTAAAACCACCTTCTCTTTTCCAGTCCTCACAGTGCAGTCGCGAAATAATGGCGGGCATTCTAGGACACAAAGGGAATTTTCTCCACCTCGCCCAGGTTCCACGAATCAAAACGATGTCAGAGGAATAAGTACTAGGGATCAGAAGGGGATCGGGATGGCGAGATCCTGTGAGCACTTTCCAGCACCTCTGTGTGGCTGCAAGGAGAACACGTCAGGCACCTGAACAGGACCTGTGAGTTACAGCTGAGGTTTGTTTAGTTAGACCGGCAGGTCAGGTCTCAGTGACAGGAACAGGTTGACTTCCATCCTAGGCCCAACCTGTCCAAATTCTTGCTGAGGACATCAAACAATGACTCAGTAATGAGCCACAAACTCTTAGATATTTACCATATAATCATTGGTTTATGATTCCTGCTGATATCTATCTCTTCAGCCCACCTTGCCTGGAGAAGCTGAGTCATAGAGATTGGACTTTCAGGAGCCTGATCTAGTGTCTCAAAGACTTTTCACAGGAAAAGCTAGTTAGCTAAAGGGAGAATTTTGTTATAGTTAGCATGCTCAGTCATCACACAAAGTGCAAGTTTTTGAAACACTGATCCTGATGGAGATCATACCCCAAGTTTGATTACCTCACAAACACTTTTGGAGACCACCATTGTCCTTTAATGCTGCAATTTATAGATATATTAGTGGATCAAGGAATGCTCAAGTCAGAATGCATGCATAAACACAGCAATGGCTGACAATATCCTATATCTGTTGTTTTTAATGTGGTAAAGATTTTATATTCCTCATTACAAAAGATGATCGCATGTCAAGGCCATGTTACTGGATAATGGACAGGCCTTTTTATTCCCCATGTGGCTTCCTGGACTATTCCTGTCCTGTATCCCTCAAGTCAGTTCTAGCCAACATTGATTTTTTTTTCCTCTCTCCCTAGGCATTAAGCAAGCCACAGAATAGTCATTTTAACCAATAATTAAATTTAAACGAAACGAGAGTCCCATGTGCTACCATTATGCTATTCATAATGGTCTAGATTAACCGTCGAGACCTGTAGCCAGCCTTTCTTATCTTTGGCAGCCTAGAAAGTTAATTAAAACTGCATTGATGGGTATATTCATATGTTCTTGCATGTAGTTTGATGTTTTAAAATGCTTTTTGATAAGGAACAATAATTATTTGCCTGTTTCTTTGTCTTTCCTAAGAGTTTTCACCATTTATTTCACTTATGCAGCAAAAAGTGGGGAGTAAAGAATATCATTTGGATAATTATCCTGTTGACTGACAGGTCACAGGGGGAACTGAGCTGATTTGTATAAGTTTTTATTTTTTATTTATTTACTTTTTTATACGTTTTTTAAATCAGTGATATGAAAGGGCTCCTCCCATGTAAGGAAACACACAGATGTTGGAAATAATTCATTCTTTATGCAAACTTTACACGGACAGTATTGCAAATGAAGCTCCAAATTCCATGACAAGAAGACATGAGTGCAGGAGTCACTTACACTCTAGTGTTTCATTTATTTGTATGGACATGCTCACACACATGAGAGAGAGAGAGAGAGAAGGGCTACGCCAGGGCCTCCAGCCACTGCAAACAAACTCCAGACGCATGTGCCACCTTGTACATCTGGCTTATGTGTGTGGAGACTTTAGAATAGAAGCTGGGTCCCTTGGCTTTGCAGGCAAGGGCCTAAACTGCTAAGCCATCTCTCCAGCCTGGGTTTCTTAAACTCTAAATTTGTGTCAATAAAGTTTCTGGAGATCAGAATCCCTGTATCATAGGGTTTATATTTCAGTGGCAGAAATAAAACAAATACACTAAGAATGGAATTTTAGAAAAGGACAACAATAAAAATAATCGTGATTAAGGAAGTGACATGATACAGCAAGACCGGGAGCCGCACGTGGGAAGAAGTGGTCGGTTCTAGTGGAAGCGAGAGCCCTTGTAGATGGGAGATGTATTAGGACCACAGAGACGGGGAGACAGCGAGATGGTAGTTTTGCCAGCAGGGCAATTCAGAACAAGAGAAGGGGAAAACAAACAAACTCACACAGTTTGACAGTAGAACACATCACACCTTTTAGGAAATGGCACACTTAATTGAAGTGGAACATTAAAGGCATAATGTGGAGATACCCAATTGACTCATGAAGAAATAGTTTAAATACGTGGAGGGTGTTTATAGGGTTAAAAACCATAAGAATTTATGACTCATAAGGAGGAAAATAAAGCAAAACCTCAGGGATATAGAAAGAAGGGAAACAACAGACCTAAGACAGTTTATTGATTTATTTATTTTTAAGCTAGAAGGAAAAAAACTAAAACACAAGGGGGAGATAGAGATGAAATGTGCATTTTCAAAACAGACAATTATAGTGAAATTTGAGAGATTCCCAGGGGACTACCAAAAGCTAAATCTAGAAAATATAAATTTTAGCTCTGCAGATGAGACTCGAGTTAGAAGCTATTTTCTGTTGAGCAGTAAATAAGACATTACCCTTTGGGAATCTGGGTGTCTTCAGTTCATGAAAAACTTGTAACACCATTCAGGGGTTTGCGCTTTGAAACAGCTGATGATAATTGCCTCCAAGCAAAGAAGTAAAAGATCATCAGGCTGAAAGACTATGTGAGTAGTAAGGAAACTTAGAGAGGCCAAAATAAACAGACCTTAAAAATAGGAATGACTGGAATTTTCTCTTCCAATTTTGAGGCCAAAGGAAAGAATTTATTTTAAATTAAGCATAATTATTTATGTGGCGGTATTGCAAAAACAAGAAAGTGACATTTTTCTGGGAAAGAGCAGACATTTCTTTCTTTTCCTTTTTTTTTGTATTTTTAGTTTTGTGTGTGGTACAGGTGGCATGTGTGTGTTCAGGTGTGCACCCTGCATGCACATGAGTGCAGAGGCCAGAGGGAGACATGAGGTGGTCTTCTCTGTCGCCCTTCCACCTTCTTGTCCTAAAACAGACTCTAGCTGAACCCAGAGTGGCTCCATTTTGGTTTGGATTAGAGGACCAGGGAGCCCCCAGGTCCTGTTTCTGCCCTCCTCGCCTGGGCCGTGGGTCAGAGCGGCCAGGCAGGGTGCAAGCAAGCACGCCTGGCTGCAGGACAAACGCTTCTAAGCAAAAATATCAGAAAGAAACACTGAGGGCTTTTCTTTCTTTTGGGTAAGATAATATTTTCTTTTGTGAAAATGTCTTCTGAGTATGAAGAATAGGGTAACATATACAATATATTGTCATTAAGAAATGTGCTTTCGAGGCTCTAGAGATGGCTTAGCAGTTAAGGTGCTTGCCTGCAAAGCCTAAGGACCCAAGTTTGATTCCTTGGTACCCACATAAAGCCAGATGTGCAAGGTAATGCATGTGTCTGGAGTTCATTTTCAGTGGCTGGAGGCACTGACATATCTTAGTATTATTACACAAATATTTCATATTACTTCCCTTATTTCTCACTAAAAGAAATAACGTTATATAAAAAATTTCAAATTGTTATCCTCAAAAATATCAGAAATTCTGACAGGAACTTGAGGAGAAATAAACTATTCCTTTCATAAAAAACCTCAATTCACAATATTCTTAGTTTAAAGATGAAGTTGGAAACATGCTCTTTAAATATTGTAGAATTCATTTTCTCTCACTTGGCTTGCAAATAAACTAAATTAAAAAAAATTAAAAACACTATAGAAGTCTACAATGAAATGGATATTGCTTTGAAAAAGTTTGTGTCCATAACAAACTTTCCACTTGGAAAGAGGGTCCACCTGTTCTCCACCACCTAGAGAGAGCAGACTCAACTCTGCTTAGCTTCTAAGACAACATGTGGACAGCTTGTCTCTCCACAAATTTTCTTCATGGTCAAGTGTATTATTTCCTTTTGAAAACATGCTCAGTTCACCCCAGCACATTAAGAAATAGTTGAGAATCCCCAAGGAACTGCACCACAGTCTGAGTGATTTTCTCCAGGTCAAGTTTCCGCACCTTTACCATGAATCGTGATGAGATCCCATGAAGGGCTGCTTGCAAGTATGTGTCATGCGGCTGGAGACATAGTTACAAATTAACTGAAAAATATTCTCCCAGTGATGAGAGAAGTCTCTGTGAATGAACTGAGAAAGCAATAGTGATGGACTACGTCATATGTAAAATAAGCATAAATGCTCAAGAATATTTTGGTATTAGATGAGTTTTTGTTAAGAATTATGTTGGACACATTATCATCCCTAACATCTTTTCCTGTTTTTGATTATGTGTGTGTAAGGCACATGCTTGTGTGTATGTATGTCTGGGCATGTATACACCCATGTGCATGGGCGCAGGTGGACGTGTGTGTGTGTGTTTGTGTGTGTGTGTGTACATGTGCTTGTGGACCAGAGGTCAACTTCTGGTGTCTTTCTCTGTTGTGTTCACCACCTAATAATTACTATTATTATTATTATGATTATTATTATGATTATTATTATGAGACAAGGTCTTTCCACTGAAATCAGATCTCACAAATTTGACTAGACTAGCTAGACAGCGAGCTCAAAACTCCCCCTGTGTTCTTCTCCCTGGCACTGAGATCATGACGCCTGCCTCGCTGCCCAGCATGCGTGCACGCTCTGGTGATCCTCTTGCTGGTGCTGCGTCATCACCCCAGCCCTTTACTAGCACATCTAACAAAGTCTGTTGTCATGACGTCTCTAACATCACTGCTGCATACTTCCAGATAATGTGTTAAATCAGTAAATGTATGTGAAAATCTATGGAGAACAAATTATATTTCACTTGATATTACATTTTATCTATAGTGATACATTTTTTAAAATTTTATTTATTTGAGAGGGACAAAGAGGCAGAGAGAAGGAGAGAGAGACAGAGAACGAATGGGTGCACCAAGGCCTCCAGCCACTGCATATGAACTCCAGATGCATGTGCCCTCTTGTGCACCTGGCTTACATGGGCCCTAGAGAATCAAACCAGGATGTTTTGGCTTTGCAGACAAATGCTTTAACTGCTAAGCCATCTCTCCAACCCCCAATGATACATTTTTTATTGGTTTGACTCTTGTTATTAAAATAGATTCCATTTAGTTGTACATAGTTTTCAATAAATATAAATTCATCTTTTTGATAAGTAGTAGATTTTACTTTTAGTACCTAAAAGATGTAAATTTTACCAATATTCTGAAGCCACTGTTACAAGACAAAGTAATGCTGATCATATAACCTATGTAGATTAAAGTATTCATGTGCTTTTAGTGGAAAATACAGCCATTGCTCCAGGATGGTGAAAAGGAAGTGGAGGTAAAGGGTTGTATGTGATGGGACTAAGGATGGGTGTTTTTGGTAAAGAATTAGGGTGATGACCGAAATCTGTGTCAGTTATTTGTACTCAGTCATAGGTGTTTGACACTTCAGACTCCAGTAGCTTTAATTTATTTAAGCCAGTTAATGGAGAGCAACAAATTTTCCTTAAATTAATTAATATAAAATGTTGAGTAACTCTTACCATTGCCTGTGATGCGTTTTGGATGCAAACCATAAATGAGTTATTTCAAATAAATTTTCATTTATTCTCACCAAATAATTTCAGCAAAACATTATTACAATCATGTTCCAGATGAAGAAATCTATTTCTGAACAGATTAGCTTGAGCCTCAAAACCAGCTTTCCTAATACCAGCCAAGGTGTTAAGAAGAATCACCTCGTGGGAGGACACAGGAAGGAAGGCGCATTATCAGTCCACTCATGCTAATTTGCATAGCAAGCCTGAGAAACTAAGAAAACTATGTAGCTTGAAATAATCTTTTCTTCCTAAAGTGCACTTGCTTTTGCTTTGCCCGCATCTGTTTATGCATTTCCTGTGTGTGCAGAGGTCAATAGGGATGGAGGTGTCACCCAAGAAAATACAGAGTCATTTCTTTATCACCCCGCTGGATGTAAAATAATGAGTAAGTACACAGAGCCATCAGACAGGGAAGTGCGCACTAGGTCAACCTCTCACCTGCTGCACACCTACCACGAAGGCTGGAATGAATCTCACTAACAGCACCAAATGCTACAGAGGTCCACTCTTATAGACTTGTCAATTTTAAATTAAAAAAAAATAAAATAAAAAAGCCAGGGTGGTAAATAGTGTGTTTCTCTTTTAATTTCATAAAAATCATCATCCCCTCCCCCCAAAAAATTCTAAAATCCCATCTATGGTACAAGGCAGCAATGTCACTCTTGAGGATTTCTGCTCTGGCAAATGAAAATGTATGCTCACAACACACCTGTATACGATTGTCCATAGTGACTGCATTTGCTGCATCCAAAAGCTGGAACACAGCCACGTGGCCTGAGAGTCCATGTGGGGACCTGGTAAACCACGGAGAGGGCACAGAAGAAAGGTCAGAGAGCCCCTGACAGTGGAGAGCACTGGGGTGAGCAGCCCATGTGGAAAGGAGGAGTGAGTCTCAGCCCAGCCAGAGGAGGCGCATCTCACGAGAAGAAGCCCGAGGTTCTCCAGTGGTCAGGCAGCCTTGTGAGCTTGTCCTCACCCCACAAAGGTGTTTATAACCTGATGATGGAGGGCTCTCCCTTCCAGTTCAGGTAAGCCAGAGTGAGGGCTGATTCGCCCCTGCTAGGGGCTGTCTCAGGACGAGACTAGCCAGGAGGCCACTTTCTGTGGGCTGAACTTGACCAACCACAATGTTAGGATTAAATCCTAGGAAAGAAGACCTCCCTCCCAGGAGTGGGAAAACAGATTTGGGGAAGAGATAAGAAGTCAGATCACACTTTGATCTCTAGTAAAATGGAGACTGCAAGGCTTTCAGGGGTCCAGTCACCCAGTGACTGCCTCACTAAGCGACCTGACTCCCTTTCAGTTGCGTGATTACAGAAATGAAGACCAGTCAGGACGGAAGTGGAAGGAACTATTGATATACCAACAACTTGTATGACTGTCCAGGAAATTCTGCTTAGATAGACATTGGGATAGTTTATAAATGGAAAACACATGGGATCCTAGTGTTTTTGAAACTGTGTGATCTTGAGCATGCTGGTATATAAGAAACTACACAGGTGCTGACAATGCACCAAATTTAGCTCACCTGAAGTTATCAACCCAAACTTCAGCAGTACTGGGGTGCTCTGAACAAGCTGACTGTCTCATGTAAGCATCAGTATACAGGTCATGAGATTGTACTGTGGAATCACAAAATACCACCACTGGGGGAAAACGAGCAATGTGTTCACAACATATTAATTCTACCACTTTATATGAGCCTATGATTTTGCTTAAAATTTTTGACTGGAAGGGTCATTATAATCATAAGAAAAATGGAAATAGATATAAGTCAATTTAAAAAAAAAACATGGGATCATATAGATTAATATGGAATCATTCAGAAAACGAAGTATGATCTTTAAAAGAAACAAGACCATGCAAGCATGCCGCATATGGGAAGAAAGGTAAAACTCACGTAACAATTCTAAACAAAATGCAGATGAGGGGTGGGGAAAAATAAAATGTTCTGCAGGGAGCTCAGTGGCAACATCTTTACAAGACAGATGTGAGGACTTGGGTCCAACAAGCACCATCACAAAACAAACAAAAGTATAACAGAAAGAAGACAGAGAACATATCTAAAAGAGAGGAGAGTAATCATAAGATCAATGCATTACTTATAACTATAACAATTGGTATCTTATTTATTATAAATGAATGTAAACAACAATATATGTATAATATAATTATTCATTGATGGTGCAATGTTTACATTATAATTAATATATTGTTTATTATTTCCATTTATTAGGTAATAACTGATAGCTGAAAAATGAAGCATCAAAATATAGCATTTACAATATAATACATAAAATATACAGCAAATAATGAAGCAGAACAAATAGTTGAGGGGAATTTAGTATCCCCGACTTAAATGTCTGTCATTGAGCTTTTAAAGTCAATTAAATAGCAGTAGCGCACTGCCCGCGGCTAAAGAAGGACCTACACATTTACAGTTCCAGCTGCAGCTTTTGAGACGAGATGATCGCTTGCAGACCGGTGATCACATGACAAGGAGCGTCCATCTCTCTGTCATGATCAGTCTGCTGCAATCCCTGGTGGCAGACCTTGGAAAAACTTCATAACTACAACTCACAGTAAAAAGATCTGTTTGACCTCAACAGAGCAGCATGATTTGTCTTCAAAAGAGTACACTTTATTGGAATTTTCTTAAGATACATATTTTGTTTTTGCTATTATAACCACAGCAACATTTTATATAATACAAGTAAGATAACATAGAAAGGCTCAAAGCTGAAAACTTCACGTCATCCTTCTAGCCAGTTGTGACTTGGCATGCATCATCATTTACTGGCAACTTCACAGCTGTTGTACTTTTTTTCCCCAGTCTTTTCTAATTTAACTATTGTTATTTATACCCTCTGACTAACCTTTTCTTCCCAGCCATGAATTTTCTCTTTGAGTACTTAACGTCTAGCCTAACGCTATCCAGCATAAAATCCTTTTTATTGAAGAACTCTGAAAAAGTAAGGCGAATATGGAGAGCTTTTGCTGCATGTTGCCCCTTGCATGTGCAAAGCAGTTACTTGGTAGCTAGCCCTGCAGGACTCAGCGCCTGGTGCTTACTTCACATCCGCAGCAGGACTTCGATAGCATGGGACTGCTTTGCATAATTCACTAAACTCCAGTGCCCAGAATGCTTACCCAAAATGTGTACATGTTCAAGTGAGCTACGTGGGTGTAGAGGGCCTCTATTGATGCATGTAACCATTTTGATATTTTCATGTATAAATACTTATCAATACTTGTGATTGTAATCATTATTATTCCCATTCCTGAGTTATCTATTATCCCATAATAAGGGAACAATCACGGTAAAAATCTCATGTGTAAAATCCCATACTGTATAATTTTATGTATTTATTTATCATTTACTTGAGAGAGAGAGAGACTGAGGAAGAGGCAGATAGAGAGAATGGGCATGCACCAGGGCCTCAAGCCATTGCAAATGAACTCCAGACACATGCACTACCTTGTGCATCTCGCTTATGTGGGTCCTGGGGAATAAAACCTGGGTTCTTAGGTTTTGCAGGCAAGTGCCTTAAGGGCTAAGACATCTCTCCAGCGCCAAGATGGTTTTGTTGCTGTTAATTTTTCTCTTCTGAAGCAAATGTTAGCTGGCCTGTAATAGTCTGAAAGAAGGAAAATGCAGATAGAAGGTGGCCTCAAGAATATCAGCTTACAAACAACAATAACTTTAATGCTGCTCATAACATGCTAATGACTGATTTTTCAGGGTTGCAACAATTCCCCAGTTAAGGGACATTTTTAGATGTACGTACCTGGTTTTTCTAGCCTGCTTATGGTAAATTATTCTGAACATGGCTCATTAGAGAATAGGAAGGACAGGACTTGCAAATCAATTTCTATCTGTAATCATCTGGACTTGAATCACAATTGCTCATAAAGAGTTTAGTATTATGACCAATCTTTCTCATTTTTCTGTTCAGACATCCTCAGTGCTAATCCTGAAGCAAAATGCTTCCCCAGTGATGGTAATGACAGAGGATTTTGAAAGCTGCGGCCAAGGATCTTGGAGCACATCAGGGGAAACTCTGTCCTGTGTAGATGATGCTCAATTTATTGAAATGTTTAGGTAACTTTGACCCAGGGACATGTGATTAAGTCAGTAGGCTATATGCATGTACAAGCATTGTAACAGACAGCTTCAGGTTCGCTGAGATGAACTTCCAGACCAGGCACAGCTATGGAGGAAGGGATTTATTGAAGCCTACTGGTATAGAGAAAGTTCCAAAATGTTAGAGGAAGAGAAGGGCCAAGGAGAGAGAAGCACAAGCCACAAGCCACACTGCAAAGCACACTTCAGGAACTCCAAGAGGAGCTCACATTGCATATCTTTAGATTAGAATTTCAAGCCCACCCCCACACCTTAGGGCTGGACCCCAACATCCACCAAGTGACACCTCCTCCAGCCAGGTGGCTGCAGATGTGAACTACAAACTAATAAAATGCTGAAATATACTGGGGCCCATCTATTCAAATTAACACACACACACACACACACACACGCACACACAAAAAGAGAAAGTAAGAAGGGGTCTGTTTGGGAATAAGAGGAGACTCAGCCAGAGTGGGAGGGGCATAAGAGAGGGTAGCGGGGGTGTGTATGACCAAACTCCCATATACGTACATGAAATCGTCAAGTACAGACTTAACTAAAAATAATTAAATATAAGCTCTGTGGGTAACCCATGACAGAGAATACATGTGGTATGTAAGTTTGTGAGTGCATATGCATCAAACATTTAGATACTATTATTACTGTGTATTATATACATACATAAATGTGCATGTGAATGGTTGGTGCACATATGGCAATTCATACTTTTCCAAGAGCAGACATGATTACTGTTATGGCTACCTCTGCAATTTGTAGATATTTCATCATAAGTTGTAAGCTAATCATTTCGAGGTTTTTATGTAGCTAACAAACATTGACTTTTGAGGGCAAATCACATCTTCAATATCGAATTTTAAAGTTTCCTTTCTTAGAATTTAATCAGTAGCTTGAGAAATTTACTTTGGTGCCTCTCAAATATTAAATCCTTTTAAAATAATTTTCACTTATGAGTGCAGAGAAAGCATGGGATATGTCTCTGAGAAGCCTGCTTTCACTTAAGTTTTCACCAGAATCCACGCAGCCCTGTGAGTTGTGACTGACAGCTGAGGTAGATTCATAATACCCGCTTCATGAGCTGTCTTTACTGTTTTTCTTCTTTCCACAATATGTACTTACGAATTCTTCCATATTTTTATAAAAACACACTTTTTCTTTTGAAAGCAACTATTATTCTTTAATCATGAAATTCTTTTTCTTTGATATTATGCATTTTTTGCATCCCTGGTCTCTAAATGTAAGCACCAAAAGCTGGTACTGGCCAGACTGAGGGGAAATGCATGAAGAATGATACAGGGCACTAGACCCATTTCTGTGAGCCCAGTATAGAAAACAAAGGATAGGATGAAATATTACACCATTACAAAGACAACATAAGGGCTGGGAAGACAGTACTTGCTTGCAAAGCCTACTCTCCTGGATTCAATTCCCAATTTGCCCACATAATCAAGACACAAAAAGTGGCTCATGTATCTGGTGTTTGTTTGTAGCTGCAGGAGGGCCTGGCATGCCCCATGTTTAAAATGGCTTTGTGGGATTGGAGAAATGGCGGTTAAGGCACTTGCCTGCAAAGTCTAAGGAACTGTGTTTGACACTGCAGATCCCACAAAAGCCAAACACATAAAGTTGAGGCAAACACAAGGTCATACATGCCCACTAGGTGGTGAATGTGTCTGGAATTTGAGTTAAGTGGCTGAGCTACAGCCACAATTCTTTCTTGAAAATAAAATAAATGGCTACACAAATGTTGGAAGCCAAAAAGTAAATAAATATCCCCAAAAATGATGACAGCCAAATAACTCCTTGACCAGTCTGTCCCTGATCTGTCAGCAAAGCGGAATCCTTTTTCTTCAACTCCTTGGACATTTCATCCACTTTCAATAAAAGAAGTTGTAGAAAAATTGGGGATATACTAAAGTTACATCACAGTAGAATCACTTAATTTTTAAGATGCTAATGGAGTGCTGGAATCTTGTAGATGATAAATAGAAATGTGATTTCTTTCAAATTAACGATTTCTTTCTCATTGGTCATCCATTAAAATCTCATAGAAATTTGTTGTTTGTGGACTGGTTTGAGGAAATCCATTTTAAATAAGGAGTAGGTTTTCTGCTGGCTTTGGTTATCCATCAACTGGTGGTTATTGGAAGTCCCTACTCTTCAGTTTTCTCTGGATGTCAGCTCTTCAGTGAAACGAATAAAGAAGCCATCTTCTTTGTGTTTAAAAAGCATTTACTATCAGGGGCTATCTAAAATGCATTGAGGGCTGGAGAGATGGCTTAGCGGTTAAGCGCTTGCCTGTGAAGCCTAAGGACCCCGGTTCGAGGCTCGGTTCCCCAGGTCCCACGTTAGCCAGATGCACAAGGGGGCGCACGCGTCTGGAGTTCGTTTGCAGAGGCTGGAAGCCCTGGCACGCCCATTCTCTCTCCCTTCCCTCTATCTGTCTTTCTCTCTGTGTCTGTCACTCTCAAATAAATAAATAAAAAAAACATTAAAAAAATAATAATTTAAAATGCATTGAGATGAAGGGATCGTGTTCCTTCCTGAATTTTGAATCAACATATCACTGTACAGAAGTTTGCTCCCCCACATCTTTCAGTGACAAAGAGTGATTTCTTTTTCCTAAGTAATTCTAGCTGAATGAAACTTCTATCATATGAGTCTTGTCTCCTGCATTAATAAAAGATATCTCATCTTATCTTCTTTTCATTTTTATTTTTGTTTTTGTTTTGTTTTTCAAAGTAGGGTTTCACCGGAATTCATTATGGAGTCTCAGTGTGGTCTCAAACACATAGCGATCCTCCTATCTCTGCCTCTCGAGTGCTGGGATTAAAGGCTTGCATCAGCGTGCCTGGCTTATCTTCCTTTCTTAAAAACTGTAAAAAGTTAGGTGAAAGTTATTTTAATGATAACAAAAGTCATAGTTTTATTATTCATAATTTTATGATAGTTCTCATTTTCCTTTCTCTTAATCTAAGGCAAGTTCATTTCATGTCTGTGTGAGTCAGTTTAAGTGCTGCACATTACTTAATGCAAATCCACTTCCATGTAACCTTATTTCCTGTGTCAGTATTATTTTCTTAAATGTGGTTAATTAGTTTCACCATGCTTATTGAGCTAGTAATGTTAATTAACAAAAAAACCAAATACTTTAACTTAATTGAAATTAACTTCTTTTGTGGTACCCATGATTGAGTCTAGGGTCTAGATCATGGCAGGCAATGACTCTGAGCTACAAACTCAGGCCCCTGCATTTAAAACTTTTTCTGTTTTAGGTTTCTTTTGTAGAGGCAGGGGCTCCTTTAGTTGACAGAAATGTGAACCTCCTGCCTTAGCTTACTGGCTAGTGCCTCTAGCTCCTGTTCTTTATTGTTAAGAATCGTAATAGCTGAACATACTATGATTTTATCAAAATCCTTCCCCTTACCCAGTTTTGCTCTTCTCCCAAACCCCTGTTCCACCGAACCCACTCCTCTTTCCAAGTAGCCCTTCTATTTTGAGGTCTCATTCTCTTTGCCCTCCTCCTTCATTTCTGATCAGCTCAACCTTGTGCAGGCCTTGTGGAGGTAATGGTACCCACTGTGAAGTCACGAGTACACAGATCAGTTCGTGCAGGCCTGTCGCCCCAAGGTATTCTTCCACACGCTGTGGCTATCACTTTCTTTCTGGAACCTCTTCAACATTCTCTGATACTTGGAGGGAATGACAGAGATGTTTCCTTTACCTTTGACCTCTCCGAAGCATTTTATTTTTAGCACCTTGATGTGTTTTGAGTCTCCTTAGTCTACACAACCATCTCCACAGAGCAACTTCTCTGGCCAGCCATAGGAGACGCTGCAGCACTGTTTCTGCCACGTGGTCATCCCCGCGTAAATCCTCCCTAAAGCCTTGTGGGTTTCTGAGTGGACCTCGTGCTCCGTGCCCAGCTGGTGGAGCTCATGGGATGTGAAGCTGGGGAGAAGGTGGTCACGTCGGGGAGACCTTCAGCTTTGTCAGCCTCTTCTGCCAGGATGAAGCTTCCTCTCAAAACTGTAAGCCGAAATAAACCCCCTCTGCCCATAAGATGATTTTGGTTGGGGGTGACCAGCAACAAGAAATTCTCAGCACCACGGCACGTCCGCTGCGACGCTTCCTCAGCATTAGTGGGTGATAGCGATGTACCGCCCTTTGCTGAACAACTGAGCGTCGCTTCCCATCAACTTGGTGAATTTTCATGCTTTCTCGGCAGTTGTAACCATGTGCAAAACAAGCTGCTTTAGCCAAACGTGAGGATGGTCTAGAGGCACACACGTGCACTTTTAAATGGTGATTAGATTGGCACAGAGTACTCATTAGGTGACATGGCTTAGGTCCAGAAGGTGCTGTTCTTAATTTAAATTCCGTTTTTATTAGTTATGTACAGAGCGTATATAGCCGTGTTGGTCCCATCGATGGCCTCCTTCCCGTCCTCCCCCCTCTGCAGGACCCTCCTCGCTGGAGCATGTGGGTCGTGCATTGTGGGGTTAGCCATCATTTATGGGTAGAAGGCAATGTCTCTGAGCATAATGCCCCAACTTGTGGCTCTAACATTCTTTCTGCCGCCTCTTTCGCAAATTTCCCTGATCCATGTTGGGTTCATTTTAGGTCTGCTTCAGGGATGAGGTCTTGGGAGCCTCTGAGTCTCTGGATATCTGGTTTGGTGGGAGTTGAGGAGTGTTCTCTGTGTCTTTCTTCTTCACCCTCTTGCTGGTACCAGGTTCATCAAGAAAGCAGCATTCTTGGTCTTTTCCCCAAATACTCTTAGTTTCAGCTCTGGGCCCTTTTGAAGTGTGATGGGTGAAGTTAAATTCTTTATTGAGTTATCTTGCACCTACAATTGACCACTTTCTCCAAAAATATATGATAGTGTTTTTTTTTTTTCAAATTTATAATTATTTGTATTTTCTGTTCTTTTAAACTTATGCATTCTGATTAGCTCAATGGAAAATACTGATGGTCAGCTCTGGGTTAAATTGACATTTCTTGAGACACTAATACAATCATTTTTAAGCAGAATAAATTTACTTCAAACGAGCAATTCTGAGATTCAGTCCCACTGAGAAAACAATCCCTTCTGTAACAGAGGATCTATTCCATTTAACGGCCACCCCCATTCTTGGCAGTTAAATTACTTCCTGTAAATTTATTTCCTTTCAAGCTGGCAGACATGTTGCCCAACTATTTTCAGTAGAAATTTAGAACTTTTCAGCAACTACATAATGAACTTATTACAAATATGTGTATATGGAATTATATATTATTTAAATGACTTTCTTAAATAGTGCATTCTTAAAGTTGATAGAATTTCATTTAGAGACATTAATTTATGTACACATATTTGAAAACAATCACTTTCCTACCTGTAGCTGTGATGTGTAATGGTGAAGTGCTGAGGTTAAACATAACTTTGGGGGCTGGAGAGATGGTTCGACGGTTAAGGGCACATCCTCTGGGGGAGGACCTTCTTCCTTCAGCCTTCCCTGAGAACACAGACTACCCCCAAGACAGCAGCTTCTCTTACTTGATTCCAAATGTTATCAAGTTAACTACAGAACTAAAACATTGCATTGCCCTTAGTAGACTCCCATTCCAGACTTACAGAGCTCCAAAAGAAACACACACACAGAGGGGGGGGGGGGGGGAGGGGGGGAAATATTCACAATAATTTGTTGCAAAAAAAAATTGAGAAAAATGTATTAGTGAAAAATTGAAAAGAATATTTGGCTAAATGACATTAGTGCCAGCGGGGGGAGGTATTACCATGGGATATTTTTTATAATCATGGAAAATGTTAATAAAAATTGTGAAAATAAATAAATAACCAAAAAAACAAAACTAAATTTGACAGCTTTGAACCATGGGAGGCTGATAAAAGAACGCTCTCTGCCAATGTTGGAACACAAGCTACCACAGCCTCCTGATGCTGGACGTGCGCACACAGCCAGTAACTGTGTGCCCAGATGATGCGGGTAAAATTTATGACCACAGCCACTGTCAAATGAATGTGAATCCGGATGAAGCTTTGGCAGAACAGGTCTGAAGCAAAGAAGAGACTTATTCATCTCCCCATGTCTGGACCTCCATTCACGAAGAACATTTCTGAGGTTAGTGTCTGCTCAAGTTCAGCATGGCGCATTAGTTGCTTTTGTCAGAATTACTGCTAAAGGTTGTTTTTAAATTCCTCATGATTGACTTTTTGTTAGATAATCACACAGCTTTCAAAAATTTTACTGAATTTAGATTCATTGACTCCCAGTAGGATTCACAATGGAGGAACTGAAGGCACCATAACACCTTGGTTAAAGAGATAATAGGCGAAGGTTACGTGATGGCCAGTTTCTCTGACAGTTCTTGAACTTGTAACAAGAGAAACTGTCTGATAGCAAGCTGCCACCTGACAGAAGTATGGGGAAGAGAGAGGCTGAGACAATCTCTGGTGCCCTTCAGGCACAATGTCTTTACATAGTCCTGTGCGGCGATTCCTAATGGACAGCTCTCAGGCGATTAATTTTTCAGGGTAGTATATTTTCATTTTTATGTTATCTAAGAGGCAGTAATGTGTTTTGTTTTTTTTTTACTCAATGCACCTTCCAAAATATGATTGGCTGTTTATTTAATAAATAAATATGTTATTGTAAAACATTCCTGCACACTTGAATTAATACAACCTTAGTATAAGTTATTTTTTAAATTTTATTTATTTATTTGCAAGCAGAGAGAGATAGAAGACAAACAGACAGACAGACAGACAGAGAGAGGGAGAGAATGGGTGTGCCAGGGCTTCTAGCCATTGCAAAGGAACTCCAGACACATGTGCCCCTTGGGTATCTGGCTTATATGGGTCCTGGGGAATCAAACCTTGGTCCTTTGGCTTCACAGGAAAGTGCCTTAACCACTAAGCCATCTCTCCAGCCCAAACAATTAAATTTTTGTTATAAAGTAGAACTTCATTAAAAAATTTGATAGACTATAACATATGTCTCACTTAGATAGCTAATAAGGGGTTATAAGATCAAAAGAGCATAGAAATAAATATATGGCTGTAGAGGTGGCTTACCAGTCAAGAATCTTTCCTGCAAGCCACAGGACCCAGGTTCAATTCCCAGCACCCATTTGGAAGCCAGATGCACAAGATGGTGCATGCATCTGGAGTTTGTTTGCAGGGCTTGAGGCCCTGGCACATCCATTCTCTCTCTCTCTTTCTCCCTCTATCTGCTGTCTGCTTCTTTCTCTCTCAAATAAGCAAATGAAGAAAATATGAAAAAAGAAATAAACATTATATATTTGTTAAAGTAATATTAGATCACAGGTTGATGAATACATTTTGCTTTAGGAGATGGTCACAAGTCTTTGAGGGCATGGGTGAAAGGCTCTGTTACAGTTTTATGGGGATTGTTTGATGCCATGTTAACACGGGATGGGCATGTTCTTCAGGATTGTCAGTTTCTCTGGATCTGGAATAATCCTAGAACAAAGCTTTTGTATGTCAGTGAGGTCATTTCTCAGGTAAGTTGAGGGGGGAGGACTCACCCTAACTGCTCTGTGGGTTGGGGTCCCACGTTTAATAAACAGGAGAAAGTGAACCGAGCATAGCTTTTATCCCTCTCTGATTTCCGAGGGTAGGCTCCATGTGAACAGCAGCCAGGACTCCACTGCCGTGCTGAGCTGCTGCGCCATGGTGGGCACACCCTCAGCTGGGAGCACAGGCAGCTCCCCTTCCTCAAGCCGCTCCTGTCTCTTGTTCTGTCAGGCCACAAGAAAAGTTAACAATGCATTACCTAATCGCTGTCTCTTATACATGAATGATGTGTTTAAACCTAAGGATGGAGAGGCCACTGCACTGATACAGCTGTGCAGGAGTCACCTGTGGTCCGTTCAGCAACCACTCACCCTTGCTACAATAAGTAAGCTCAAGAAATTCTTCCATTCACAGATGTTGATGTGGGAACAACCCTCATTTTGGATTGTTGCCAATGCATTGTCTAGGTTCATAGGCATCTGTAATGTCTCTGCAGAAAAAACAATGCAATTAATTTGAATAAAATATTACTAATATTGTCATTTTTTTCTATTTTAATTGGTGGCTTAAAATTATAAAAGAAGTTCATAATATCTTGGGACACTGAAAGTCAGTGAAGGATCAAAGTTGTGCTAATAATGGTACAAGGGTGGTGAGTGACAAGCAATTTCAAAACCAGAGTAATGACTTCCATTCAAAGAACTGCCATGGTTTCATGACAGGGGAGCCTGTCACAGGATCAGAGAAGCCCCTAATTTTAATATGATTCTTGTCAATTTCTTTCATTTTATTTTACCTGCCAAAAGTATTTACTCATTGCAATAGAAATAGTATCATAGTAGTACTTAAGAAATTGTAATGACAGAGGTTATTGGTAAGATATTTTATATTTTTTTAATTTTTGGTCATGTCTTCTCATTATATATATATATATATATATATATATATATATGGATAGATAGATATAGATATAGATATAGATATAGATATATAGATATATATGGTTAATGAATATAAAATATAATTGACATTCATAAATAAAATAGACTCTAACAAAATTATATGTAGCTTGTAACATGTCATAAATGAAACCCATTTTATTTTCCAAAGGCTCCCATTAATTGGGAAAATTTCAAAACTGAATTTAGTACATTATATCCTTAAAATCATTACAATTTGTTAGAATCTGATGTTCTACAAATAAATGTTTCCATTATCAGCTGTCTTCCTCTAAGCCATGTGTGATAATAATTGGTAGTTTAGTGAAATACTGCCAGAAACAGAGATGAGGGAAATGCCAGTTCAGTCTTCCTAAGGAATGGGTAGCTAAGATGAAACTGCCCAGGCTGAGTCGATCATCAATGGGGCAGCATCCCGGGTCATGTAACAATGGAAGCCACAGAGTAACGTGAACATCAAAAGCTTTCATATAGTTTTTCTAATGACTATCATATCACATTGCATTGGAGGAGTATTTAGTCAATAGGTTAGTATTGAGCTTAATTCTGGGCATCCCAATGGATAAGGTTCCATAGATTTTCTGAGACACTATCTGTTAAGTATTTTAATATGGTTAAATTTAAACAATGTAAATCATTATTAACTAAAATACTGTAACTAACTAAGCATTATTCTAACTAACCTGTGTAATATTTAAAGTAATTTTTATTTTTAATTTTATTTTCCTTTCAAGTTTAAATTGAAGTTTTTTAGTTTCCAGTTTTTGACAGTTTCTTTCTTTCATTTTCTTTTTCCTTGACTGGATGTTTCCCCTTATAATATTTAGAAGACAATTAAATATACATATATTTATGATATGAAGCACGACATTTTGACAGATACATCTTATTTTGTGGGTAAGTCTGAGTATTTGGCATATGTATTTTCTCATGTACTGATCATATGCCACATGTATGTATGGCTGATAAAATTGCACAGAGCATATGAAAGGTATACAGTATAAACTCACTAGTCACTATCATACCATTAATTACTTGAAACTACTCCTTTGTGTATCAAGGGAGGCCAAGGATTTCATCCCCTTTGACCCATTCCTATCAAATCTTTAAACCTAGCTTCAAGCAAGCATGATTTAACTTGTCACAAATAGGAAGTAAATCAAGGGCCTCTAACATGAGAGACAAATGCACTACCATGAATCAGCACCAATCCCATTTCCCTGAGTTGATTTGGCTATTTATATGTATATTTTAAAGACAGCCTCTCCTGGAATGTTCCCTGAGCTTGGTAAAGCATGTTAGAAATTTACTTTAGTATTGAGCTCTCAGCAGCCTCTGATGTTTTGATGAGTTTTGAGTTTCCTTAATCTCCACATGCGTTTGCCTACCTGGAGGTGGGTGTGTCTGCACTTTTATCATATTCTCCAGATTCCATGACCACAATGTCAGCGGTCAAGCTAGTGTTATCATTACTTAACACTGAACAATTGCATTACATGACTTACTGTGATATAATTCATACGGACCACAATCATACTAAACTGTAATTGTATGGAGATTTGTGTTGACACTATTCATAATTAGATCAAAATATTGCCTTTTATTTATATCTAAACAAGGGGAACATAATGTTTCAATCAAATTCCTTTTTAATGATGCATGGGGGTTGTGTTAACATTGACTTTAATGCGATCAGATTAACAGAGTCTAAGAAGAAAATTTAGGCTTGATTTTTTTCATTACTTGTGCTGAGACATTATAGTACAGTTTTGTATTTATGTATAGTAGTGAGTACAAAAGAGGAGAGTCATTTTTAGCTTTTATTACCCATTATTTTTGTGTACACGTCACAATGTTAACTACTGTAACATTTATTTCTTTTGTTAGGGTGCTATTTTTAAAGAAATTAAACTGAAATTTATAAAGAGTGTTTAAATTACCAAAGCTTGGAATACCTTGGCCTTGCTGCCTCCACGTGTAAGCTGGTCATATTATCCATGTGACTTTAACTCTAGTGTCAGATATTCCTTCTTAAAATCTTTCTACATGTCTCTAGTCAAGCCTCCATTTGCCAGCTGTCCATGACACATAAACGTGCATTCTCTGTTTTAGGAGTGGAGCAGAATCATGAGTGTGTGAGGAAAGCGTGGCAATGAATTTCATCCTATGCATGAGGTTGAGATGTGTTTCATACACCTGAGAGAGAGAGAGAGACAATTTATAGAGTGAGACAGATTATAAACTTAGTGTGCCATAGCTAAGTCTTTCCTGAAATTTAATTCTGGAAGTCATTTGTCTATATTTGATCATTGAGCCTGGATTGATAGCAATCCATTGAGAGTACGTACATGGAGGTTGGAGGCTTGCTTGGGCCACTAGCCATTTGAAAGTTAGGGAACAACTGGCAGAAAATATGGATATTATGGGATCCAACAAGTAGGGAAAACTCAGACTATTAAAGGAAAGAAATGAATTGGTGAATGTAGTCAAAATTAGCTTGATTTCAAATGTAATGAGGTGTGAAAAATGCCTTAGGATTTAATGACACAGGTAACAGAGTGGCTAGAACTGAAGGGTGAAGATGACCGTACCCACACAGGAGTCTTTTCTTAACTTGCTTTATTTCTATTACTTTCTATTTATTTGAGAGAGAGAGAGAGAGAGAGAGAGAGAGAGAGAGAGAGAGAGAGAATGGGCACACCAGTACTTCCAGCCACTGCAAACGAACTCCAGAGGAGTGCACCCCTTGTGCATATGGCTAACGTGGGTCCTGGAGAATCGAGCCTCAAACCAGGGACCTTAGGCTTCACAGGCAAGCACTTTCTTTAACTGCTGAGTCATCTCTCCAGCTCCATTAAAAATACTTTTGTGGGGCTGCAGAGATGGCTCAGCAGTTAAGTGCTTGCCTATAAAACCTGAGGACTCAAGTTTGATTCCCCAGAACCTATGTAAGCCAGGGGCTAGAGGCCATGGTGTGTCCATTCTCTCTTTCTATCACTTTGTATCTCTTTCTCTAATAAATAAAGAGATAAAATATCTTAAAAGTATCTATTTTAATATAACCATTAGGCTCTGATGAGACATTTAGATACAATGTAAAGTAGAATGTAAAAGGGGAAACCTTTTTCTTTTCATCAGTAAGGGATAGGATTCCTATCAAATGTACTATTTTAAAGTCCTCTACAGACAGGATATGTCTTGGGAAAGACCTGGGAAAGAACTTGTGATATTCTTAGATCTAAATGTTACAAAAGTGGAGTGTTATTGAACTTGAATATCTGCTAAGTAGGTCAGTTTTGATGATTATGTATTCCTTAGGGTTGTTTGAGGAGTCGAAAGTAAATAGCCAGGACATGTGGAGGATAGTGCTCATGGTGATGATGTAGACAATAAATGAGTTAAATATCTTGTATAATTAATATGAGATCCTGACTTGTATCTCTGTCTGCCATCTTACTACATCCCTTCCTATTCTCCAAATTTTGATTATTAAACAATTAGTTCATTTATTTATTTCTGTGTTCCCCTGCAATTCCTGAGATAAAATTATATTTTGTAGTTCAGATTCATTGCTTTTAAATGTTCATAAATGCCTAGATAGATAACGTTCATTTCAACAGTCATGTCAGACAATGATTACTGTATCTATTGAGATTCAGACTTATAATTAATTGAGGAAATAATTTCAAAGCATATCAGTAAGAGCAGTCTTGTGTGTTAATTGATAAAGTATTTATGCATTTTAGGTAAAGGCAAACGCCAGCAAAGAGAATTACTTATTTTATTTCTCACTTCTTTCTTCTTTATGTTTTCCAGCTACCTTCACCTTCGCTGGGCTAAGGTGGCCATGTTTCCCTTGCACTAAAGGATATGCAGACTTAACTTAATAAATACCAAGTTGGAGCCTGACAAGGATCTGCTGTGCCCCTCTCCAAACTGAAGAGCCCTTTCCAGGAAGCTTTAATGTGCATATAAAATGTCAATCCTCTGAAATAATTTGTAGAAGATTAGTTCTGCGGTGATTCAATTTGATAAGAGTGGGTATTAAGAGCTACCTCGGTAGACTTATTTGTACCAGGCTCACTGATTGGTCATTTCCATAAAGATCACTGAAGGATGGCTGACAAAATAGGAGGGGCAGTTTCACACTAACACTCCCCCTGAACACACACACGTGCACACTGCTGCTCCTGTACCTGCATGTTTTTGGTCTGCTCTCTGTACTTTTTGTTATGCTTGACCGAAGACTCAAGCTATCTCTGCCGACATTCTAGTCTCAAGTTACATCATGTGGATTCCAACTTCCTCCAATATATACTTGTTTGGTCGTAAAAGAAAGATGTATATTACACAATTCCTCATTTTGAAATTAATGAACTGCCCGAGGAAGTGTGTCAGTGAAGGAAACTTCACTGTCTCTAGACGGTGGTTCACATGTAAAGTTTCCATCTCACTGTTTGTTCTGATATATTTTGATTTATTATTCCCTCCTTAGCAAATGTCTTGATGATTATGAAAAAAAAAACACATAGAGTATGTTTGAAAAGAGTGATTTTTGATAGATTAACCACATGGGTCATTAAAAGTAGTGAGAAACAATGTAGGGTCTTATCCAAAATTGCTCTGTTATCATTTTAGTAGATATTTAAAGTGTAATCAGACTGGAAAACAGAAAGGAATTTGGGAAGAAATGTTAAGCTAATGGGGAAACACATACCATGTCATAAATATCAGTGCCATGTATTTATCACAAAAGTGACAAGCACCTTTAGTCTAAGTTTCACACAACCATTATTATTTTGTGGAGTTGAGTATCTATGTACTGTTAGTTCCTTTAAAGTCACTGGACCATTGCTTGCACTCATCCATTTTACTATTTCCTTCTATACATTCCTTTTTTGTCTTCTCTTTGACCTTAAAGAAACTATTTTATAACCTTAAGAATATACCACCATCACACACCTCTCCATCCACACACATACTCGCAATACCCTTTTAAAAGTTCATCTACCTAAGAAAGCAATGCAAGAATCCAACAAAATGAAACAGACACAAATAGAAGCATTAGGAATTAAATATACCATTAGCTAGTACTTTGGAAATGAGACCAAAAAAAAAAAAATCACAAAATTGTTCTGAGAAATTAAATTTAACGAAGGATATTGTCATTTTAAACACATGATGGGAATGGGTACAGTGATTATGATTTTACATGAAAATATTACCTGGTTACATCTTCATAAAGCTTAAGACTTTGTAAAGGCAGGGACTCTCACACGGTTAAGATTGTTACCTTTAAATCCATCTTTACTTAAAGACAACCAGAGCACATTAATGCCAAGCATGTGTATGAATACCTTTCAATAGTTAACTCATTTAATTCTCAATAAAATCCGAGTTATATACTGTTTCTAGCCTCATTTCTCAGATGAGGAAACTTTTGGACACAGAGATTAAGCAACTTGCTCGCTCACACAAATGCTGAAAGGAAGTGTCAGGCGTCAAGCTCCGATGACCCCAACCTATCTCCTCCTCCACTGAAGCAAGCTATGCAGTCCTCAGGAACATACTCGAGTGCCTCATATCTGCATGAGTCTGATGAGCCTGAAATGCTGATTCATATACTACTATTAGGCCGATATTGCCACTTGGCATTTAGATATTATGCCCTGGGTCAGCTTCAGTCGTTAACATTGAGTTCTCAATCTCACCAGCCTCCTTTTGTTTTCGTAGCTGAAACAGATGCACAGATGCACGCCCCACGGCTTTTCTTCCACCCCTGTGCATTCCCTGAACAAACAGCTTCACGTGGCTCATCATGTTAGCTTGCTTTTTGCAATTCTGGCAAGGCAGAATAGCAAGAAATATAAAATGGGGATTCTGCTACCAGACTGAGTGTAACTGAAACTACCATTTATTGTATAGGCTTGGACGAGTTATTTATCCTATTGCAACTCAGTTTTCTTATGTGGACAACAGGTGTAGTAATATCACTCCATATACAGAAGTGGCATGATAATTAATTAAACCTGATTTTGCATATGCTGTTGCCTCACTGTAAAGGTTTCTAAAAATATTTATAGTAAGTGTTAGGCCATATAGAGCTTTTATATGAGATATTGATTTGATATTTAACCAAGAACGGACAAATATTCCTATGCTTTTTGTAAATACAGAGATGAGTGAGTGATTTTATTCCAAAGTCTCATGGATATACTAAAAGTTGAGTGTTTTACTGCTTAGTCTGGGTTGATTAGAGCAGTGCTTCCACGCAATGACAGCAAGACTCTGGACTACCTTCTCATTCTGTGGCAAGTACATCCATGCATTTGCACACGTTTACAACAGTAAACTTTGACTCAGCTATTGGAAATTATGGCATGCTTTTTAACTTTTGACAAATTCACCTATCAATTAAAAATCAAAGTAATTTCAATACCTCAAACAAAATTTACCATGGCCTATATTCCCATATACTTTTTGCTAGTCAATGTACAATACATTGACATTTAGAATAATAAATAATTTTATATAAGTATTTTAATGCAGCATTAACTTGATGACATTAATATGGATATCTCATGGAGGTATTTTCAAATTCACGATGTGTTATTTTTCAAACCCATAAAGACCTGAGATTTGATCATGTGATTACTAATATGTGCACACATTGAAGCCAAGTGTTAGGTGATTAGTCAAGTCATATCTAATATTGTTATAATCCTCTGCTATTTAGAAATGTCAAGTGAATGGTAACTTTAAAACGTAGACACTTCATTTTATTATCTTTCTTTTAAATGTCATACAAAAGAGCAAAATACATGTGGGCAGAGGCTTTTTTGATGTTTTTGGACAAAAGTATCTGTATGTTGATGTCAATATGCATTTTGTTCTCATTTTTGATAACATAGCATGTCCTTTCAATAAAATATGGAATTGAAACAAGTTGAAATAGAATAAAAATAAAACTTTACAGAGTGAAAGAGAAGAGTGCCCTTAGTTTCATGTGTCCTCTGCCAACTTCTTATACAATTAATCAGTCTAGACAAATAGACAGAATTTAATCTTTATATATCTCCTCCTACTTTTTAAAGATTATTTCACATTTTAGACTTAGGATAGTTATTCAAATTCCAATGTGGAGCTTGTAAAGCTCTGGGCATACTCTTGAGTTATGTCCACTGGATAATGGAACTATAGATATCCTTACATGTGACATTCTTTATGCTGGGTTTTAAGGCAAACATTTCCACTGTGATATTTACAGATGAATAAGGAAAATCAGTATAGAAATTTCACTATCAGTATAGAAATTTCATGTCAGAAATACCAGTATCATCTACAGGCATACTCCTTCCTGATCTTGTGTGATCTTGGAATCTAAGCAGGATGAGGCCTGGTTAGAACTTGGATGAGAGCAATATTAGTATGGTGTAATAGGACTTTTTGAAGAGGCACCGGGATGTGGGAAATGAACCTGGAGGAGGGAGAGACTGGTTCTGACGTGTGGAGTACTCACAAGAGTTAGACAGCTGGAAGAGTGTCACAGTGACAAATGCAACTTTCAGAGTAGTCGAATGCCAGTTCTACCAATAGCCCTCTCTGTGACCTTGTCAGAGACAAGATGGAGGGTGACGGTTATTTACTTTTTGCATGGTATCAACAGCTCTCACTAACAGGACAAGTAATAGTGAATGCCAGGTAGAGCTGTTTGCCATCCCAATGCTCAATCTGTTCCTAAAGCATGTCTTTGTATTTCACAAAGCTAAAGAAAAGCTAAAGAAAGCCCCGGACTGTGGATTTCTGAGGAGGCAGCACTAGTCCTTAGTACTTAAAGGAAAAGTTAAAACGGCACCTCCTTCACAATGTTAGAAATATTACGTGGAATAGTGTCTGTTGTTTGGTTGGCATGTGTGTGATAAGTGTTTGCTGAACTTTTCTTATCCATATATATATATATATATATATATATATATATATATATATATATATATAAAGAGAGAGAGAGAGAGAGATTATAGATATAGATATAGGTACAGATACAGATAGATATAGATATAGATATAGATATAGATATAGATATAGATATAGATGATATAGATATAGATATATATTCTCATTTGATAGAGAAACAGGCAGATAGAGAGAATGGGCATTCCAGGGCCTCCAGCCACTGCAACCAAACTCTAGACACATACACCACATTGTGCATCTGGTTTCTGAGGGACCTGAGGAATTCAGCTGAGGTCCTCTCCCGCTTTGCAGGCAAATGCCTTAACCACTAAGCCATCTCTCCAACCCCTTTGCTGAACTGTTCAACAGAGGTACAAAACCTGAATATGGGGAATAAACATAGGCAGTAGTTATTTTCAACACCAATGTCATTTCAGTGTGAAAAATCAAGCAAACACACACAAAACAAACAATTCAGCATTTAAGGAGTACAGCACAAATACCGTAAGAAATCTTGAAATTAGAATGCCCCTTCTCACTTCATGAAATATTAGTTCATTTTAGGGCCTTTTCTTTTATTTCTCCCCATTCTTAGTTTCTTCTTCTCCTTTCTATTTTTTTTTCTTACATGTTTATGGCCATTATGTAGCAGATTGACCAGTATTGCCTGTGCATGTTGCTAGTAGCAACTAACAGTTTTCAAATTCAGGGCGGGAGGGATGGCCTGGTGCTTTAGGAGCTTGCCTACAAAGCCAAAGGACCCAGGTTCAATTTCCCAGGACCCACTTTAGCCAAATGCACAAGGGGGTGCACGCATCTGGAGTTCATTTGCAGTGGCTGGAGGCCCTGGTGCACCCATTCGAATTCTATCTCCCTCTCTCTCCCTCTCTCTCTGACTCTATTAAATAAATTAAAAAAAATAAAAATATTTAAATTCCTCAAATATGCACACAGTGAGCCAATGGAATTTTGCACTCATATGAATGAATTGATATATGGGTAAATTAACTCCATTTTATTTTTCAACACATTTTAGCGAGAATTTTATTTTCTATACTCTACACTTTGTCTCTACTGATAATGTTTCTTCCTTCTGAACTATTCAGACCAATAACAGTGCCAAGGAAATGACTTTATGATTAGAAAATAAATGGAAATTGAAGATCTGTCAAAATGTATCCAGTAGGATAGCACAAAGCAAAATAATTCTCTGACTCTGTGAGGACAGATGATCTCTGCCTGTGACCCTCACTTCCTGAGATTGAAGAGTTCATAGTTGTATGGTTTGAAACTAAACTGAGTTCCAAAGTGGGAAAGAAGTTTTTTGACTGCTCATATCCTGAAAAAGATTTTTATTCAACTCTCCAGGAATGATAATCTTTGCTAAACAGAAACATATACATGTTTCTCAAATAATCTTCTGGTGGTGCATTAGAATACTGAATAACCAAAAGTATGTGAGAAAAAGAGAACCTTCCTGCACTACTGGTGGGAGCGAACATTAGTATAGGCACTCAGCCAATCAGTGTGGGTGTTCCTGAAGACGGGAACCATGGAACTGCACATGGTTCAATTACGCCGTTCCTTGCTAGGTACCCAAAAGAATCCACACCCATATCCTACAGAGATATGTCACATCATCAGGTATTTAGTTATTTACTTTGCAAAATTGTCAAGATATGGAATCAGTTTGGAAGTCTATGAAAAGATATAATGGGGTTTTGTTAAGTCATAGAACAGAAGTATATTGCTTACAGGAAAAGGGATAGAACTAGAATTCATCCCACTAAGCAAAATTAGCCAGATTCCACATGACAAATAATACATACACATTCCATCTATATCTATATCTACATCTATATCATCTATATCTATATATTTATATCTATATTTATATCTATCTATCTATTTATCTATCTATCTATCTATCTATCTTACAGGGTAAGAATTTGAAGGGGGGCTGGAGAGATGGCTTCGTGATTAAGGTGCTTGACTATGAAGTCTACGGACACAGGGTTGTCTCCCCAGATCCCATGTAAGCCAGATTCACAAGGTGGTATACATGTCCAGAGTTCATTTGCAATGGCTAAGCACCTAGCTTGCCAATTCTCACTCATTAAAAAATAGAAGTTTGGGTTTGATGAGAACATTTTCATACAAGTGTATCATTCACTTTCACCATGTACTTCCCCATACCCTTTGACACTGTCATTTCTCTCACATTATTTCCCTTCATTCCCCTAAGCAGATTTGTTCCTAATTTTAAATCCTGTATCCATAAATGCTCTTATGTGCTGTAAAATATCTTAGACCTATAAATGAGAGAAATCATGGAATATTTGTACCTCTTAGTTACTTAATATGATTATATCCAGTTGCATCTCCTTGCCTGCCACATGTTTTATGTGTGAATAAAATTCCTCAGGGTATCTGTACCTCAGGGTCTCCATTCATTGCTCTGCTGATGATTGCCGGATGATGAGATGGATCCATAACTTAACTTTGTGAATTATGCTGCAAAAACATTGATGTATCATTGATGCTGGTTTTGTTATGTTGACTGTGAGTGCTTCAGGTAAGTACCATGAGTGATATCACAGAGGCATGTGGTAGATCTATATTTAATGTTTGAGGAACCTCCCTATAGATTTTCAAAGTACCTTTACTAATTTATATATCTTCTAGCTTTTTTAAAAAAAAAATTACAAGGAGGTAGAAAAAAAGAGAAGAGAGAAAGAATAAGAATGAATGAGAATGGATGTGACAAAGCCTCTTGGTACTACAAACTCCAGATGCATGTACAATTTGATGCATCTGGCTTAAGTGGGCACTGGAGAATCAAGTGCCTTTAAGCAATGAGCATCACTCCAGTCCCCTATCTACCAGCTATTTTTAAACATTTGCTGTTTCTATATTAACCAGTAAAAAGGCTAACATGTTCAGCCTCCTTGTAAATGTTTTACAAATTCTGACCTGACTCTCACACAACTCTCACTTTTCCAAGACAAGCCTACTTATCTAGCCTAATAATTCCCCTCATCTATTACTCCTTAGCACTTCTAACTGAGGATGTAGCTCTAGGGTTGAGGTACTTTCCCTTTGCCACGATCTCTATTAAAAAGCCTATTTTCTCAAAGAAAAACTTGGCCCTTAGTTCTATCCTCCTTGTCAAAATTCACCCATCATATTATTATATGCCATTTTATTTTGTTTTGGTGTATATATGCATAACAATATTTTTATAATAAATCATTAGTAACTCATTTGTTTCTTGGGCACATTTCCCCTTCGAATTTTTTTTTTCTAGTGACAATTCCTTTCACATATGATGTAATTTTATATATTAGTAAAATTTATTTGCAATTCTCAGTTTTATATGTGTTACGACACTTAGGGATTTCTAACTAATTTACTATTAACATTTGGCCACAATTTAATCTAGTTTTAAATATCATTTTATGATTATTTAGAAAGAACAGATAAATTAATCTTTGGGAAGACATTTCATTATAAGTCAAAATCCTCAAATGAAAATTCATAGCAATAGGTCTTCTAAATTTACTTTTAAAGGGAAAAAATTACCATATGTTTAGAGCAGCAACTCAATCCAAGTCCAGACAATATTGTGTGCCTAACAGATTGGAGTTTTATCACAAATATGTTGGTTAGCTAATGAATTCATTTGAGTGTAATTTAGCTTCTGGATTGTAGCAGACCGGTTTCTGTATGAAATTATGGTTTGGAATGATCACTTGTTGGCTGGTGAGTCAAACAATCCTGTTTGTATGTAGAAAATCCCATGTTCATATGGTGGGAATGGCAATTGTAAAAATATTACTCACAGGAAATGGATAGTGTAAATTTTGTGGGAACTTAGTAAGTTGGCTGGCAACATATTTTGTCATATACAAATGGATGGAATGTTTTATGTATCACACACAAGACTAAATCTTATTTTCTTCATCAATTATCAAAAAGATATGGAACTATGTCCTTTGGGTATTTCTTTTAATATTTTACCTTCTTAATTTACAGTAAATATTAAAGAAACATTTGGTTATTTTCTGTTAACCCATTTTTTCATATTTGTAATATATGAAATACTGACATGGCATGACTTTTATGAAGTAGTGGCCAAATTAATGCAACTTCCCACTCGTGTCTTGAAAACTACATAGTTTTGTGAAAGAGAAGGGAAGTTTGGCACTACTTAAACAGCCATTTTACTGAAATTCACAAACAGATTATGCACATGACTACTGTAGTCAAGCAGATTACCATTGACATTATATAAACAGAAGCCATCATTAGAGACTTTTATTTCTAACAATGAAAGTATTATCTTGAAAAATATCCTTCACATTAAATATCCACAAATGCTCACTCATTAAGATTTTAAGTAATTACAATTTTGAGATTTTAAGTAATTATAATTCTATAATATAGCATGAAAATAATCAATTTTTAAATTTAAGACCTATATTTTATTATAAAAATGTGCTGCCCACTAATAACTAAACACCTGAAGTAACAATGGTGTATTCCCCACTACTGGATTCTTCATTTTTGTTTGTGTTGACAGTGAAGTGATGCCTCTCACAATATTCAGGATGCAGTGCAGTTTTGTAAAAACCCGTGACAAAGAGAAAATTATTCAGCTCATTTTAATATAAAAAGGAAGAAGTAATTTCTGTCACTGTGTTCTTTATTTCCTCACCCTAAACCCTGTCAGTCACCAAGGCTCCAAAGTAGCTGGAGGACATTTAAAAAAGTTACTGGATATCTTTCCTTGTGCCAAAGAGTCTCCTAAGCCTTAGTATGTACAAGTATAGTCAATTCATAGTCATTGCTTCCAAAAGTAATTAAAAATGTTGTTCCTTGTGACACAAAATCTTTCTTGGTAGGTTCCACATGAATGATTCCATGATGAGGAGACTGGGAACAAGTTACTACAAAGGATTTTTGTGGTGGTTTGATTCAGGTGTCCCCCATAAACTTAGGTGTTCTGAATGCTAGCTCCCCAGCTGATGGATATTTGGGAATTAATGCCTCCTGGAGGGAGTGTATTGTTGGGGGCGGGCTTATGGGCTTTATAGCCAGTTTCCCCATGCCAGTGTTTGGCACACCCTCCTGTTGCTGTGGTCCATCTTATGTTGGCCAGGGGGTGATGTCCACTTTCTGCTCATGCCATCGTTTTCCCTTGCCATCGTGGATCTTCCCTCTTGAGCCTGTAAGCCAAAATAAATCTCTTTCTCCCAGAAGCTGCTCTTGGTTGGGTGATTTCTAACAGCAATGAGAACCGGACTGCAACAGTAAAGTGGTACCGAGGAGTGGGATTGCTGCTAGACACCTGACTATGTGGCTTCAGCCTTTTGTAGCTGATTTTCAAGAGGAATGTGGAAGGAGTTGAAACCTTGGCCCAAGAGATGCCTTGCAGTGCTGTAAGTACAGCTTGATGGTCTATCCTGGTCAGAGCTGAAAGACCTGAAGCCAGTAAGAACTATGGACTGTGAGGTTTGGCTCATGAGGGTGAGAAAGAGCTGTGCTTGGACTGGGCTAGCAGTTTGTGTAAGAAGCTTGCTCTTATGCCCGTGTCCTGAGAAGTTGTGCAGGGTTGCTTTGCTTAGAAATGAACTAGTTTGTGCAGAGGGATATGGCACAGAAAGAAAAATCTTTGGGTGAACTGTTGCCTGTTCAGCTGCAACTGAGAGATTACAACCTTTGAGACTGGGCTAGCTGACCTGCGCTTGGGCAACAAGAAGAATGTAGACTCTTTTGAAGGGACCTGAGTGCTCAAGGAGTGTCCTATTCGTCAAAGTCTGCTTTATTCCCCCCTGGATTAACAAATTGGCACCCTACCTGGTATCGTGGAGTATAAGAGATGCTGGAAAGAGGGTCATTGAGTTTGCAACACGGTCTTGTGTTTTGGAAATGGCCATGGGCAGTGTGAAGCGGGTTTGCTGGTTGCCTGCAGATGCCGGGACCATGAGATGGCTGCCGAGGAGCTGCCGGCCCCGATGAAGTTTTCCAGGACTGTGAGTAGCCTAGCTGGAGGGGCGGAATTGGAATGCCAGAGACTTGTTGCTGGTTAGAATTATCAGACTTGAAGATTTATCACTGACTAGAGTTGCTGGACTTGAAGCTACACAGTTTGACGTTTGCCCTGGTTGTTTTAAATCTTGTATTGGTTGAATGTTCCTTTGCTATGCCCAATGCCATCTTTTGCAGTGTGAATATTTATTCTGTGCCATTATGGGTTTTTTGAGGTTATATTTTGGTATTATGGCTCAGATCTTGGACTATGGGATGTATGAACATCATTGGGATTGATAAAAACTATGGGGACTTTTAAAGTCAAACTGAATGCATTGTATTTTACACCATGTATGGATATCAGTTTATGGGGGCCAGGGGCAGAATGTGGCGGTTTGATTCAAGTGTCCCCCATAATTTAGGTGTTCTGAATGCTAGCTCCCCAGCTGATGGATATTTGGGAATTAATGCCTCCTGGAGGGAGTGTATTGTTGGGGGCAGGCTTTTGGGCTTTATAGCCAGTTTCCCCATGCCAGTGTTTGGCACACCCTCCTGTTGCTGTGGTCCATCTTATGTTGGCCAGGGGGTGATGTCCACCTTCTGCTCATGCCATCGTTTTCCCTTGCCATTGTGGAGCTTTCCCCTCGAGCCTGTAAGCCAAAATAAATCTCTTTCTCCCAGAAGCTGCTCTTGGTTGGGTGATTTCTAACAGCAATGTGAACCGGACTGCAACAATTTTGGATCACATTGAGCATCAACTCAGGAACCTCACAATGATTGTTGCCAAAAAGCAATGCCTATCACCGGGGGGGGGGGGGGGAGTTTTAATAGTTTTTGAAATAAGTGCATATTACTTACTAAATGTCAATAACAATAAATGCCATCTGTTTTTAATTTTTTTGCAGGTATTCATTAAGTGGATGTACACAGTTTGATCTGAATTACAGTTTGAGTAAAGGATATCTGAAAGGACTCATGAATCATGCTGCATATTTATCTGAAGAATGAAAACTGGGCCCTGTCCATGAGAATGAAAGAGGATATGCATGGTTTGACAGAAGTGTCACATTCACGTCTATATGCAACGTTCAATGGAAGGCAAATTCCACATTGAAAAGATAAAAGAATGAAACAGACATGGTATACAAAAATATTGCTATATGTTCATGAGGTGCACAAAGGTGATAAGAGTGATGGAGAAATAAGATGTTAAACTTAATATGGCTTCAGTACCTCAGAGGCACTACTAATTGGGGTATTCCATGCAAGGAAGGCTCCAAATCTGTCATAGTAGTAACTGTCCTCTCATTTACATTTACATTGAACTCTGCAGTTCACATGATTCTTTCATATATATAATACTCATAATAAGCCCAACTTCTATAGCAATATTGTATACATATGAAAACATACCCATATGTATGTTTTCATATGTATACAATACATACATATATACATCCTACTATGTATAAACACAGGTTTATTTTAAAAGTATGATGAATTAAATATGGATAATAATAAATATCAGGTGTTAAGTCCTTCCTACATACTGCTGCAATGTTTCATTGGTATTGGGTATAAAATTATGAATTATGTCCATAAAATTGACTGATCATATTGCCTTCCATAATGCAAAGGGTTTCACGTAATCAGTTGAAGGATTGGATAAAATAAGACCAGTGTAGTCAAACAAAGCTGAATTGCCAGTAGACTGTTTTCAGATTTCTGATGTATTTTCTGCCTTTCTGAACTTCCAGAATTCTAGTGTTTCAACTAAAACATGATATTGACTCTCCACAACCGTATGCCTGACATCTCCCACTAAATATTTTAGACACACAACCTCTGTAGTCATATTATTTTAGTATCTCTCTATATAAATTTTCATATATACATGTATTTTTCCCCCTCTGAAGGGTCACAATTATTCCACTTTCTTTGTTCTCAATATGCACACTGAACCTGGATAAATTGCGCGCATTAAAAATGTATGTAATTGGGCTGGAGAGATGGCTTAGTGGTTAAGCGCTTGCCTGTGAAGCCTAAGGACCCCAGTTTGAGGCTCAATTCCCCAGGATTCATGTTAGCCAGATGCACAAGGGGGCTCACACATCTGGAGTTTGTTTGCAGTGGCTGGATGCCCTGGCGCGTCTATTCTCTCTCTCTCTCTCTCCCTCTTTCTTTCTCTGCCTGTTGCTCTCAAATAAATAAATAAATAAAATTAAAAAATGTGTGCAATTGATTAAAATGCATGTGTACATCCATGCTTATATATATATATATATATATATATATATATATATATATATATATATATATATATACATGATATAAATGTACATATAGATGTACTTGAACAACTTGGTTTTTTGGTGGGGGGCTCATACCTTTTCCTTGTGGCAATTCTCAGTCCTCTCAGAAAACTCTGAATTGATAAATGGTCACAAGAAGAGGCTGACAGAGCCAGGCATAACCCATTCTGTTTCCTTGCGACAATGTCAATAAATTATAACAAGGAACTGAATGAACACACACAGTATTCTCTGTCTGTGCTGCCCCATTATGTCTTCAGAAGAAAATAAGAATTCCTGCTAGCCAGGTCTTATTATTCCTGATGGTGAACAGAGAAGCTGACTCCTTAAGGACACAAATGAGAATTAAACTGGTTAAGTAGATGTCATCACAGTCACTCATTTTTGGTACAAAGGAAGGTCAGGATTTCACTCAAGAGGGAGAAGCTGTGTGTTCAGGTTGTGTCCATATAAATGAAGCCTCTGTGTCTATCCTTCCAAAATCATGGCTCTGAAACCCAGAATCCAGATTTCAAGGTGTTCGGGCAAAATGTATTTCATCCTTACAAGATCTTTATTTTTGTTTGATTTTTATTCAATTTCAGCATTGGGAGAGGAGAAACAAAACACCTCAGTCATGAAAGCATTGTTTCTGACCAGTCTGCCACAGCCTAATGGTATGTCTGAGAAAGAATGAGCCACAGGGCCATGTGTGTTACTTTAGCCGTGGGAAATAAAACAGACCTTCCCACCAGCACTTCTCCAAATTCCATCCAATTATGATGGCAAGGGGTTAAGTAACTTGACTCAAATATCATGATTTCTAGGTAGTCATGTTTTGACTGATTGACTCAGAAACCCAGGTCTTTTAAACTATAATACAGTAGTTATTAAACCACTTTGCTTCTCCTTGCTAGAATAAATACCTATGGACAGGAAGTATTGTTTGCTGCAATATTTCCAGCTCATGGATAATGCTCAACAATTTAATAAATAGTTGTCAAATGAACATAAATTTAAGCCAGTTTGAAATGGCTCTAGTGTTTCTTTGTTTTTTTTTTTTTTTTTTGCTTTATCTCTGTGTATATGGACACGCACATGCATGTACACCTGTATATGAATAAATGCTATACCTGCTCAATATAATGTAGGAAATTATTTATCATTTTGCTTTCTAACATACATAATTTTTATTGATTCCTGGTAGTTGAAATTAACAAGAACACAAAGTAATACTTTTTAAGCAAAATAATGGACTTTGTATAAAGTTCCTGGTTGATTCAGGGGTTAATTCCTTCCTCTATGTCACTCTCTTGGCCACAGGTCACTGAGCAGTTCTTACATGAAAAACAGAACCATGTTTATGTAAGCTCTTATCCATACGAGGATGTCAGAAATAATGACTCAGTGTTCCAAATACAGTTAATGGCCTGTGAATTCTACTGCTATCAAGATAGAAATAAAATAAAATAGTCAACTTTGAACTTTAAACCCAGGCTAGTATATTCCTCTCACTATGGTGTGAGAACCAATAGGGTACCAATAGAAATAGAAATACATAGGTATAGACCTAGATGATGTGGCCATAAGTACATAAAGAGACTTAGTACAGTTAGCTCATTTAGCTACAGAGACTTAGATGACCCAACAGCTGGGATCAGCAAGCTGAACCCAAGCGAGCCAAAGGGGAAGTTGTCCTGTGTGCCAGAAACCAGGATGCCTGATGGTCTAGGCTCCTGTCTAAGAGTCCACAGTCAGAAGACCAAAGAAAGGTCAGTGTTGCAGGTCTAGTCCAAAGGTAGGGTAATAGTAATGTTCTGTCACGGAGTCAGTCAGAAAGACTTGCCTTTTCCATATGGGGACATTTTTTGTTAGATTAAGGTCTGAGTAGACCCAGACCACTCACATGAGGGAGTGCAATTCATTTCTCTTATTTTACCAATTCAAATATGAATCCCATCTACAAATTACTTTTTAGATGTAGTCAAATGATGCCTAATTAAATGTTGGGGCAAGCATGAGCCTGGCAAACAGAATTCACCATTATGAGTTATCTTTCCTCTTATTCCATTATGCAGTTTCTTTTACCGTAAGTCCATTTAGTCATGGAAGAGCTTGCTACGCCAATGCTATAAAACTTTATCTCTGCAAAGAAAACTTAAGCCTATCTTTAAATGTCAACCTTGAAATGTATTGCATTAGGACAAAATCAATGCATTTCAATTTACTTTTGGTAAATATCTCCTATATTTGAAGAAAATAAAACTGCTGAAGTTCTGTTCTACGTAGTTAGTAATATTGCATTTCTTTTAAATGATGTTTAATCTTATGAGAAGATACTTTTCTTTACATTAATAACATAGTGTGTGTATGCATGCATACATATGTGAGTGTGTGTCCAAATTCTTGAAATTAAAAAAATCATTTTCCCCATATTTTTCAGTATTTTATTGGACTATTGTTTTATTATTTACTCAAGATAAACAAAGTCACATACTCTGACCTTAAACAATAGGTCACATAATTGAAGAAATTGTATTGTCTAATACTTTTACTATCTGATAAATAAAATACAATTTTCCTCTCATAGTATAATTACATATTAACACACACATGCAAGTACACGTGTGTGTATGTGTGTAAGATAGTTTCAGTAGGTAATTACTAATGTATCAAGTAAGATTTGTTTTTCTTTTCGGCTAAACAACCCTGTCATGTGATTCCAGTCTTTTCCAACAGAGAAAAAAGTAATAATCCTCTTAGCCCATGACTCCAGAGGCAGAGCTCAGGGACTTGCTCCTTCTCAAAAACTTGCCCTTGACAATGGGCTCTCTGTGGAAGAAACAAGTCAGTTTGGTGAAATGTCATCTTTTTTGTTTGTCTTTTACAATGTGTAAGCCTGGAATGCTCCTGAAGTAGAAGAGCCAGGGGCACTGCTGGCATGATCATAAGGTCACCAGCACCATCACACGTGCCAAAACCAGGAAAGCAGGTCTTAACTATTCAATATCAGAGGAAAAATATCCAATTGTCTGTGTGCCAGTTTCTTAACTATAATAATTATGTGAAATTATTCTACTAATCAAACCCATGCTCATTTTTGCCACATTTCCCCATCTCCTGAGATCTTCTCAAGCTAGGAAGCTCCTATTTAAATGCTACATGTGTGTTAGGTATTAACTAAATATCAAGAAATGATTGTACCTGGTTTTCACTGAGAGCTTGGGGTACTATGGAGAATTTTCAAATAAAGTAGATACTTCCAGCACCCTGACCTCAAACAGAACTTTAAGCTGGATGAAACTCTGATTTGGTAGTAACGTTTTTAGTAAGCAGCTCTTTTAAAATGTGTAATGCAACTGATGAGTCTCCAGCAAGTACTTGTAGCTACCAGTACCACTATCTTAATACAGATAATTGGGATGCATCCTAGGGCTACCCAAGGTCATTATAATAGAGTTGTGAAGATGAAATGATCTATGACTGTAACTATTTATTAAATGAACAATAATACAAACTTGCTATTCAATAAAATTTGAAAGACATTTTCTATAGAAATCTAAGAATCACCTTTAATTGATTCTACTTAATGAGGATATGTTATGAGTACATTAATGTGATATTGTACTTGGGGAACTCAATGATTCTAGTTAACTTGGTCAGCTTTTCCAACTCAATTTCCAACAAGGTGAATCCTAGACATGCTACCTACTCTAGCATTTTTTTTCAAAATATTCTTTTGGGAAGGGTAAATTTAATTTTATTCTGGCTAATTATTTGTATGAAAGAGATGGGATATTGGCAAAGCCTATATAAAAATTCCTGATCCTCATGCTTAGTCCTTAATCTAATGGCAAACCAGGCAGTTGTGGGTCATGTACCATGCAGGTTGAACATAGTCACATAGTTACTTTTTCCAATTCTATTATGAGAAGTACAACAAATCCTTGGTTAGACTGATTCTCTTCAAGGAATCCTCACAGAGTAGCCCACGTGGATCAAAATGGAAAGTGGAAAGGGTTTTAGTAAATTTCTTTAAAAAAATGGCTATGTCCCTATTATACCTGGCAGTACTGGTCAAAACATGTGGGTGGTAACAGATGTGATTAAAAATAAAGGTATATGCAAACATTGAACAGTGATGAAACATTTGTGTGAAGATATACAATCATAGAACTTGGAGACAATAAATAGCTTAGATATAAGGAGGTATAAAAGAAGAAGACATACTGCTCAGATGCAGACCCATTACTTAGTATAGCAAGGCAATAGAGGAGGGAGAAATATTGTTTTATTTTGTTTTCCTTTCAGAGTCAGCACTAGAACTATTATAGAGGAAAAAAAAAAATAGATTAGGTACTCTAAGCTGTTGCAAATGCATTGAATTAACTGGGCTCTGAGTCCACATATCCTTGCCGGGATTTGATAGAATTTCTACCTAATCTGGTCTAGATTGCTATTAAAAGCAGCAGAAGATTAAATTTCCTACATTTCCCATGTAAAACCCTGGTGAGAACCTCCACTTAGCTGCATTTCTGTAAGCTATTGCTTATCACTCCAAGATCAGACAAATGTGGCCCAGCCAGAACAGGACATACTACACAGTCTTTTTGATGTCATCTGCAACATGATCTTACAGCGGGGACTAAATAAGAACGTTCACACTGAACTGAATATAGGAGGCCTGCGAGGCAGACACGGGCCACGCTGGAGGTGCTCTCAACTTCCATGCCTCACTGATGTAGGCCCACTTTATTTTATTTTTTTTAACAATGGCCAGTAATCAATGATAAATTATCAATGGTTGCTATTCATGTACATGAGCCCTTATTCCTATATTTACTAGGGGAGGCTGAAAATTATTTTTCTTGTGTCACTAATATAATGGTGGTGCCCTTGGTGACAATAAGAAACTTAAATTATTAAAAAAATAAATAGCAGGTTCTGTATTGTTCAGTTAATTAAAGAGAAGTTTCAAAAGGATCCTATACTTAGGTATTTGATACGCTTAACTGAATGGTGACCATCCCCAGCAAGATACAACCATTGGTTGCTATTGCATTGAGAAACTTTTCTTTATAGAGGGAATGTAGTTAAGAATATTGACACAAAACATTATTCTGGTTGAATTACCTGAGTCCTAAATCAATAGTGTCCTTAAGAAGAAAGCAGAGAGAAATTTGACAGATAGAAGAGACACACACATAAAAAAAAAAATGTGCTCAAAAACATTATGCAACTTTGAGGCATGCATTATGTGAGGATTTGTTATAACAACTATGTAAAATTAATAACTCAAGAAAACTCCCCAAGCCAGACCCTCAGAACTCCTTCCTGCTCACACCACAACACGCCCCTCTCCTCTTGGAAAATCTGCCACAATACAAGTGCATGAACAAAATAAGCCTATCACTTGTTTTCCATCTTCTTTTGACCTCTCTTTTGACATAGGGTAAGTAATGTAGCTTCATGTCTCTCTATCACCCTGTTTCCACCTCAGTCTCCTATTCCATTTTCCTTCATACACACAACTTTTTCTTCATCTTCTTCCTCATCTTCTCCTCCTCCTCTTTTTCTGTCTCTCTTGATATCCCTCTATCTCCACCTTCTTCACCTCTTTCTTATTTAAAAATAAAAATTTAAATTTATTTATTTATTTATTTATTTGAGAGCAACAGACACAGAGAGAAAGACAGATGGAGAGAGAGAGAATGGGTGCGCCAGGGCTTCCAGCCTCTGCAAACGAACTCCAGACACATGCACCCCCTTGTGCATCTGGCTAACGTGGGACCTGAGGAACCGAGCCTCGAACCGGGGTCCTTAGGCTTCACAGGCAAGTGCTTAACCGCTAAGCCATCTCTCCAGCCCCTCCTCCTTATTTATTTTCCAGCTCACAACCTGGTTCCCCTCCCTTGCTAACACATCATAAACTGTCGCCCCTCTCCTTTTACCCCCAAAATACTCCCTCTCAAAATCTTTTTTCCAAAAAGCGTATGCATACTCATTTGAGCCCTCTGTTACCACACAGTAGTTCAGACCTATAATCTTGGCAGTTTGGAGCATAGAAACATTTATACAATGAGACCCCGTTTCAAAGAAACCAGGCTTGGAAAGACAGCCCAGTGGTAGATGACTCAGCACAGGAAAGGTCCTATGGTCAATCCCCAGCCTTACAAAATGAAACTTCCTAGAAAGGTAAATAAGCAACTCATTTTGTGTACTTTGTTATCTCAGATAAGATAGGTATTTAATTCCAAAAAAAAAAAAAAAATCACAGGAAATTTGTACCTGATATTTGGTTTACTAATTAGTGACCAAATGTGGACCTCAGAGGCATTCAAGTTATCTCAGGCCCTGGACATGGCTTAAATGAATGACAAACTTGCTCTAATTCCTTCCTTGTAAACTAAGTCAGGGTCTCTAAAATTATGAATATATCCTGCTATTCTTATAGTAGCATCTTTTATGAAGTAGCAATTTCAATTAGAACATTTCAGGAGAAGGTCACTCAAATCTCTCAGGTAGTATTGGTTTATTTCTGGACTTGCTCCCCAGCAAATGACCATGCTAGATGTGAGACCCTTGGGAACTTGTGGAGTTTGTTATGATGAGATGGATCCTTCGCACTGCTGGACGCCTTCCTGAAGGTGACTTTAATTAAATATTGGTTGCATACATTGAGAAAATTTGAAGCTGGTCACTATTGCTCAGGTTAAGAGAAGGGACAACAGAATGAGAAATTGGCTGAAGTTGGGAGAGTATAGCCACCATCACATTCATGGCTAGAAACCTTTTATCTCCCCAGAGTTGCCTCCAAGGGAGGCACTAACTGTACTTTTCTGGTAGTCTTCTCAAGAGGGTTTATGAAATAAAATGGACTTGGAAGGGAAAGATAGTTTCTTCGTGTCTACGGAGGGCAGGTTTACTTATGAGTCACGACTTGAGTACTCCTTCATGGTAGATTTTCGTCAAGATGGCGTCTCCTGCAGTGAGAAGGCTTACTGCCACCGCAACGCTTGGCTTGTCTAGGCAGCGGAGTTCTGAGCGCTCATGCTCCTCACAACACCTGCAGATGCCAGCGACTCTCATGCGTGGTGTTACAGGGATGGTGGCTGTGCCAACTGGAGCACTGTTACAAATAATGCAAATCCTTTCTTTCTGTTAATTTCCATGGCAACTATGTGTAGTAGACAGATTTATGTTTCTGGGTTGAACATGCAAACCAGGTACAGTTTATGGGAGGAAGGAGTTGATTTAAAGCTTACAGATCCTGGGGAACTTCCATCAATGGCAGAAGCTTCCAAATATCCAACTGGAGTGAGACAAACAGCCAGCAAAAGCCAAAAGCTGCAAACAGAAACCTGCACAAGCAGGATCCCCAGAGCTCAGACTTCTCTCCACACCTTTGGGCTAGAATTCAGATCATTCCTAGTGACGTTGCCCCTCTAGCACTAGAGACTTCAGCAGGAATTTTACCCTTTATAAAAAATACCCGAGGATTCAGGGAGTATAATATTCAAAATACCACACTTTATTTAAGAAGTCTGACTGTAAACTTGCTGGGTGTATAAATTCAAAGACACTCAGACGCTTTACTATTCAAGAATATGTGAAACAACAACTGAAAAAGAGATGAATTCCATTATATGCATATACTATCTCATTAAAATCACTCTTAGGACAAAATAGATGAAGAACAAGCTTATAGTTTGTTGTTTTGTGTGTGTGTGCTACTACTATTTTTTTGCCTTTTTCTAATAAACATTTCAATTTATAATAAATTTAGTCTTAACATATGTATATGCTATGGGTTGAATGTTTGTGTACCCCCCTCCCTCCTCCCTATAGACATTTAATACCAGTAATATGATGGTAGGAAATGGAGCCTTTAGAATGTGGGCCATTATAGATGAGATTAGTACCTGACGAAGGGACCAGAAGTAACTAGATGATGTAATTACATTTGAATCCCTTTCCACCATATGAGGAAAATGAGCCCTCTATGGATGACACAAAAGTAAAGATCACTTTTCAAACCATGTCTGTGCTCTTACGAGATACAAAAATCTACCAATAAATTGATTTCAGAATTCCTGACTCTGTAACTGTCCAAACCATATTTACCATCTTCATTAATTACACAGACTTAAGTATTTTGTTACAGCATCATAACTAGAATAAGACATTGCTTGATAAGTGTTATAGCAAAAGTAAATGGCTACTCATGAATTACATATAGGGGACCATCATCAGGTATCTGTATGGAATATGCATCAAGGAAGACATGTTGGATGCTCTTACAATGATTTTAGTTAAGGTGGCACCAGAACATTGTATGTATAATAAAATCAACCATAATTTAAAAGAGTAAAATTATGATAGTCGTAAAATAATTAAATACCACAATATCAAATGTGCTACTTGAATCTAATGAAGTTGTACTACAAAGGGAAGCTTGAGTGTACTGTATAGTATATACTGAATTACAGTAAGCACTCTGTTTTAGACATAAAATATCCTGGTGGTGTAAACCTCTTTGATAGGTTTCCAGGGTGTCAGAAAGATACAGAAAGGTGTGTTTTCTTATGTTGTCACTACTTGGCTTAAAAGTCTGACAAGGGGCACATGAACCATCTGAGATGTTGCCTTTAGTTTCCAAGGGCTTGCATTAATTTTATATTTCTTCCATAAAAAACCATCAAAAACAGTGGCTTAAATGAACAAATTTTATGTATTATTTCATGTGTCAAAGGTACTCTGCAGGCCTCTCTATGCTCCAAATTAAAGTGTGGTTAAGTGTACCTTTATTTCTAGACTTTCACTGAATATCCAATTTCTTAGTTTTTTGGGCTATCTTTGCAATTGTGGTAGGGGGTGTGAGAGGAGCATGTTGTTTGCTATTGAAGATAGTGCTTGGCTTGCTTGGCTTTCTTAAATTTTTTATTATATTTTATTCATTAGCATACCTAGCTTGCAATATGATAATGGCATTTTCAAATCCAATTTGTGTTAGTTGATTTTATTTTTAAATTCACTGGCCATAATTCTGAGTCTTCATGTCACACAGTTTTCACTTTCTCTTGTCTTCTTTTGATCAGCCAGGACAGTGTCTTCCTTTTAAAATTGTGCCTGTGTGAACCAGAACATCTGGCGATATGTCTCCACTCTGGATAGACGAGGTGTTGTTCTAGCCAAAGTGTATGCTGAGGCGGAACTGCAAAAGTGATAGCTCGGGGGTTGTGTTCTGGCAGGACAGGGTTGGAATGTGGAGGATGGTGTCTTCATAACTGCATTAGTTCTTTTATCTGGGGACTGGTTACCCTACTCCTGAGCTGGGGTTACTCACTAGTGGGGGTGGGTTGATGGCTTTTAGGTAGTCTTCGTTCCCAACTTGTCTTGACCTCACTACATAATGTGTCCATGTTCACTTCTGCTCGGTCCCCTCTGCTTTCCACAAGGAGTGGATGCTCTTACCCAAAAATATAAGAGAATGTGGTCATCCTGACCTGATAAGACTTCTAGAACTGTGAAATCAAATAAGCCAATTTCTCTTAAAAATTTCCCATCTTCTAGCATTCTGTTACAACAGCAGAAAATAGCATGAAATCTTCCACATCTCAAAGCACATAGCCTTCGTTATGCATGCAATTTCATTCTTCTTTTTATATAAAACATATATGTTACAGATTGGGACACAAGACACTATTAGGATAGTGTGTTATCTTGCCTGTGACACACACTCTTTGACAGTTTATATTGACCCCAGAAAGAGTTAAGTCTGGCAATAGCAATGATAGAAATTAATTAAACACATAAAACCAGCTTTTATGTTTAGATCCATTTTTCTTATATTTGGTATTATTAGCACTCATATGCTTGAGAGAGTCTGGCTTAGGTGTGATGTGATCCTTCCAAGATTCTTTTATTCCAGTATGTAATCATTATTGGAATTTTACTCAGGTCATAAACTTTATAGAAACACTCGACTGAAGTTAATAGCCGAAATACTTAAAAGTTTAATTTATTAGATTCACAAGTACTATTTAAGTACTTGAGAAGATTTATTAGAGTACTTAATGAGAAAACCAGATTTAATATGTAAATGCATTATAAAATTTTAGTGAATTTGTCTAGGTTTGCATATTATAACACATATTAATCATAATACCACTTAAAGTGCTTATTAAAATATCTTAGTTTTGTAAATACAAGAGTAATATTTATAATGGTTAAACAAACACTTAAGAGGAATGTAGTTTGGAGCTTAATAATTTGCATTAATAGAATAAAATTCAATTTTAAATAAAAATTAGTATGTGATTAGTGCATGTTTTCTGTGTGTAGAGTACAGACCCATGCACACATTGAAAGCAGGTTACAATAAATGCTATGTACCTTCATTGGTTTACAAATGTCATTTTCTAGCCAGGAAGACAATAGGAAAGGAGAAAGAGGTCAAGATAGGTCTGATAGGAAAAATAAGTAATTGGCAGTGAAAGAGACAGGTTAAGTGCTTCAAACCAAAAGAGCAGTTTGTAAACAGAGCATTGTTAGGGCTGAGGGGCTGTCTGAGTAGATAAAGTGCTTGCCTCACCAGCCAGAGAACCTGAGTTTGATTTGTAGAACCCACCTAGCCTATTTAACAAGCCAGAAGGCAGAGAAGGCTTCTATAATCACAGCATGCTGAGGCTGAAGGCCAGATGGGAGGCAGAGACTGGAGAACTTCCCAGAATCTCATAGTGAGCACGAAAAATAGCAATAGCTGAGCAGGGAATCTCAAGAGAGAATCCCTGCTTCAAAGGAGGTGGAAAGGCAAGAATGGGCCTAAAGTGGCCCTGTGATCTCTATATGTGTTCTTTGTCATACATGCACCTCCACTCTCGTGGACTTGTGCACCAAAAAGTTATACAAGGATGTGCTTCTCACTTATCAATGAGGAGTTCTGTCTGCTAAGGTAATTCAAATAATCCATTACAATTGAAAAATGATAAACAGAAAAAGAACACTAGGATGTATTTTAAATATTATATTTTTAATTCAAATATACGTGCATGTGTTCATTTGATACTTTGTGTGTTGAAATTCAAATATTTTAATGCTATATAACATTCTTCATATCATGTCCACTGTTCATGACCTTCACACTCCCATTTTTTTTTTCTTAGGAGTGGAGATCTAATTATGCCTTTGTTTAGCAATATATGTCCATTTAATCTTCTTTTTTTAATTTTTACTTTCAGGTTCACTTGATTCATGAGCTCAGCTTTGTTACAACTTTCTATTATATTGCAGCATAGGGAAATACGTTGGCTAGGCTGTATAGGGAGGATGGAACCCCAATGAGAGTAACTTTCTCTTGGCTAAATGCTGGAATTTTCTTTGGACCTGCAGAAAATATCTAGGCCATTATACTTTACCACAGGTCAGAAATATCAGAAGCTCCCGACCTTTCCTTATCTCTGCCCTCTTTGAAGCCTTCCCAGCCCCTTCTTGGACAGATTGTCCTTTACCTGAGAACCTGACTCCAGACACGTGGCACCAGGACTAAATTGCTTAAACCAACCCCCAATCCATGGATCTCATGAAACAACCTGAGCTGAGTCTCAAGATCAGCTTTAAATTCCCTCTTGTCTCTTTGGATAAGAGCTCTGCCTACTTATCATCTGGGTCATTACAAAAAAAAAAAAAAAAAGGATCATAACATACATTTGACTTTGGCAAAGTTAAAACTGATATGATGATAACAGAAGGGTTGGCTTGGAGGAGGAAAATTAAGAGAAATCAGGATATACACATTTGTAATTATAAATTATAAAGGGATTGAAAATCCATGATGAATCCAATTGCAGAGATGAAATGAAGATCGTTTTTAAAGACTCACTCTACATTTTGTTATGAATGGTAGACTGGGGGTAGGAGAAAAGAACTTCAGAAAAGAAGCAAGAATCAGATAATTTAGGTTCTTGTATGCCTTGTTAATGTTGCAGGAGAGAAGAGAGAAGTCCAGGAGGGCTCAGATCCCCTAAAGACAGTGGCTCTCAAAAAAAAAAAAAAAAAAAATCTCAAATCAACAAGCAAGTGCTTTCAAGTTCTTGTCTTTAATTAGCACATAATTGAATAAAAACACAGGCATGAAGAGGGGTAAAACAAGAAACATTTATTCAGGCAGAATTGGTGTCAGGAAAAAAAAAAAAAAAAAGCAAAACTACCAATCCAAAAAAAAAAAAAAAAAAAAAATCCAGCCAGGATAGGAAGTAGGAAAGGAAACACTGGGAAAACCGATCTCATGTGGAGGCTTGGATCATGTCCTTTTATACATTAGCCATCCAATTAAGATGAGGCTTGTTGCCAAGCTCAACTACAATGGAGCTTGAATGGTTAGTGGGTCCAGAAAGAAGGCAGACGCGTGAAGGGCTCGCCCTCAGAGAGTAGAAGCCTGGGAAAAGGTGAGCGAGCTGCATTGTCTCCATCAGATGGAGCTGTGGTTTCTCCAGGGCAGGGCAGTATTTGTATTCCTTTGGGCTGTGTCCCAGCTTGCTAGCTGAGAGAGAAAGCTCTCTTGCTCCTAGTCTGTGATCAGTGAATAGATTAATGCGAAGGAAATGTCTTACCGGGATGTGCTTTGTTCATATTATCTCATCTGCAGCCACTAGCTCTGTGTTTTGGACAGAGAACCAAAACAGCAGCTCTGATGCCCTTAATGAAGGAAGTGGCAGCAAGGGAGAGAGCTTACCAGTACTTCCCAGAAGGAAATCCTAACAAAGAAGCCTGGCTAACCACCAAAGCAAGCAGTACTCCCTACGCAAGATAACTTAGAGGGCTGTTTTCATCCTCTTGGACCTTAAAACCTTATTCGACCAATCTCTCTTCCAGAGATAGAGTGATAGGATAGAAATAGCTTTCCAACCAAATATCTATTACCAAAACTTTATTTTTGTGCATGTATTAAGATAGATGTTGGTTTTGTGGCTTAATCACTCAGTGCATCATAACTCATACATCCCCTATGAAGTCATTATAATATACTACAATAAAAGCACTATCACATTGGAATTTAAATAACAAAAAAATTAATATGGGATTGGAAAGAAGAAAGTATGAAACAACAACAAATTAACAGTATGTGTGACTTCAGACTAGTTGACATTTTTAAGTTAGCCAGGCTGTAAACTCATTAGCAATATTCCTGCCCTAAACTGTCTCTTTTTTTCTTACATTTTGTCTTTTTTGTTGTTTCTTTCTTCCATCTTTTTTTTCCTTCCTTCCTTCCTTCCTTCCTTCCTTCCTTCCTTCCTTCCTTCCTTCCTTCCTTCTCACTCTTTCTTCCTTTATTTTCCCCTTCTTTCTTTTTTTTCTTCTTACTACTTCTCTCTTTTCTTCTTTCTTTACCTCTTTCTAGTTTGCACACTAAAAGTAAATTAAAACTAATCCACTGGTAAAGTGTTCTATCACCCTGTTCCCAAGTCAAAGGCTGCTCATGGTTTATAGCAGGAAAACAGAAGTATAGAAGTGGGCTCCTCACATTCACTGTGGTAGTATCTCTTAGGGATTTCTTGATAATTTATCTGGGAATGTTTGCTTCTCCATGCATGGTTAAAGAACTTCAATTCCAGGTACATGCTTTTATTTTTTCTTTCTTTCTTTCTTTTTTTTTTTTTTTTTGTTTTGCAGAATAGATTCAAAACTATCAGACGTATAGTCCATCTCAAACATGACCTTGCATGTAAACAACTGCTGATTATTTAAAGCCAAATTGACATTCTATTCATGCATGTTCTACCACTGTATATCAGTAAATTAAAATTCAGTATAGTAACAAGTAAAATATTAGTGAAGGGTATTTGTTATAAATGAATGTAATATTTTGTAGTTACTAGTTTTGTTGCTTTTAAATTATATCTAAATTTCTGTATGTGCCAAGGTATAAACATACTATTTCAAATATCTTCTGTTGTTCAGAACAGAAAAAAAAAAGATTTTCTTTGTTTACTTCGAGACCCCCCCTTTGATACACTTCTTCAGAGTATATGGAAGATCTTTGGTGGAAATTCTGTGGCTTCCCAGAACCCACCGACTCAAAATTTATAGCTGGGTTTGGCTCAAGAAGTACAAACCATCCAATCCCACAGACATTAAATGATTTTAGACCAGAGATAGCCTTTTATTTCCTTCCAAATAATAGTTTTTCTCAGTCTCCAGTCTTTATGTTCTAGGAATAATTTGTATGCAAATAGGTTTCTTCTTATAAACCTACATTCCCCTCAGATGAGGCTCACAGAAGATTTCAAAGGTGCTTTTGGCTTGCTGACAACAAGTATATTTTGTTAAGAAAGGCTGGAACTCACAAAAGCTTCTTACAAAAGCGAAACTGGTTTCAAGGCCTCTGAGCTAATCAGGGAGAATTAGTAGGAAGGTGGGAGGATGATCAATGGCCCCTTATAAAGTGTTGAGAATATCATGGTGATTTGCTTTCTCTCTTGGCTTGAAAGCCCTGACCTACTAATTAGGAACCCTTTCCTCAAACTAGTGTTAATTTGTTACTTTACCCCCATGGGAAAATTTCATAGCTGGAAGTCACACATGTTAGAATACTTGAAGATATTTAACTTGAAACAAAAAGTAAACTAGAAAGATATGAGATGATAAAGGAAGGATTGTTCAACAATGTGTTCTGTTTGCATAGAAGCCTTAGAAGCAATGATCTTTGGAATAAGAGACACTCTGGGGCCAGGGTATCAATTTTTGATCATTTGACATATGATGTGAATCCTGTGGATGATTAAATCCATCTTCTACTCTAAGCATGAAGCTTAATTGTATCAAAAATGCTCAAGTACTGTAGGCTGCTTGGGCCTGATTGACAAGGATAGTATTTACTGTCAGGTTCCATTGAAGCCTGGCTCCTGCATGCTCTCCAGCTTTCAAATGTCAGACAGTGTGAATGTTAGAACCATCTCGTGGGACAGAATTTCCCAAACAACACTGGTGAGGTGTGCAGCTTAATGTGCTGTTTAGGTTTTGGGAAGCTGACTGCGATGGTATCAGCAAGAGAAATGGCAGGAAATGACTTTGGAAAATGACCTTTGATTATCACGTAGAATACAACTTTCAGGTAATAGTAGCCTTCTTTATTACATACTATTTTTATTTCCAAAGGGGACAAAATGCTTTTCACAAAGTCAACATATTTAGAAAACTTCAAACACCTATAACAGATTTCAAATACATTTAAAAATTTCAAATTGTATTTCTTTTAAATTTAAAAGTGTTATTTGAGAAAATCTGTTTGAGAATTTAGTTTTACTATGTAAAAGTATTGAAATAAATTCATGACAATTTGAAGATTACCACATTAGAATTTTCATGACCATACATATTAGTTATTACAAATATATATATATATATATATATATATATATACACACACACACACACACACACACACACACACACACACACACACGGTACTCTTATGTGTATTAAATCACTGGATACTTACAACAACCCCAAGCTCTAGGTTTGTTATTACCTCCATTTCTCAAGTAATGAAATTTTAAGTAACTTGCTCAAAGTCATGCATAAGTACTTCTCGGAAATTTATTCCAAGTTTTCTTCTGAGGCTGTATATCAGAAATTATATATAATTATCATGATCATGCTTCCATGTGCTCATTTTATTTGCAGAGCTCCCTGAATCCTTTTATTAGCAATGTGTGGGTAATGGAGTCACTGCTCTAAGCATGAAACATGTCAGCATGGAAGGGAGTCAAATCTGTTTTCCTATAAAGTTTCAATAACTTAGACTATCACACAGCCAGCAAGATAAACAATATTCAGTATGTAATCAATGTGGAAGCATGAAGCAAAGAAGGTCACCATTCCAAACTTACAAAAGGGGCAGGAACTTGGTCTTCTGGGGGATGGAACAGCGCAGGCCAAGGTCTCCCAGGTAATAACCACCAGTGATCCTCTGCACCTGTGGGAGATGTCAGAAGGCAAGCTCCTCATGCTCAGAGGGAGGGCAGCACGTGGATCATTTCAGATGGAGAATCCACCCCTGCTCCCTTTACTAAGGGACATTAGATGCCACGCATGGTGTGTGTGTGTGTGTGTGTGTGTGTGTGTGTGTGTGTGTATACAGCTTTTCAAAGCTTCTCCTGTATGCACAGAGATCTGTGCTTGCTCTGAATAACGAAGTATAAATATGTCAAACGTAGATTCCAGATAGAGTGTTCTACTGTTTTAGGCTGGAAAATATTCAACTTCTGCATTCACTGCACTGTAGCTCAAAGTCTTCTATGGAGACAGACAGGTTTTCATTCTCCACTTGTTTCATGTAAAATGGAGCCTTGGTGAGTAGTAATTTTTCTGTGCAGAAAAACCTGACATCATTGTATCTCACAATGCTGTAATCCTGAGAAGAACTTAAAGATACATTTTTTTCCCCTGAATTGTTCTCAATTTAGACAGTGATTTCACAGATACTTCCTTTAAAAAGAGACCAATTGACACTGTAATAAAATTAAAAAGCAAAGATGTTCTGGTTATTTAACACAAACAAAAGTGAAATCCAAACATGATAGTAAAAATTAAACATAGTTATTTTATGCCAGTATTTTGTATTATTTTAATCAAACTTAGTAAACCTAGTAGGTCAAGGAAATTCCCTATTTAAGTGGAGATTTCCTTGCACCCTGTAAAGGACTGATGAACAAGGGAGGGAAACACAGAAACTATCCATGAAGAGAGAGATTGAGAATAGAAATGTGATGAGAGCCACATGGTAATCGTTTAGTTAAGGGGTAGCCTTACAACTGAAATTTTGATAATAGAAGAGAAAGCAGTAGTGTTTAAATGGCAAGAAAGTCCAATCCTGATAGAATAAAGGTCTGATGGCCTCCCATTGTTTCATGAAAGATGCATAAGGCTGACAGCACAGTCCAGGAAAAATCTGCTTTTACTTTAGGCCAGAAAATGTAGTTCAAAACATGACCGAGTGGAAAGTTTTAATATGATGAACTGTGGAGAGAGAATGGAAGAATTCTGAGACTTAAGGGTGTACAATTCTCAGAACCACATCATTAAACGGAAGGCATACCACCACTGGGCAATGTGAGTTTGACAAGAGCGTCTAATAAATACAAAGTCGTGGGAAGCTGGAAGGAAACTATATCTGCACAACATATTCCCCCATTCTCCAAGTAAGAAGAGGGAGGTTATAATGCAAAGCTAGTGGGCAGAAATAAGTGACCCTTGTGGAAACTGCTGACCCACAGGGACCTAACAGTGACTAAGTGTAATCACGTGCCCTCTCCTTGCTGTCACGTTCACTTTTGTCAAATCATATGAGAATTATTACTATTTTTTAATTATTTACTTGCAAGGAGAGAGAGAGACAGACAGACAGACAGAGAGACCACCAGACTTCAGATGAAGCAATGAACTCCAGATGTAAGAGCCACTGTGCATCTGGCTCTACGTGGGTACTGGAGAATCAAACCTGGGTTATTATGCTTTGTAGGCAAGCACCTTGACCACGGAGTCATTTCTCCAACCCCTGCTGAGAATTATTTTGTTGGCTAACTCCACTTAGAAGGTATACAAAAATAGGGTTTATGTAGCCATGTTGTTTACCTTTCTGGGGTGCAGCACAGGTTGAGGGAATGTGGTCAGTGAATTGGGAGATTCGGGAGGTGCAGGTAGATTATGAGAATCAGGGGCCATTTATGCTTTAAGATTTCTGATTCTGTAACAAAATGGTAGACAGGCTCAGGCTTAAAATAGGAAGTCACTTGAGCTCACCGTTTCAGAGGGCACGGAGAGTACTCAGTTGGCCTGGTTGTTTTCAGGCCTGTAGCAAGGCCACAATCATGACATGGTTTCACCTCATAGCTGTTGTACAAAAGAGAGGGCAGGAAGTGGCTGAGTCTCAACCCTTTTCAAGGGTAGGCACTCAGAGATTGGAAAACTTCCCATAGTACTCTACTACGTGCTTGAAACTGAAAAAAAAAATCTATATTTAACATTACTTATGAATTGGGTATATTTCAAGTACGTTTTATGAATCAATTCATAAATATTTCATGTCATTCCCCATGATGATGGTTCATATTGTTGGTACACTTGAGGGATCCTAGCATCACCTGTGAGGATTTGCAGAGGTTATGTAGGTTAGTTTTTCAGCATGTCTGTGAAGGACTAGGTTTGTTAGGTTAGTTAATGTGGCACCATTGTGTGGGCTGGGGTCCTGGGTTGAATGAAAAGGAGAGACGTGTCTGAGCATCAGCATCTGTTGCTCTCTGCTTCACCATGAATGTGATCAGATGCCTTACACGCTCATGGTCATGCCATGTCGCCCCTCCCATAATGATGTGTAGCCTGTAACTGTAAGCTGAAATATACCCTTCTTCCCCTAAATGGACTTTGCTAGGTAGTTTGTCCTAGCAATTTACTGTGAAATAATACACCTATAAGGCATGCTATAATTTTTGTTTTCTGGTTGAAGAAATCCACTCAAAAGGTATAACTTGGCACATATTTTAGAAAGCTTGCTAATAACAGAGCAATAATGTAGGCCCTCCTTGTAGCCACTATGATAAGACATTAAAAAAAAAACTGTAGGAAAACACAATATAATTACATTAATAATCTATTATAATAGTACTAAATAAAAAGGAATTATAATATGTTAGCAAGTTATAAATTTCTTTCTGCAATTCAAAGAGTTATTGCATTTAAAATAAAATCTATATGCAAAAATAATAGCAAGGTGTTTATATGTAGAAAACACAGAATTGGCATCATAGCAGTAAAGTCCAACTTTTATCACTGAGGACTTAAATCTGCCTAAATATCAGACATTTCTCTCCAATGGAAATATTGATATTCAAACTTGCATTGCTACTATGGGGGGTAAATGAGACTGAAGTTTTCAAGGGTCTGTCCTATAGTAATTGCCTAAGACACACACTAATTTATCCACTGAAACCAAGGATTTGGACTGGAACAGTGTTGGATAAAAGAAAACCATCCAGAGTTCGTGTCTTCTAGTCTGAGGGTGAAACCCTTATCGTAACAAAATCACAAGCACATTGTCACCCTATGCTAATTTGCTGAATTGGTCAGTTTCCATGAAGAATGGCTGTCAGGGTGACAAGGATTTTTAATGAGCCTCAAGTATGTCATTATCAGAATTAGTAGAGTTTCTATTAATTAAACTCTTCTGCATGTTATCAGTTTAAATTATGATAAAATCTGAATGTGACTATGATTATTTCAGAGCAAGTAGATTTACAAAGTTATCAGTAGAAAAGACCACCACAGAGCCTTAAGAGTAAGATTTAACCAGTTAATCAGTTCATTCAAAATGTGATCTGAACTCTCTTTGTATTTTTTTAAAATTAGCTTTAGACAAAAAGAAAGGAAAAATAATATATATCTAAAGCAGTAAAATTCCCATTAAATCTATAAAATTATGGTTATGTGAAAATGTCAGTTTATTTATTTATTTATTTATTTATTTGAGAGTGACAGACACAGAGAGAAAGACAGATAGAGGGAGAGAGAGAGAATGGGCACGCCAGGGCTTCCAGCCTCTGCAAATGAACTCCAGACGCATGCGCCCCCTTGTGCATCTGGCAAACGTGGGACCTGAGGAACCGAGCCTCGAACTGGGGTCCTTAGGCTTCATAGGCAAGCGCTTAACCGCTAAGCCATCTCTCCTGCCCAAAATGCTAGTTTTATTAAAAAAAAAACAAACCACCATAATAGGAAATTAGGCTTGAAACTTTGAGTTTGTATACTTGCTGAACTCATATTGAATGTTTCCAGTCTGTTCCTGACATATGTGGACCATTTAGGTCAGGAATACCATGTGCCATTTCATATCTATGATTGGTCTATATCCAGTGACTTCTAAGTCATAGACTCAATAGTTTGTTTGTTTTTAATCTCCCCTTGGTTCTCCAGTGGTAACTATAATCAGAGACAGAGTACCATTCCTCCCTAATGTTTCAAGAGCCGAATAGCTTTTAATATTAATTGTGACTTGAGTCTACATATAAGTGTACCACAGGAGTAATCAAAAGAACTCAATGGACTAGAAAAATATATTTGTTCCAGGATCTTTTATTGTTAACATCTGATTTTTCACTGCTAACTCAAGTCTCTTCATCTAAATAATGGCTGACCTCTGGCACTCACTGTTACTAAGTTAATACTTGGAAGCACATATATTTACTAGTTATGATCACTTATCTGGAACTGTAATAACAGCATCAGCATTCATTCATGATGGTTAAGTTTACTAAATTTGGCTGTCACTTACATTTTAGGTTTATTATTTGTTTCACCAATAGTTATTTTATAAATGACACCAAAGATCTTTAACTCAATTAACTTAATGAAATAGTACTAAAACAAAATGAAGGAAACTAAACTTAGTAAATCTAACATAAATTTGAAATATTAGACTTTGTTACTAATGATTATATGCGAGAAAACGCTGGCATTTCTGTTGTGACTGCTGTGTGGAAGGTTTAAATGATATTTATCACGGACATTAATGGAAATTTATTTTGAAAAATAGATCTCATAAGAGTGTTCTCTTGTAATTTCCAATTCAAATTGATTTTGAATTGACTACTGCTTTAATTATGTTTTTAAAATCACATTTTTTTTATCAAATATGAGTCCCTCATAGAAAAATTAGATGTTAAACTACTTATGTTTTAGATGTGCACATGAAATATTAACAAATTGAAATTCTTAAGCATTGATAGTTCATGTCAGGCTTTATTGAATCAAAGGGGTTCAGGACATCTTATTAATCATTTAGATAGTGGGAACTACCTTAAACATTAATAATGTGATGTTAATAATATTTTGGAAGGTGTACACTACCATGCCTGGTTAGATTTTTAAGCGGACACTTAAAATATATTTTTATGTCATTCTTCTAATCAAATAAAATATAACAAATATCAGCAGATATTGTACTGTTTTACAAGTCACTAAACTTACATGTGGGCAAGTATGTAGGTGAAACAATATTTAAAAATACAGCCAGGTTAAAAAAAAAAAAAAGAAAAGCAGAAAATGGGAAGGGTATGGTGGCACATTCCTTTAATCCCAGCACTCAGGAACCTGAGATAGGATGATCACTGAATTTCAGGCCATCATGGGCTAGAATGAGACCCTACCTCAAAAGAAAAGTGTAGAACTATAAATCATTATATTTACATTGCTTTTATCAATCAATCACCGATAGGTATCTACTGAAGTAATATTTTTACATTATTTCCTAGAATTTCTTACAGATAGAGTTTTGAGTATATATTCATGCACTGCCCACAATAGGGACAATCGTCCTTGTTTTTCTATAATCTGAATGATTTAACCTAAGGTTCCAACAGTATGTCCTGTGCCAGGATGCAGTGTTGATTATTTCACTGGGTAGTAAGAGATGCAAGCTCTGTTGTTGAATTTACAACAGCTGTGTGGGCTTGCATTCTGTTAAATGTGATGATTTATTTAACCAGACCTTTCCCCATTGACATTTCAGTTGATGTCATTGTACTGATGCCATAAATAGTATTGTGAAAAATATTTATGCACATCCATATGCTTTTCCAATTACTTGTCTTTCCATGCATCAAGAAAGGTAAAATTATCAGATCAAAGTTCATGTGCATTTTTAATTTATATGCATATTACCTTTCAAAAAGGGCAGAGAGATTTGCATCCTGGTCAACAGAGTACAATCATAACTGTGCCCACAAGCCCAAGATAACTAATCTGAGTTAGTTTGCCATCAGGAGAATTGGAATGCCACCATGTCTCTTGCTTATTGATGAATGCCATCATCTTTCTATATGAATGTGTTTGCTTGATGGGACATTTAAAAATTATGTAAATGGATAGAAATACTCTTGTATTTATGCCAAAGTTTCATCTAATTGTATGTACTGAGTAAAAGATAAGACATCTTTGTACAGACAGGCAAATGTGTCCTAAGGATGTTTGTTCATAGCAGCTATTTTTTAGACTTTAGGTTGATTTGTGAATGATTTCGGAAGTATTAACCCCTCCTACATACAAATTTTAATGGATTTGAATCAAGAACCAGGAAGAATTTTCCTAGAAGGAAAATGTGGTAGATTGATTCAGGTGTCCCACATAAACATATGCGTTCTGAATGCTAGGTCAAGTCAGAAAGACAAATGAAACATGTTTTCACTTATTTGTGGAAGCTAAATATGTTGATTTTATAGAATAATGGCTTCACAGGGCTGAACAGGGAGAATGGAGAGAGTATGGTTAAGTTGCTAAGTGAAATGACTTCTACTACTTTAATACAGTAGAAAAATATTGCTGAAAACAATTAGTTTTTATTACAAAGTGGAATAAAGCATTTTAGTGTCCCTAATCATTAGCACATTTCTAAAAGATAGGCCAATGGGCATGATCTGATCATGATGGATTGCATACGTGTTTTGAAACACCATCCTGTACCCTGTATATGTGGAAAATAATATCAGTTTAAAAAGCTGTCACCAAGCCATTAGAAAATAAAATTATTCAATATGGTGTAAAAAAGTTGTCAGTATTCTAGAAGTATACTGCAAACTATCTTAACTGTCTCGCCAAATTACTAAATTTTATTCAACCAATTATTAGAGTAACTAACAGAATTTCCTACAGGTGCTAAAATTCACTGTATATAATGCAAGGAAAACAAGACCAAGGCATGTGGCAAATATGAAACGGAGGAGCAAATTTAAACAAGATGTATGAGAACTTTGTATAAAGTAAGAAATAGAATGCCAAACAGAGATTCGCGGTTGTACCAGTGCAGTGAACACACAGAGCTGCTACGTGCTCGAGAGCTTCCCGTCAGAACGACCAGGAAGCAAACAGAGCTGCAGCAAGCATGGCAGTTGCCAGTGAATGGCACAGGTGGAAGGACGGGAAGGGGCCAGACACTGAAGAGAGTAGCTGACAGTGTTTTCTTATTCCCTTGGAGGAGCACTACTTACTGCGAAAAAGTAATGGCATGTGTACAAACACACATCTGAAAAACAAAGTAACCAATAATGGATAGGAAAAATATGAATATATAAAAACAAAAAGTATGGCAGAACATACACCAAATTCCATTGAATTGGAAGATAAAACTGCCAACAGCACAGATTGGACTACATGTACTCGAATGAGTGTAGAGTGAAACCACGGTGAGGACTGGAACGAGTGATCCTCTATACTAAAGAGGCGGTTGCATGGAGGTTGCATGGGTGCAAGAGGAGTAACCATGGAACCCAGCGACCTCCCGTAGGGATCATCAAGTACTAATGTGCACTGGAATTGCAGCCAAGTGAAAACTATAGCACCATATTCAGTGAAGAATAGTAACGCCCCAGATCCACCAAAGAAGATATACAAGTGACCAATGAGCATGGACAAAGATATTACATGTCAAATATCCTTAGGAAAATGTAAATGGATTTGTCAATGCACATGTATTAATGGGGTCAGAATCCAGAAATTTGGTCACACGTGCTGTTGAGGATGGGGAGCAAAATTCCTTCAGCTACAGTGAGGATTACTGGTTTTGTATGTCTATGTGTGCAGTGTGCATGTTGGTGTACATGCAAGTTCTTGTGTGTGCAGGTGCATGTGCATGCATCAGCATATGCATGTGGAAGCCAGAGGTGGTCAGGTGTCTTCCTCAATGGCTACCAACTCACTCTGAGACGGAGTCTGCCAATGTGCCAGGAGCTCACCAATTTGACTAGATAGAAGGAAGTGGACACTCCTGCCTTGCCCTGTCTGGTGTCAGGATAATGGTAAGAGCCATCATGCCTGACTTTTGTCTGTGCTCAGGATCTAGACTTTGGTTCTCATGTTTGCATAACAGACATTTCCATCTCCATTTTTGCAGATTCTGAAGAAATAAAACATTCTTATTATATGATTTATCAATTGTGTTCCTTGTTACTTTAAAAAGCTGTTTATTTTTAATTATCTATTTGAGAGTGACAGACAAAGAAAAAGAAAGAGAGAGAGAGGATGGGTGCATCAGGGCCTCCAGCCACAGCAATCGAACTCCAGATGCATGTTCCACCTTGTGCATCTGGCTTACATGGGTTCTGGGGAACTGAGCCTTGAACCAGAATCCTTAGGCTTCACAAGCAAACACTTAACTGCTAAGCCATCTCTCCAGGCCCCTTGCTATTTTTTAAATAAATCAAAAGCATAACCACCTAACATCTACATACAGATGTTCATGGCATCATGTTTCATAATGGTTAAAATTTGAAAGCAGCCAGGATGTCCAAATGTCTATATAAATCATGGTGCACTCAGCTAAACAGAAGTGAGCTATCATGCCATGAAGAACTAAAGAAAATTCAAAAGTATATTAATAAATAAAATAACCTGAAGTTCATGTAGTGCTGTATGTTTCAAAGGGAATATGACTGTGGAAAGGTCAACTGTGTGGAAAAAGGAGAAAGATCAGGGGATGTCAGAGATTAGAAAGTGGCAGAAATTACTAGGGAAAACACAGAGGGTCCTCAGGATTAAAAACGTTTCCTTGACCTGATATGACAACACTTGGAAGTTAGAGGTAGGAGGATCTTCATGAGTGCAAGGCCACCCTGAAAATCCATGGTGAATTCCACGTCAGCCTGGGATAGACTGAGACCTTCCCTCAAAAAACTATATATAGGGCTGGAGAGATGGCTTAGCAGTTAAATGCTTTCCTGTGGAGCCTAAGGACCTTGGTTCGAGGCTCGATTCTCCAGGACCCACTTTAGCCAGATGCACAAGGGGGTGCACACATCTGGAGTTCGTTTGCAGTGGTTGGAAACTGGTGTGCCCATTCTCTCTCTCTCTCTGTCTCTCTCTCTTGGCCTCATTCTCTCTCTGTCTGTCCATCTCAAATAAATAAATAAAACAGTAAAAAAAATATGTATATGCATCCAGGGCTGGAGAGATGGCTTGGCTGTTAAGATACTTGCCTGAAGAGCCAAAGGATCTAGGTTTGATTCCCCAGGACCCATGTAAACCAGACACACGTGGTAGCATGTATGTCTGGAGTTTGTTTACAGAACTGGATACCCTGTCCCTCCCATTCTTTGTCTGCCTCTCTCTCTCTTACAAACACAAATATTTTAAATAAAAAATATACCTCCAAAAATTTGAACAAATAAACATAAAGGTGATAAAAGCTGGATGCTTCTTTTCTGTCTTTCAGCTGCCAGATGTGTCTCGGCATCCATTTTTCTCTCTCTCTCTGTTCTCCCTTCCTATCTTTCTTACTCTCATACTTTTTTTAGTGTTCTAACATTGAGAAATCAGATTCATTCATTCTTTCAAAACCCAATCTTCTGATTTCTCTAAGGTGTTATTATTTAAAAAAACCAATGATGATTAAAATTTAATGATTAAAAACCTAATATTAAACTTTATTAATATTAAATTTATTAAACTTTTTCATATTTATAACATATTGTGTGGTGCTGGTGAGAGAGTTCAAAGGGTTAAAGAGCTTGCTGAAACCACTTGAGTTCAGTCGCATGTAAAAAGCTTAATGTGGCCACACAAAGCTCTAGCCCAGTGTTGTGGGACATAGATAGTCTGGGTCTTCTCAGGCACACTGGTCAGCTAGTCCACCCGAACTGTAACAGCTCCAGGTTCAGGGAGAAACACCTTTTCAAGGGAATGTGAGGATGAATAATAAAGGAGGCGACCAGAAGTGGTTCTCATCTGTCTTACACAGGTGTGCATGATCCCTGCAGAAGCCAAAAAGTATATACACTACATTTATTCCCAACACTATAAGCATGCATACCACATATACACATGTGGGCTTCATGTAACAAGCAAATTTTGGATTTGTGTGTCCCTTATAATATCTTGCTGAAAGCATTGAGTAAAAGAGAAATTGGGTAGTGATTTCTGCTCTGTAATTCTGTCGGGAGAGACTTCTTGGCATTTTTTAGGCTAAGAATATAGTACTTATCACAAAAGAAAGAAAGAAAAAAGCCTAAATCTGATAGAATACACTCTTATACTCTCTACTGCCTGTTTTATATAAATCTCATGAAAATTATCAAGATAGATTCTCTTTTTCCATCATGATGATCTAGAATTTAAACACATTAAGTAAGCACTACTGGAAAAGATATTTACTAGTTTAGAGTTCAACATGTTCCGAATTTTTTTGGGGGGAGGGGTCTACATACATTTTACTTTCTCACCTATGTTATAAAGCTTTAATGAGGATTTGAGAATAATCCTTGTAATTCCCTACTATCTTTCTTGCTTTTTTTTTTTTCCACTCAAAATGAGTCAGAAGGAATACCTAACTCTGGCTATTTGCATTGATATGTAAATTAGTCCATACATATTTTATGGAAACACGTAAGGGACTCACGTGAAGCACAGTCACCTGTTTATCTCTGGGGTAGATGTGTGGGCCCCTCTAACGAGTAAGACAACTGTAGACACCTGGTTTGCATAAGTGGCTGATTAAATTGCACTGAGGAGGAGAATGTCTTGAGAGCAATTTTCTTACAGTATGGATAATCCTGATGGAAAACAATAGCATGCAGATACATGAACTGTCTGGACTTTTTCAATGGTGTGGATTAATACAAAGATCTTTATGGTTTCAGGCAAGTTATTGCCCACTAGAAAGGCTCATATCACTAGAAAACAGAAAAAGATACTAGAATAAGTGATTTTTCTTTTGCTTATAGAAAAAAGTCATAGAAAATGTTGATTCCTCACTTTGAATTTACTTTATATTATAATTGATAACATACTCTAATAAAAAAGTGAAGAAGAATTCTAATTTTTATTGTTAATTGCTACTTGTTATCATAATCTCTGAGATTTTGTCTCCCAAATATCTACAACCAGAAGAGAATGCAGAGAATTAAGTACTTTTGTCTACATTTTCACATTCTAGACTTTACTTCTTGAATGTATATGGCTTCTAATGTTTTTGCTGTTTTTAATTTGGAGGATATTTGATGACAAGAGTTTTCACGGTTTTTTCAATATCTTTAAACAATGTTTAAGAAATATAATATAGGTAATTTATCTATAAACTTATGGATAGTAACAGCTAGCATCATTTTGTTAAACAATATTTTAACTATAAATCAATAATGCATTTTTTTAGCATGTAAGTAAATAAACAAGGGAATAGGGATTTAAAATATTTGGCCCAGCGATCTGCTTTTTTAAACAATATGTAAGTTGCAACTTCAACTTGATAATTCTCTGTCTAAAATTTTAAAATCATAATGCCATCTTTAATTTGTTTCATTGTCATTACCCATGAGTAAACTTCCACTTTAATAGAATATATTTATATCAAAAGAATGATGAGAACAGATGAAAGTATCAGTATGTGATTACTGGGTACCTTTCTAACAGAAAGGAATGTTGCTTGCAGAGTCAAGACTATGGACTATAAGACATTCATTAACCTTACTGGTCTGCTTTGAAACTTTGTATGGATAGAAATTAATTTTTAGATGAGTCTCATGGCAATACAACCTGGTCTTTCATGGTGATGCAGAGAGGTCTTTCTCCAGAGATGAAAACTGTACCTGCTGATAAGTAATGGTTTTTGTCCATTCCCAGTAACCACAGAAGAAGAGATGATTTCAAATATCATATTTTGCTTTATTATTGCTGGGGTATTTTTCAGGAGTTAGCAACTTGATTGTATACTATAAGTTTTAGAGCAATGTAGACACAAAGGGTGAAAATTTATGATTTGGACCCTCACGAACCAGTCTTGATAACCGTTGTTTCTATTATCATCTATGAGGAAAGTAAACTCTTGGCTGAATGATCATTTGTATGTTTGTCTGAGTAATAATTTCTTCTTATAAAAATACAGCCTTTGAAACTTGTTTTCCTTAGAATGTTTTCCTTAGACATTTTGCATTGCCCAGCTGTTTCGAACATGGAAATCAGGATGAGAATATTCTACACTTCATAGAATATTCAAGGAAACCATGCATATTTTAAAGTTGAAATGAGAATTTCATGGAAATGAAGAAAATTCTTTTGCTACAAAAACCTTTGAATTATTAAATAAAGAGGATTTTAATTTATATGTGAATATCAATTAGGTGCATTGCAGTAATCATTTTGTTCTTAGTGCCCATCAGTGATTTTTCCAGTCTTTCAGAGTCCAGGAAGAACACTGCCAATGTTTGCCTTTTCCTTATCTGTGAGCGCTTACTTCTGTTTACCCTGCTATGTTGCATATGTACTCCTTTAATCTTTGTGATCAAATGCCCCATTTCTAAATGCACTTGATTCATTGCTTCTATTGATCTCAAATGGAAAAAAGAAAATGGAGATTGTCACATATGATTGTGTGTCTTTTATAAATGGTGGCTTTTTTTTTTTTAATCTGAAGAAGAGGTGAGGATATCAGGTGAGAATGAGACTTCTTTTTTTCTTTATGGTGTTTTTCTTTTTTTTTTCAAGGTAGGGTCTCCCTCTAGCCCAGGCTGTGCTGGAATTTACTCCATGGTCTCAGGCTGACCTCAAAGTTACGGTGATCCTCCTACCTCTGCCTCCCATGTGCTGGGATTAAAGGCATGAGCCACCACTCCTGGCAAGACTTCTTTCTACCAGTGTTACATTGCATAAGATGTGTGTGTGTGTGTGTGTGTGTGTGTGTGTGTGTGTGTGTGTATGAATTACCTAGTAAGGGAAGTAAGCAGAAAGGAAATAATGATTGCTGGAAATCAGATAAAAAGACCATGAATGTTATTTCCTGGCTGGGAAGTTATTTGTAGACAGTAAAGATCTCTTAACCTTTCTGATAAGAACATTGGTATCAGAAGAGCAATGTCTATCTATAAAAATATAGAACAAATAAATATATATTCAATAAAAAAACGAAGAGCAATGTCTAAAGTTTCATTCCTTGACTGAGTGGAAGACAGCTAGAAATAAGAGGGAGTGCAGATATGTCCATTAACAAGCTTACGCTACTGTTTGTGTTCTGGGCCACCAGTGTCCACATTAAGGCCATATCCACAGGAAAAGAAGTAAATGGGAAGGGAAATGGAAAATTACACAGAAAATGAAGAAAAAGTAAATCATTTTATAAAATTGGATTCAAATAAATATGCATGGGGGATTATTACAGCATATAGTATTAAAATGTACTGTTTATACATTAGTTTAAAAAATTTATCACTGATTTATGAGAGTGAGAAAAAGAGAGGAGGAGAAGGACAAGGAAAGGGTCTCCTACCACTGGAAATGAAATAAACTCCAGAGGTCAGAAAATAACTCCAGACACATGCACCACTTTGTGCATCTGGCTTTATATGGGGACTGGGGAAATCACAGCCAGGCCATCATGCTTTGAAAGCAAGCACCTTACTACTGGGCACACCTCCAGTCCCCAGGTTCAACAAATCTATTAAAAACATGTGCGTAGTGTAGTTTCATTACTGCTGGAGAAACACCTCATGCTCTGACATTGTTTACACATACAAATCCATGGTTGTAGATTTTTCACAGTAAGAAGGCCAGGACTTTTTTTTTCCTATTAAAAAAATTGTTCATTTTTATTTATTTAAGAGTGACAGAGAGAAAGAGAGAGAGAGAGAGGCAGAGAGAGAGAGAGTGTGAGAGAGAGAGAAAGAGAGAGAGAGGGAGAGAGAGAGAGAGAATGGGCACGCCAGGGCCTCCAGCCACTGCAAGCGAACTCCAGACGTGTGCGCCCCCTTGTGCATCTGGCTAATGTGGGTCCTGAGGAATCGAGCCTTGAACCTGGGTTCTTAGGCTTCATAGGCAAGCTTAACTGCTAAGCCATCTCTCCAGCCCTTTTTTTCTATTTTATAATGAATTATTAAAAATTTTACCCAAATAAATATACAAAATATTCTGTGCAAAAGTAGAGTGACAAGATTATATTGTTTGTTCTTGTTTAAAACTACCTTGATTTCCCCATTGTAGTTTCTGAGATTCATAGTATGAGAAAAGAAAAACACTTAAGTCTGGATTTGTGCTTTATTCTCAAGGACTACTTTGCTGGATGGGTGTTATGACAAAGAAAATGGAACTTTTCTTTATAACAGTAGACCTACTTCACTGGAGTTATTTTCCAAAACACTCGTGATATGTTGGCGTACATGAGCCAAAGCAATTGTTCTGAGACCAGTTCTCTGGAGAGACCTTGAAAAGACCTTGAGGTTTCTTCACTTTCGTTTTCCTCAGGTCACTCTGATTGGCCTGTGACAGCCCTGCTGGATCCACAGCAGTAAGGGTGAGCGAGACGTGTCCCAGCTGACATCCTCACTCTCCATTTCAGTTTGAGGACATTTGTTAAGACACAGTAAGGAAGCATTGACTACTGTAATAACTTCAGCATAACACAGGTTTGGGTAAAGTTCCTTTTTTAACTAGCAGAAACATTCATATTGTTTCTTTTTGGCTAAGATGTGTTATCAACATTTCTTTTGTTCATTCTGGATACAACAAAGCGTTTGCATATACATCAGTGACTTGCACTTTGTAAGTGTACAGATTTAAAGTAAAACGTACTGAAAGGAGATATGTTAAGCAACAAAAAGCAGTGGTAGGTATATGTAATTTATCAACAACAATTATGCAGCCAACGAGGTCATAGAGCCAGGTAGCCACGGTTCGTCCGCATCTCCAGTGGGATGGAGGGATTGCGGGAGGGTGGAGACAGGGCACGTGACCCTGTGTGCCCTCCTCAGAAAATGTACCCCACTCTGTGCAGGTGTCCACGGGGTCATTGTTGTTCTGATGATTGCATATTTTTTCTGCTTTGGTAAACAGAGCAAGGACGTAGAATCCAGATATTTCATTCTTCTTTTACATAAACATAAGGAATAATAATACAGATAAACAGCAAATTGATTTCTCATTAGATCTCTCTCTCTCTCTCTCTCTCTCTCTATATATATATATATATATATATACATATATATATATATATATACATATATATATATATATGTATATATATATATATATATATATATATATATTAGATTTAGTAAATGTCTATATGCCTGGCTATCTAATATACATATTTGTAGCATCTTTAATTTGAAAAATAATGCATTACTCACTTGACAATAGGCATTATTTCAGTGGTGCAATTTTTGAAAATATATGTTCTTTTTTCTCTTAACAGTTGTTTTAAAAATGTTTGGCTATTCCACAGAGAACAAAGAAGAAATTAACAAAAGCACAAGAGAGACATGTAGGATACAAATGGAACAGCAAAATGCTTATACCAGCCGCCCATTTCTTACTTGGTATGGTAGATGAGCACACTGAAAACCACAGGCTGGTTTCTCTGAAAAAGGAATACACTTACTCATTATGAAGGAGAAAAACTTTAATTTTCTTAGTTTCAGTAATTCACCATTGTGAAAACTAAATGTATTTCTTAAGATGACATTTAAATGATGAAGAAAAATGAATACAGCTTTAAAAGCTCTTTAAATCTGGTTTCTATGCTTATTCTATTATTGTGTTCCAGTAAGTGGGTGGGTCAGAGTATCTCTTTTTCTATAACTGGTTTTTATTGTAGTATTGTACAGACAGAAAAATAGATTTTATTTTGGATCATTCTCAAGATAATGCTCCTTTTGATTCAGTTTTATCTTTTTAGTGTGGTTAGACAAAAGAATAATAAACAATGATGACAATTAGAGGAATGTGGGGTAGTCTAACTAAAAGCATTTTTCAAATGACCTCAGTTCTTTATCATATTCTACTCTTGTCAAGGATAGCAAATCTTAAGATAATGGCCAAGGTTCCAATGTGATTTGATTATATCATTCTGGATCTGTAAATATGTGATTTTTCTGAAAAGCTCAATTATTAAATATAGAAAATAACATTAGAATGTATTATCCAGAAATCACATAATGTTTCTAGATTATTTATTGTTACTTGAAGTTGTAACTTGTCATGGAAATACAAAATAGTTTTCCTTGTTATTGCCACTTTAGAAAAGAAAATAAAGAAAGTTTGACTACTGGCTTATAAGCAGGCACCTTTATACTGGTACCTGTGAAAAATACCTATTCCATTAAATAATTTATAAAAGGGTTATGGCTAATGTGTCAGAATATCTAATAAATATCTAATAAATGTGTACATAGTTGAAGTCATATCAAAACTAAATGATACTGCAGGACTGATGACTACATTTAGGTATGTTTGGGGAACTGTTAACTGAGGAAGCACAAAAAAGTTTCTTTGTGTCAATGACAATTATGTAGGCATCATTTAGAAATGCTGGGCTGTTAGGCATCTATAGTTCATGTTAATGATAAATCATTGATATCAATTATAACTGCTTTACTGATCCACAAATCTACTAGGTCAGTAAATATCAACCTCTTAGATGAAGCCAAGATTAGGATATAGTACAATAGAAATAATGCTTTGAATTTATCTCCAAATATTTTGTGAATTACTTCATGTTTGCATTTAAGTTTTACGGCTGAGAATGTGAATTCACCTAGACTAGAGAGTAGGCAAGTCATGTAGGTTATAATAGTATACTCATAAATTATGATGCACTAATAGACACAGCTATTAACATAATAAAATCAAGCTAGAAGGATGTATGTTAAGCTCAGGGAAGCATAGTCCTTTATGGTGTACACCTAGCTATTAAATTCATCTTCTGGACTCTTTAAAAAGCCCAGGACACTCACCAGGGCTCTTGAATGCTTTCCTATTCGGATGGCCCAATGCCCTCTGGGCAGATTACTCCCACTTTGTATTTAATGACTCCAGATACTGTCGCCACCTAGAGGGCATGCGTGACATTGCGCAGGTCTCACGTTTGTGCATCTGCCTTACGTGGGATCTGGAGAGAACTGGGACCTGGGTCCTTAGGTTTGGCAGGTAAACTCCGTAACCTCTGAGCCATCTCTCCATCACTCCAGTTATTTGAAGAAGATACCAAGAATTTGGAAACATCCAATGACTACTGGTAAAACAATTACAAATATATATCTGTCATTGATTATGTCTATTGGATTTGCTTTTCTGTCAGTTTTTTAAAACTTGTGAGCCATTGTAAAATCAAAATAAATTTAACATCGTTAGTAAGTTTTCCTTTTTCAAATGTACAATTATTAAATTAAATTAACAAGAACATTGATTTGTATATGCATACATAATTATAAGCCAAGAGTAATAATATATCCTTTGCTATTTGGGAATTTTTTGTACCATTAACCAACAAGTAATATTGAGAGATTATCTTACAATCATGGAAGATTAGATTATCTGGGAAGGGAAGAATCTGAACACACACATGTAATATTAATTATATATTGTATATTATATATAATTATTCTCAATTATATTAATTAATGTCAGAAGAACATTTATTCAAGCAAATCAAAACTAAATCTTAAGTACTAGAAAGAATAACAAAAGAAAGCTTATTACATCATTAGCCTTAATTGTGAATCTTTTAGCTTTTTTCATGGTAATTTTGTCTTTCTATAGAAATTAGGACAATTTGGGCAAAAGAGATGCATTAGCAATTAAGGTGCTTGCTTGCAAAGCCAAAGGAACAGAGCCGGGCGTGGTAGCACACGCCTTTAATCCCATCACTCGGGAGGCAGAGGTAGGAGAATTGCCATGAGTTTGAGGCCACCCTGAGACTCCATAGTGAATTCCAGGTCAGCCTGGGCTAGAGTGAGACCCTACCTCAAACCTCCCCCCACCCCCCCAAAAAAAAGGAACCAGGTTCAATTCTCTAAGACTCACATAAGCCAGATGCACAAAGGGGCACATGCACTTGGAGTTTGTGTGCAGTGGCTGGAGGCCCTGTCATGCACAGTTTCTCACTCTCTATATCTGACTCTTTCTGTCTCTCTCTCTCACACAAGTAAATTAAAAAATAAAATGAAAACAGAAATTAGGTCAACTAAAGGGAAACATGATAAGAAAAAAGAAGCTGAATCAAGAAATTAGAACAATCTGAGCAAAGAAGGGGTTAAATAATGACAACCAGGGTTAGAATTCGTAAGAACAGTGGGAGCCAAACTACCTACATTTATGCCCTAACTCCCCAAGGACGTGACCTTCAGCTAAGTTGCTCCACATGTATGGTCCTCGCATACACTGAAAAGCAACCAATTTAAGCAGCTGGCATAAAATTGTTCTGCTTAAAAGAATACTTGGTCCCTATAATCATTAAAACATATTTTATTATAACCCACTAGTGCTTTAAAAGACAGAATCAGACACACAAAAGAGTGTAACATGTCCAGTTTTAGCATTTCTTAGTTTGCATCACTGACATTGAATCGTGCAATCAAAATTGTTTCTCTAGAAAATTTTATACTTGGTCAATAGAATAAAAATAGTATTTGTTCCAGTCAGGTTTGCATTACTGGTAAAAATCACTCAACCAAGAGCAGCTTGTGGGAAGAAAGAGGTTAATTTAGGCTTGCAGGTTCGAGGGGGAATGATGATGATGGCAGGGAAAACCATGGCATCAGCAGAGGGTGGACATCACCCCTGGCCAATATAAGGTGGACCATAGCAACAGGAGAGTGTGCCAAACACTGGCAAAGGAAAAACTGCGTATAACACCCATAAGCCTGCCTCCAACAATACACTGCTTCCAGGAAGCATGAATTCCCAAATCTCCAGCATTTGGGAAACTAGCATTCAGAACACCTAAGTTTATTGGGGACACCTGAATCAAACCACCACAGTATTTAACACTAGTACATAGCTTGACTCTTAGCACTTGGGAGGCTCAGGAAGCCTGTGAGTTCCAGGCCAACCTGGGCTACCTAGTAAATTCCAGATCTGCCTATCTTGCTTCAAAAACACCAAACACCTGCATAAACACATAACAAATTAATTGTCTTGCAGAACACCCTCCAATATTTCTACCCTAAAATTATTTTTAATGTCTCAAACAGAAGCAAAGCATGGAAATATGTAATTATAAACGACACTAACAAGTTACAGTTGAAATGCCTAAAGTCCTACAAAATGTATTCAGTTTTATGCATAAAAATGAGCTTTACATGGTGCAAGTAAATGATAACTTTGCCACTGAGCCCTGCACACTAATTTCATCCTGCTGTGTTTCTTGTCTATTTTCTCTTCTCTCTTGCACCCAAGTTTAATTTCTCTAACTTGCATTTCTTGTTATTTGCCATAAAACATTTCAGGGTTTTTTTTTTTTTTGTTTTTGTTTTTTTTTCCTCAGCATTACTGGCAGAAACTGGAACTGCTGTTTTTGAAAACATAATTAAATTAATTTTCTCCATCGTAGCAACATTTCTACCACTGATTCAGGTTGTAGAATTTAATTTAGGATTTACTTTCAGTCTGGGGAAGCATATGAGCAAGATTAGAAAATAATTCGCCACTTTTGTTTTCTGTTTAGCTTCCTGATAGATTATGACAATGCAAAGATATTAGGATTGTCTTTAAAAATAGAACACATGTGCTGCGGGACAGTTTGGTGGATAAGGACACGTGTAAAGCTGGCCAGCATGGGTTTGCTTCCCAGTACCCATGTAACCCAGACTGCATTTGTAGTATATGCCTCTCTGTCTCTCTGTCTCTCTCTCTCTGTCTCTCTCTCTCTCACACACACACACACATAGTTTTATTTTACATTTACTTTTCAAAAAATTTTCTTGTGTGTGTGTGTGTTTGTGTAAAACACAACATGCATATTATTTTCACTTTTTAAGTTTTTGATATGATTTTTTTTTTCTTTTACTTTCTGTTTTAAGACAGTATTTCATGTGACCAAATCTGGTTTTAAATTGACTACGGATCTGAGTATGGCCCCAAACTACTGATCTTCCTGTCTTTACTTCTCAAGTGCTGAATTGGGAGCATGAGCCAACTTCTCTTATTTGGGTACTTTTTGTTCCCAAGTACAGATAAGGTGTTTTGAAAGATATTTTCTTGTATAATGTTCAGTCCTTCTTTCAAAAGGCTGTGTTTTTCTGTATAGAAGCACAGAGCCAGACAAAGTCCTGTGCTTTGCAGAGAGCTTGATTTCAGTCAACCACTCTGTGGATACTGGACCAGATCTGTTCCCAGAGTCACATGTAACAAGAGTCTTGGCAGTAACCACGCTTCCACATACTCTTACACTAAAAGTCACAGGATAAATATGAACGTAAACACATGTACACAAAAAACTTAAAATCAATTTTATAGCTAGAATACAATTATTTCATAGCTTTTTTAAAAAATGATAAAAGTTAAACAGCATAGAAAAATCAAGTTCTAAAGAAAATGACATAACTTTTCATAAAATATTAACTATGTTGTAATACTGATAACATCCAAATTAACAATTCTGAGGCATTATGGAAAGTCACAAATAAAATAAAATAATATGTAGTACAATATACATTTATAATTGTCAGTACTCATATGTGCAAGATTAAGCAATTGGAACTTGAATTATGTATTTTTCCTAACTCTTAAATATTGTGATTCTGTTTAAGAATACCAGTAGGACAGCAACAATCAGTATCTAATTATATAAGCTTAGTTCAAGTTAATGCTGCTTGATGACAATGACATAGCATTTGATAATATTTATTACATTAAAGAAATATTAAGGGCTGTAGCGATGGCTTAGTGGTTAAGGTGTTTGCAAGTGAAGCCAAAGGATGCAGGTTTGATTCCCCAGGACCCATATTAGCCAGATGCACAAGGGAGCACATGCACATGCATCTGGAGTTCATTTGCGGTAGCTTGAGGACCTGGCATGCCCATTCTCTCACTCTCTCTCCTTCTTTCTCTGTCAAATAAATAAATACAAAATATTTTTTGAAAAGAAATATTGAAAAGGGAATAGGGAGGGAACCAGATCTAAAGAAGCAAACTTTCCTTAGGGAAAGAAAAAAAAAAAGAAATTGTACATAACTAGTATTAGAGAAAAATATAAAATTAAGAAATTAAGTGTGTATGAAATATTTTTGGTAAACCCAGGTTTCATAGCAATGCATAACTAAAATATAATTTTTCTAAAGATTTATTTATTTATTTATTTATCTGAGAAAGAGAGAGAGAATGGGCATGCCAGGGCCTCTAGCAACTGCACATGAGCTCCAGATACATGCACCAGCATGTGCATGTGGCTCACGTGGGACTGGGAGACTCAAACCTGGGTCCTTAAGCTTCCTAGGCAAGCACCTTAACCACTAAGCCAGCTCTCCAGTACTTAAAATGCACTCTTTATTTAAGTATTTGGCAACTGCCAAAGTGATGTTTGCTGGATTTCAGCTAGTTATGGAACATTTGATCTGGAGATGTGATCAGCAATAGGGTCTTACCATTATCCTCTGGTGGGTAATCAAGTACTCTGACAGAAGTCTGTCTTGTTTGTTTCAGGAGATCTTGTAGGTCTCTTTGATCAACAGCTCATTTTGGATGTGGACCACATCCTGGTGCAGGGAAGAGGGGCAGAATGACTGTTAGAGCCACAAGTTGCGACATTTTGCAGAAAGACATTGCCTCTGCCCCCCAATAATACATGACCCACAATCCCCATAGGGTTGACCTGCATCCCCAATGAGGAAGGCCTGCCTCTTCAGAAAAGGGGCAGGGAGGAGGGAAAGGATGGTACCAACATGTGATGTTTGAACACAAAATATTTCCATACTCAATAATGATAACAATAAAAGGAATAAACAGAGAAAGAGAATCAGAAACTCACGAAAGCAGTTACAGAATAGCTGGAAAGTGCAGAGAAGGTGAGAGAGACACAGAAAAGGAGCAAAGCCAAGCATAGCTCCGAAAGAGAGCAATTTTGTGAAAATGGCTATATTACTAAAAATCATCTGTGGATTTAAGTGTACTTCCCCATCACAACTCCAATGACATTCTTTAAAGAACTAGAGCAAAACAATTCTCAAACACATATGGAAGCACGGAATACACGGATCAGCCAAAGCAATTCTAACCAGAAAAAGCCGTACTAGTGATAACATAATACCTCACTCAAATTATATTTAAGAACCACAGTAATACAAACAGCATGGTACTGGCACTAAAACAGACACATGTACCAACAAAATAGCACTGATCACCAAGAAGTCAACTCCTCCTACAGTTACAGCCATCAAATTCTTTGACAGAATCACTGAAAGCATGTATTTGAGCTATGACAATGTCTTTAACAAATGCTGTTGGGGTTTTCACATGCAAAAGAACGAAGGCAGCTCCATATCTCTCACCCTGCAGGAAAATAAATGCAAAATGGGTCAAAGCCATTAATGTAAGGTTTGAAACTCTAAAGCTGCTATAGACAAAATCTTAGGTCAAACACTTCAATATGAAGGAAAAGGAAAGGAATTTCTCAATAGCACTCAGTGGCGTAGGAATTAAAGAAACGACTGGCAAATAGGACTTCATTTATATGCACATGTGTGTATATGTATGAGTGCGTGTGTGTGTGTGTGTGTGTGTGTGTGTGTGTGTGTGTGTGTGTGTGTATATCATGAAGATTAAACAGGAAAAGCATGAGAAGGGAGGAAGATGTCTGAAGGGATGAGGGAAGTAAAGAGGGCAATGGAGTACATGTGAACTGAACTCATGAAAGACTTCTTGTGAAGAAGGGTGTTAACTAATAAGTTGTCAAGATAAGGGATGGAATAAGACATAGTATGCTGATATATTTGTATGAAAATGTCAGAATGATTCCAATTATTATATGAAAATTAAATGTTTTATTAATTGGCAAAAGAAAATAAAGAAATAACTTAACAAGGCCCACAGTGTAACTGAGTTGTGCTGATTTTTCCCTGCGTAAAATGGTTGGGTTTCAGACACAGGGTTATGCTGACCCATTCCACAAGTGTGCACAGAGTACCTGTGTCTTACAATAGATGCAGTATTAGGCAACTGAGATAATATATAATAATATATAATATAATAATATATAATCAGTTTACATATTTCATATCTTCTGAACACTGAAGTCCAGCAGAATTGACAATTAACTGTGGTTACAAGAAGTGTGATGACTTAAAGTTAGAGAGAGAGAGGAGGGAGGGAGGGAGGGAGGGAGAAAATTGGCATAACAAGCCTAGAGCCACTGCAGTTGAACTCCAGATGCTGATGCCACCTGTGTGCATGTGTCACCTTGAGTGTCTGGCTTATGTGGTTTCTAGAGAGTTGAACCTGGGTCCTTATGCTTCACAGGCAAGCACATTAAGTGTTTAGCTATCTCTCCAGTCCTTACACACTTTCTATATAGGTTTATTTTATGTACATCCACATATGTAAGCTGAAGGTAATTTTATACAGTATTTTCGGTTCACCTACATGTTTGTTTGATTTTTTTTGTTCAAGGTAGGGTCTTGCTCTAGCACAGGCTGACCTGGAATTCACTATGTTGTCTAGACTGGCCTTGAACTCATAGCTATTCTCCCACCTCTGCCTCCATAGTGCTGGGAATAAAGGTGTGCTCCACCTCACCCAACTCACTTTTTCAAAGTTTTTATTAAGTAGAAATTTTGTTCTGACATATCACATGATCATAAAATCATTCCCCACATCCCTGTACCCACTCACCTGAAGTCCTTAACAGGATTGCTGGTATCACCATGGAGATGCAGGTGGTGAGTTGTGAGAGCAGAAGTCAGTCATTGTGGGGAAGGCTATGTCTCTGCATATTCTCTCCCACCCTGTGGGTTTTATATTATTCCTGCCCCTATTCTGCAAACATCCTGAGCCTTGGTGATTGTGATTTAAATCTACCTTAGTGTGGGGCTCTTAGCAGCTTCAAGGTTTTTACTTTGGTACATTTTAAGCATTTTAAGTATTCTCAGTGTCTGTCTCCTTCACCCTGGCTCAAGTTGGCAGGCTCACTATGGAAGCAGCACACTTACTTATTTCATCAATTCCCCTATGTTTTCACCTGGGTCCTATCTGCTGTGGAAAGGGTGGTTCATTTCCTGCTAGGGTGTCAGCTACCTATTCATATTGTGTGGATAGATTTTGGTGGTCCTCACCTCTCAATGCTTTCTGAAAAAGCAAACACACACACACACACACACACACACACACACACACAGAGATTCTCCAGAGGAAAATTGTATCGGGATAGGTTAAGGGAGATATGCATTTAGAGAAATTTTGATGAGCGTAGCCTCACGTTTGTACAAAGATTAGTGGGAGGTTCTCTTTGGGGTCGATAATCTTGGTCTCCATAGGATTCTGACTTGGTTCCCAGGGCCAGTTATGGGTTCCTTTCCACTGAGGAGAGCTTACAGCCAATGTGAGAGCCTCGGTTACCCACCTTGCCTGTGTGCCACTATCACACATGTGGACGTCTTGTCAGGCAGGTCCCTTTCATACAGCATTGTCTCCTGCTTACTCATGCTTCTGTTGAAGGTTATATATTTTAGTTTTCTATCTAGGGGGAAGTTTGCTATGGTAACAGTTCACTTTAGATTTGGTTTTGTGAATATCTTCCTCTGCCTCCTGTTCTCCTATCCCCACATCCTTCCGTCCCTCTGGTGTGTACCTCAAGTTGTCTGTCAGATATGCATACAACTCAAGCTGTTACAGGTTAGGAAGCACAGATGATAGAGAACATTTGCTTTTAGTCTTTCTGTGCTTTGTGTCACCTGTTACTATCTGTCCATTGAGTAGCATTCCATTATGTAAGTGCACTACATCATCATTATCCATTTGTCCTACAAATAGGGACCTGGGTTGATTCTACTTCTTGGCTATTGTGCAATGAGCAGCTCTAAACATGGTTGAGCAAATATTTTTGTAGTAAAGAGTGAAGTTTTTAGGGTAGATACCCAGTGGAGGAATGGCTTGCTCAGTTGGTTGCTCTTTTTTTACCTTCTCAAGGGTCTCCCTAGTGATTACCATAGTGGTTGTACAAGTTTGCACACCCACTAGTAGTGACTGAAGTTTCCTCTTTTCCCACATAGTCAGCATTTGCTGTCGTTTGATAGTTTAACGATTAGCATCATTTCTGGAGTAAGGTGGAAGGAATCTCATAGTTGTTTTAATTTGCATTTCCCTGATGGTTAAAGATATTTTATATTTTGTTTGATGTGTAGAAGCAATTTACATTTCTTCATTGTTTGTTGGCATTCCGTATTCTATAATCTGCCCCATTTTTTGAATGGATTGATTTTTTTAAATTGCTTTGTTTTTGGGTTCATTGTAGATTTTAAATATTAGGTCTTTGTCAGTGGTATAGCTGGTGAAAATTTTCTCCTATTCTGTGGGGAGATGTATTGCTCTGTTTGTGTTATGTTTGTCTGGTTGAGTGATTGTTTAGTGTCCTAGGCTACTAGGATGCTGTGCAGGAAGTCTTTCCCCACTCCTATATAATGGAAATTCCCCCCTAGTTTTTCTTCCAGTTCTTTGAGAGTTTCAGGTCTTAGATTGAGATCTTTAACTCAAGTTAATTTTTTTAAATATTTTTTTTTAATTTTATTTATTTATTTATTTGACAGCGACAGACACAGAGAGAAAGACAGACAGAGGAAGAGAGAGAGAATGGGCACGCCAGGGCTTCCAGCCTCTGCAAACGAACTCCAGACGCGTGCGCCCCCTTGTGCATCTGGCTAACGTGGGACCTGGGGAACCGAGCCTCAAACCGGGGTCCTTAGGCTTCATAGGCAAGCGTTTAACTGCTAAGCCATCTCTCCAGCCCAAACTCAAGTTAATTTTTATGCATACTGAGAGGACTAGGTCTACTTCCATTTTTATAGCTGTGGTTTTAAAATTTGTCCAGCATCATCTGTTGAAGATGCTGTCTTTTCTCCGGGGTACGTTGTTTGCTCCTTTGTCAAAGACCATATAACTTAAATGACTTGAACTAAGGGTTGTGCCTTCAGTCCTGATCTGCTTCTGTGCCAGTACCATACTGTTTTGTTACCATGGCTTTGTAGTGTAGCTAGAGACTGGGTATGGTGATAACTCTGGAGGTGTTTCTTTTGCTGAGGATATTTTTGGATATCTGAGGCCTTCTGCCATTCCATATGAATTTTGAGATGATTTTTCTGTCTCTGTGAAGAATGATGCTGGGATTTTAATGATGATTGTGTTGAATTGTGTATTGCTTTACGTAGAATTGCCATTTTCACAATACCCAGGGGCATGGAAGGTCTTTCCATCTTCTCATGTCCTCCTCAATTTCTTTCTTGAATGCTTTTATGTTTTCATTATTTAGATTTTTCACATCCTTGGCCAGTTTTATTCCAAGATGTTTAATTTTTGTGGCTGATTTCTTCCTGCACCAGGTTGTACCTACAGACTATTGCAAATAGTACAATAGGTTGCTTCTTCCATTGAAAATCCTTGGTATCTCTCCTTTTGTGGTGTTTCCATTAAATATATCAGGAACTGTGTCCAAGAATAAGCAGCAGGGGTTAATCCAGCAACAATCAATTTAAAGTGCACAAGTAGCAAGTCAAACTGTCCTCTGAGTGAACTTTCACCACTTACCATGTTATGCCCCGGTATGATTGGACATGCACACAACTAGAATACAATGCATCATGGGAAACGACATATGAGGTAGTACAGAGCTTAATGAATCCTCAACTGTCAATCAGAACAGAGAACCTCCCAAACCGTGCTCCATAGGGAGCCCCACCTTCTGCTAGACTCCATAAAACCAGAGCTCCAGGGAGTCAGGTTTCTACAGCCCCCACTCCCTTGCAGTGTGTCCTGAACTCTATCATTAAAAAAAAAAAATCTTGCTGCTATGCCATTTTGTGTGGTGCTTAAATCTGTTGAACAAGACACCAAGAACCTGGAAGCACCTCGTCCAGACAGAGGCCACTGGTGACCTTGAGACACAAGTGAAGTGTGAACATTTGATAGAGCAATCCTAGCATTGGACTGATGATGGGTGTGAGGTGTTATTAGGTGGGAAAATGGAATGATAAGAGTCTTCAAGGCCTAGTAGAGCCGATGAGTTCCCAGTTGTGATTCAGTGGATATTTTTGCAAGCTATCATGTAAACAAAATTTATTTGGGACTGACTTAGGGTGCTCGGTGGACCTAAGTCAGGTTCAGGAGATGATGGTACTGTCTCCCATGCCATGCACACCTGCTGCGCTGGAATATCTCATTCACTCTGTATATAACACAGTGATGTGGCATCGCCATCATGCCTCGATGATTAACAAGGAAAACTGGGAATCAGTCTCAGAGACTGTGCATCTTCTTTTTCTGATGTGGGCAGAAAAGTAACTGTTTCTGCCTTGAGACACTTGTGGCTACCTGGGTATCTTATTTGCCTGAGGAAGACCTTACCTGTCGTGATGACATACACGGTGCCTTTGGTTCTTCTCAATGTGCTTATGTATTATCATGGGGCCCTGGGAAGATTAGACTGTGTCTCATCTATAAGCCATCTAGAAACCTATGGCAGAGGTCTTGGACATCTGGAGAAGTGACACACTGCCAGTGTTATGGAAATAAACAAAAGGGATACAAATGCAGAAATGATGCTGAAAAGTTCAGTGCATATAACCAATGTCAGAGGATCCATCTCTCATGTGTGTTTAATGAGTATTTGACTGAAATAGTGTTGGTGGCAGAGGTAATGGAGGGTCACAACACATTTTTCTCTTATGAAGCTGATTTTACCACCTCCTTACTTTCAGTAATCATTAGATACAAGAGTTATATTATTTGGATTACAAATTAATTACATCAAATTCTTCTAGTACGTGTGTGTGTGTGTGTGTGTGTGTGTGTGTGTGCACGTGTGTTTACTGTTGGGCATACACTGTAGTGCATATGTGCAGAAAAGAAAACAACCTTCATTCTGGTCCTCATCCTCCACCTTGTTTTGAGGCAGGGTCACTTGATCATGGCTGCACTCACCAGCTTAGCAAGCTTCCAGAAAATTCTGTCTCTGTCTCACTTCTATTTATAGGCACTCTTGGATTATACATGCCTACTATAGCCTCTGTTTTCTCTTAACATGGGTTCAGGAATTCAAAGTCAAGTACTTATGCTTGCGCAAGAAGCACTTTTTCTACTGAGCTATCTCCCCACCCACCTTAGTTTCTACATATTTGGCACTTATGGGCTTTCTGACTTCTACTTAATGCCCTTGTCAGCACTACTTTGGAAAATCATATACTATATTGGAATAACTGATATGGTTTTCCAAATAACAGAATGTCACACTAGTCATTTCATTTTATGGCGAGTAGTTGGTCACCGTAAATGTGTCTATAAATATAAAATCTACTGATTGTACAGTGTGTGCACATCATAGTAAATCAACCCCAAAACCTTGCAGTGTTCAGGTAAAGGTTCTGTGAAGACTTCCTGTGAGGAACAACACTTTGAAAAAAGCATAGCATTGTTCTCTGGGGCGTAAGATTTCTGATTATTTTTGTGCTCATTCATTTTGCATTATGAATAGCTACAGCACTTAGGCCCACAAACTGATGGTTGAAAATAAGATTTATGGTCACGCACAGTTTCTGTTATGAAGTAACTCATTCCCCCTGTCCCCAGTGTATATGCTGACCATATTCAGCAAGTGAATATGCTTAGAAAGAAGGAATTTCAGGGGATATTGTGGCTAATCTTCATTGTCGATTTGACTTTATTTAGGATTACTATAGAAAATGCTCTCTAGTATGTTAATAAATGTGTCACCAGAAAGGTTTAACCAGAGGGAATGGACCTGTCCTAAATGTAGGTGGCACCATTCCACGCACTGGAGTCTGGATTAGATGAAACAGAGGTAGTAGACAGAACTTCAGCATTATTAATCTGAGCTCATTTGCAGTCACTAGAGGCCCTGGTGTGCCCATTCTCCATTCTCTCTCTCTCTCTCTCTATCTCTCCCTCTCTCTCTCTCTCTCTCTCTCTCTCTCAAATAAACAAATAAGAGTAAAATGTTAAAAAATAGATTAGGATACAACATGCAAAGACTTCATAGAGAGCCTTGACGGAAATGATGTCCAAACCAAGACAATGACAGAAGTCTCAGAAGACGTGTACATTGTGGAATCTCACAGTTGCTCTTGGGACATTGCGCACAGAGACATTGCCTCTTCCCCCTAACTGATGGCCACCCCACAATGCACGACCCACATTCCCCAACGAGGAGGGTCCCTGTGGAGGGGGGAGGACAGCGAGGAGGCTAAAGATGTTATCAACCTGACTGTATACACACTGTGTACATAACTAATAATAATAAAAATCTAACTAAAAAATGTGTAAGAAAAGTTTTCAATGTCTAAGCCACTAATCTATTATGTTTTGCTGTGAGAATGCTTACAAATTAGTAGATGTAACAAGTACCAAAATGTGTGATTTCTGTCCCTGCCTTTTGCATGCTTCCACGTTGCATACAGTGGTTTGGAAGTGGAAGGAAATGCTTCACCAACACAGTCCATGTGTTCACTACTGAACCCAGAGACAGTGCCACATTGCACTGATCGAAGTCACTAACTCTTGTTGTTGGTGCGAGGGTCCCTTATATATAACGGAGAGAAAATAAATGCTTGTGGAACTTGTGGGAATGACTGCGAGCATTTCCCCAGGCTTCTTTGCATGCTAAGAGCTAACTGAACCTGAATGGGACAAAAACTGAAGGTAATCAAGAGCTCTGTCAAATCAAGGATGGCAGTGTGCCCCCAATCAAATCAGTGGACTAGATTGGCCATAATACTGGGAGATCTCCAGAAGATGTAAATCTGGTGGTAGTTAATGGTGAGGATAAATATGATTATGATTTCAAGGCATAGCTGTAGTGGCCAGGATCTTCTGCATAATGTTAGTTTTTGGAGTGGGATTATAGCTGGTTATTTGTAACACAAATGGCTATATATTGATATATGACTTTTGAGGGTCCAAAAAATTAAGATGTAAAGCCTTTCATTTAAAAGTGGAAAGATATCTGCCTCCTTAGTGCCTTAGGCAGCATGTCAGTCTCATAAAAAAAGAAAGACAATGCCACGACAAACATTAAAATATTGTATAAAATAGCTTCTTTTTTTTTTTTTCCTTTTTAGAGTTGTATACTTGTCATTCACTATTGCATTACAAAGAATCTGTAGGAATTTGGTTATGTGAATTTATTGTCATGAATAAGGCCCCAAAAACTTTAATAAGAATTTTAGAAGTAGGAAGGAAAATATCACATTGGGAAATTGTTTCTCAACTTCTTCAAAGTAGAGCTCTTAAATTCTCCATTCCTTGAATCTGTAGGGTTTTCTTTTTCTTTTTTATTCAGGTATTGTGGGACAACAACTATCCTGTAATGATAGATGTAAACAGAAAATAAATAAGCCAATATTAGACATGTGATTTTATAAAAGTTGATGGAGTTAGCGGTGTTTGTGAGTTAGTGAAGTGATGTTTCTGATGTTGTAGATTGATGTCCGTGCCTCACTGAGCCAACGTTCTATAAATAGATCTTGTACTTTTTATTTTTGAGAGAACTGTTTCTTATCCAGAAATAGATTGGCACTGTTCTGCAGCTGGCTCGTGCTGTGTGGACATGGAAGTTTTCTATTGGATAGTGTATACACAGAGCTGAGGTCCACGTTTGTTTGTGAGGACATGAGTATTTTGTATTGAGTAGTCCTTGTACCACAGCTGCGTTCTAAGAAGTGCAAACAATGAATGAGGTTTCGTTTTTTTCTTCCTCAAGAAACAGTGGCAAGAACTACACTAGTTTTAGTGAAACTTTCCTGATCTAGATGTCAGAATATCTCACATCCTAGTTAGTATAAGGCGATTCTTAGCCACACAAGCCAGGAACACTAGACCCATCCTCCCCTTTTCCTAAACAAAACCCTCCAGTTCATCCAAGTATCCCATAGCTACCACCTATTTAATTTTTAACAGTTCCTCTCTGTGACTTCTCACCCTGCTGCCACTCCCTTAGCTTAAGCATTTCTCATTTACGTCATCCGAAAGGGCCTGTTACAGATTCTACTCTTGCTTCTTCTGAGATATCTCTGCCACAGAGCACCGTGTAACCCTGCTACCCAATCTGTTATCTAGAACCAAACTGCCCAGTAGAAATTGTGGAAATGGCGCTGAGGGATGGTTTAGCAGTTAAGGCATTTGCATGCAAAGCCAAAGGACTCAGGTTCAATTCCTCAGAACCCACATTAGCCAGATGCACAATGGGGTGCATGCATGTGGAGTTTGTTTACAGTGGTTGGAGGTACTGGCATGCCCATTTTTTTTTCTCTCTCCCTCTTTCACTGTCAAATAACTAAATAAAAATAATATTTAAAAAATAACTCGCTGAAATGACTGTCAATGCTGTCCTTATGTGTAAGGTAGTATTGCTTCCAACCATGCATGCTTATTGGATAATTGTTAATTGTGAAGTTTAAAATGTCAATTTTAAAATTATTTTATCTGAATTAACTTAAAGTTAAGGTTAAGTAGAAATTTGCAGCATTGCTTGTAATGTTTAAATTCTTTACTAGTGTATTTTAGCCCACTGGATTTTGGGTTTGGGAAGGTAGGACTCTTCAATTTGAAAATGCTAGCATTAACCTTTGCAGCAGTAAGAGTCAGCAATTATCATTTGTGGAGTTTTATCTGTGGGCAAAACTTTCAGAGAAGTATCTACCTCATTTGAAAAGAAATGGCAAGAACACTGTATTTCTTCACGCTGGCTTTCACATATTCTTTCCCTTCAGGAGACATTGCAGAATTTGAGTGCTCTGTGCTTATGGGGCCATGTCCACACAGTGCCGTACAGGGTTAATGCCCCTCAAGACTGGCAGCCAAGATGCTCATCTGGAGGGGACTTAGAGGCATCTTTACAGAGGAAAAGTTGTGGATGTGGAGACACTCCCTTCGCAATCTTCTGCTTTTTATTTGTTTGTTTCTTTTTAGGTAGAATCTTACTTCAGCCTAGGCTGACCTGAAACTCCATCTATAGTTCCAAGCTGGCATCTCACTCACGGGATCCTCCTGTCTCTGCCTCAGGAATGCTGGGGTAAAGGTGTGTGCCGCCCTTCCCCCATACTCCCCACTTCCCGCCTCTTCTACCTTTTTGTTAGGTCAGAAACTAAGTTTATGAAGTGAGCCAAACTATCAAGCTTCTTCATATGTATCTGAAATCATTTTACAGACTTAACTAATCAAGTGTCCTTTAAAACCTTAACCAGAAAGAGAAAGGATCAATCTCCAGTTTATTTCCACATTCAACCATCATTCAGTAATTCTAGGACATTCTATTCTTCAAACTTACCAGGACATTATTGAACAAGAATTTAACTCAAATAAATTTCTGATATCATGTCTTAATTTGCCAAACCTGTAAGAAATTTTTAGCGTTTGGCATTCTACGAAAGATCCCCCCCACCAAAAAAAAAGTTTGCAAATATTTGGGACTTATGTAAAACTACATGTGTCGAACATGCTTATGCTTTTCTTCTTTAATTAATAAAATATACATTGAATATGTTATTCCCCAAATGGTAGTTATGTAACAGGAATACAATATCAAAAATTTAGCCTCATTTTTTTTGTTTGCATGAAGGCAATATTTCAAAAGGAAAACGAGCATATACAAAATATAATGCTATTAAATGCATAAATATTTTAAGGTATTTTGAAGAAACTAAGCAGGGGGCAATGATGAGAAAGATTTAGAATGGGGCTTTGAGTTTTTCTATTTTCTTTTATTTACTAGAGCGAGAAAATAAAGATGAGCACACCAGTTCCACTTGCCAACGCAAATGTAATATAGATCCCCACCTAAAGATAAGCTCTGAGTCCAAGTATATTTAAAACCATTGGAGACTGGACTTCCGGCCAAGATGGCAACCACCTAGCTGCACTCCAGATACCAGGGAGAAAAAGATAGATGCAGATCCTATGGAGAGAGCTGCCCCAACATACCTCAAAAGGGGCCCAACTGAAACTAAGGACAATTGGTGAAACAAGCAAGGGTGATGTTTTCCCAATGAACCGGATACCAGCACAAAGGGGAAGGAGACCAAGGCAGAGAAAAATCAACTCCTACCAAATCAGAGAGCCAGAGCCTCAGAGGCCCCCGACACCTCAGCACTGAAGCAGACCAAAAATGAACCCAACATGGCTTTGTGAAAGAGGGGGCAGAAAGAATGTCAGAGTCACATGTTGGGTCATGATTTTCAGAGACATTTAGCATACCAATAACTGGGGACTAACTCCATAATTCATGACCCATTTACATCAACAAGGAGGGTCTAAAGGGAGGGGGTAGATCATAGATGAGCCTAAACAATGGTACCAAACTGCCTGTATTTGATGAAAAGAAAACTAATAAATCAAATAAAAAAAAAAGAATTATCACTGGAAAAAAAAAAACATTGGATTAATAAATATCTAGTGTTCAAGCAACTTCTGAATATTGTATAATTATTGTTATATGATATTGTTTTGGCTATATAGAAGTTGATTTGTTTACTGGAGTTTTTACTTAGTTAATATAAATATAATCCAGATTATGATGTCTCTGGGTGCCCTTTTAAAATTATTATCAATATTTTCACTACCTTTAATTATTATTACACCCTTATTTACTGGGCACAAGCTATGATGAAACTATTCTACTGAGATGAGGATTTAAAATAATTCTTTATTCTTAGATTAAATTTTGGAAAATAAGCTGACATTTTAGAACAGTGCCCTTATAAACTGTGCATTTAGTAGTATAAGATGTTATAGGCTAAGATTTTTCCACAGAATACTATAAGTCAACACATTTTAGTACATTTTTGTCAGGTAACAATATGTGAATATGATGAGGCTTATAATTTCTCTTCTTTTAAAATAGACACAAGAACATTTCAAGATTTTGGAGGGATTTCCACCTGTTGGTGGTGATCACCTCTGTGTGAGAAATAGAATTGAATTAAGTACACTAACAATGCCTGATTGGAGGTCTGGGCATTTCTCCAGAAATTGCCTTGTAAAATCTCCATATGGGCCTCTTTCATGTCAGTCTCTCTCTCTCTTTCTCTCTCTCTCTATCTTTTCTGAGTCCTATATACCCATGTGGATCAGTACTTTTAATGGTCTGTTGTTTCTCATGGTACACATAATATCCTTAAAACCAAAATGTATATAAAAATAAATGTGTTCAGACTTCTTCACACAAATATGTAAATGTTCAAATACCCTCCATACTTTCTTGATTCTTAATGCTGTTTTTATATCCCAGTATTTTTTAATATTTTATTTATTTATTTGAGATGAGAGACAGAGAGAATGGATGATCCAGGGCCTCCAGCCATTGCAAATGAACTCCAGACTCATGCTTCCCCATGTGCATCTGGCTTATATGGTTCCTAGGGAATACAACTGGAGTCCTTAGGCTTCAAAGGCAAGCTCCTTAACCACTAAGCCATTTCTCCAGCACAGATCCTAGTCTTTGTTTATTTGTTTCTGTTTAGCTGTCTTTCATGTTTGATGCATTATTTTCATGCACTTATTTTCTACTGAGATTCTTGGTGTACCTATAATTTATTGTTACATATTTATTATAGTTTAGTCAAGTTCCATTATTCCTCTTATCTTTTTTCAAACGTATTAGCTTAATTTTTTCATATTTTATAGCATGTCTATAAAATAATATATATATTTTGGTAATGATTGGTATTAAATTTAAGGTCATGGCTCAATCAGTTTGGAACTTCTGATTCAGTAAGGCTTTTTTATAGTCACATTCTTGATATCAGAAATTAATTCAATACAATATAGATTTAAAAGGAAGAATTTTTAGTACTAAACTTTATATTTAAGGTACAACCTTATCTATATAATTTCATTCCCCAGTACCCACTTAAATCCACATGCACAAAGTGTTGTAAGCACATAGAGTTCATAGACAAGAGGTCCTGGTATATATACCTTATACTCGCCTCCCCCTCACTCTCTTTCAATCTGTCTCTAATTACAAATAAAGAAATAAATATAATCTTTCCAAAGGAAATTATGCACAAAGAGCAGTATTTTAAAAAACCAAACTCAGTCTTAGAAATTTTGTATGACATGCCCAGCAAACTTCTCATGGACTAGACATTAAGGATGGGTGGGGAGGGAGGGAAGGAGAAGGGAGGGGGTGAGAAACTCAAATTTAGACCCCAAAAAGCAATGGTACCATAAAATTCTACATCCTAAAAGGCAGACCAAATGGCCGAACCTTCACCAGGCCCTTAGAGGGAACACCTGACCCACAAGACACTGGAGAGGGTATGATGAAAACTGACCTTAATCTTCTATAGCCTCTCTCTTTCCCTCTCTCTCTGTCTCTCTTTCTCTCTTTTCTCTATCTCTTTTATATCAGTTATCTTTTTCTTCCTTTTCTTAGTGGGCACTGACCTGTAACTCCCAGTACCAGCATGTGGCTATCATCCACAATGAGCTTTTGATCAGAGAAACCTACAAGGTTTCCTAAAAGAAAGACCGATTTCTGTCAGAGTACTTGAGGACCCACCAAAGGTTAGTGGTAAGACCCTACTGCTGAAGACACCTTATGCAGTTGACACATAAATTGGAATGGCATGGCTGGAAGCTGGAAGAGAGTCAGTCCCTAGACAGTCAGTATGTCTAGTGTCAGAAGGTGCTACATGGGCAACTCGGGGAAAATGAAGAAAAGATGTTAGTTTTATTGCAGTAGTCTGGAAATTATGTGAAAAAATGATGAAAAGAATCAACATTCTGAAATTTTAAAATAATAATGATTTGACAATAACTATAGATTACTCCTAATATTGCAGGAATTCAGCCCAATTTTGTGTCATGGTGGAAGTTCACACAACCTGAATCTAATACACACTCCAAATTCAGCTTGCAATTCTCCAGAAGTTAGAGAGAGAGAGAGAGAGAGAGAGAGAGAGAAAGAGAGGGAGAGAGAGAGAGAGAAAGGAGAGCAATTTCATTCCAGGTCCTCCAGCCACTGCAAACAAACTCCAGACTAATGTGCCACCTTGTGCTTCTGGCTTACGTGGGTCCTTGGTTTATCAAAACTGGTTCCTTTGGTTTTGCAGGCAAGCACCTTAACTGCTAAGCCATCTCTCCAGACCTTTATTTTTTTTATTTTTATTTTTATTTTTTTTGTAATTTTTGTAATAGCACCAAGTTAAAATATAAACACAGTAATTCAAAAATTTTAGGAAATGAGAAGGGACTAGAAAGTCAAAGTAACTGTCATGGGTTTTGGATGCCAATGATTGATTAAATAAGACACAAAAACTTACTAACACTAAAATCTACTACTAGCCAGGACTGTTTTCATAGTCTCTCTCTATATCTTCTTAGACTCTGATGGAATTGGTTCATCACGTAGGACATAGGCACTTGGGGCAGAGTGTTCAGATGCCTCTCCTGAACTCTTGTCCTCAGTTAGGGCTGAGCAGGATTTGATATGGGACCAGGGCTTGCTGAGATAGACACAGCCAAGAAGAGAAGGCAGGAAAGGAGGCTGCTGGCCGAGG